>NC_091849.1:39639125-39942155 GCF_037783145.1 Equus przewalskii | reverse complement strand
CCGTGTCAGGTGGGCCTTGAAGTCACAGACCACGGATAAGCGAGAGGAGACCTAGTTCTTGCCCTGGAGGCTCTTTGCCCTCTGTAAGTCTGGTAATATTTACTGTTCCTGATCTTTCAGGCCAGTTTTGTGGAGTTGGAGCCATTTCTAGAGCCCAAGCAAGTTCAGAACATTCTCTCACATCACCCCCAGACTCAACTATGAGGCTACGGAGAAAACACTGAAGGAGGCAGAATTTGTTTGATTTCTTTGCAGCCATCTCCTCCTTTTCCTTTTCTATCCATCTATTCAAGAAACCTATGTCACACTTGTACCATATTCTTGGTAGAGTTGAAGAGGTCATCCTACATCCTTCTAGGAGCTTACAAAGCAGTGATACAGACAAGCGTGATAGCAACTGAATACAAGGTGAACAGAGTGTGTATTACATGGAGGTGCAAGCGATATGATGATAGAGCAAAGCAGAGAGCAATATATTAACCAGGATGTGAGGTCCTCTAGGGAGAAGACCAGACCTTGACTATTTCAATTTCCTAACCACTAGCACCTCAGAAAGTACTTCACAAACACTTGGTGAGCAGGTGGAATCAAACTAGGAGATCAGAGAAGGCTCTACAAAGATTTAGCACCTCAGTTGGGTTATAAATAATGGATAGAATTTCAATTTGTGCCAGAAAATAAGGGAAAGGATCTTCCTGGCTAGGGAACAGCAGGAGTAAAGACAGGAAGTCAAGAAAATGAAAGACCTATTGAGAGAAGGAAGGAATTGACAGTTATTTTGATTAGGAAACAAGCGATGTTTACAGAATGTGCTAAAGAAAAACAATTACTGAGTTTAACATCTTGCCTCGGAGTTTTTCTGACCCTAGGATGGGCATCTTATAGCAAGTTCACTTGCCACAGGCATGGTGCACAGAAGACCACCTTCTTACCAAAAATTTCGTTTGTCCCCACATCTTCTGACTGCCCAGGCCTGCCCTCTGTGGCCCTGAAACTTTCTCATTCCACACGCCAGTTCTCATGAAAAGGCTCCTACACTACTCCATCACCTCAGGTCCAGAGGGGCCCCTGCAGCTAAGCTCATAAAGGGATGTGGAAGATGACATGAGCGGAGCCGTTTTAAAAGAGTCCAAGTAGCCATTTCAGAGGAACTGCCTTGCATATCTTATGTTATCTTCCAAACTGGATTGAACTGCCAACATGCCAAGAAGTCAGTAAGAAGAATATCCTGTTTGTAAGGACTGATGAAATTAGACTTTACTAATGACAGAATCGCTAACCCATCAATGAAGTACAAGTCTAGCCTTTTGCCTGATGACGGAATCTCAAGCCAACCTATGAAGTACAAACCTAACCTTACTTTACCTAGCACTAATGAACTCTTCTTTAATACAGCTTTCCTCATCTTCCTCCCTTTCTCCCATGAGCCCCTGAGCCCCTCTCCTGTAACCGGGGCACTATTTGGGCTTCTACCTGAATTTGTGCTCCCCAAATTACAAGTTTTTGAGCGCAAATAAATGCTTTGCTTCCTAAACTGGTTTCTGCTTTCGTAGGGTGAGAAGATCTGAGTGAACTGGCTTATAAAGGATGCCTCCCACCTGTGGCTCATTCCTTGAGGGGGTGGGGGAGGGCAGAAGGTGAAGATCAGAACTAGTGTATCCCCCTCTTAAACTCTGCATATTCCTTTCTTTCCCAGAAACAGCACTTATTTGGAGCAGCTGCTGGAGAAACTCAAATCCAAAGGAGGAACTAATAGGGAATATCAGGATAAGTAGAACAGGTTAACACGGAGCAACTTCTTAGGAAAAAAAGTTCGAATACCATCTTTTAGTATTACACCAATTTCCCTAAAGACACAAACCCTAAGAATAGTTTATGAAAACCACAGACTCCCAGCCCCTCACCCAAGACCTCAATCATAATTTCCAGAGATGACTCCCAGTAACTCAGGGACTTATAAGCAATTCAGGTGACTCTCAACAACAGGGAAATTCGGTGAACACAGAAAATAGTTATAGAGTCGGCCTGTGAAGATACTGGCCCTGGTTTTCCAATCAAGGCCACACCAGACTCGGAAGCCAATTTTTTTGCAGGGCTTGGGTGCAGCTCTCCCTTAAAACCTCCCCTCGCGTTTGCAACTATTGGCGTCTTACAGAACAGGAAACTGTGGAGGAGGCGGGAGCTAGCTACTGATTGAGAGAGAGGGAGCCAATGAGAAACAGAGGAACCACTGCCTACCCAGAGTGCTTGGGGGCAGGGGTGGGACTAAGTCTCCACAGCCTATAAAATCCCGATCGAAGGCAGGAAGAGCCTTGCTTATTAGTGGGAAGTGTTTGTAGCTCGTAGAAGTTGAGGGGTTAGGAACGCCTGTGGGGGCTGCCTGGGTGGGGTGGGAAAAGTAAGAACGAGCCAGGAGAGTGGGGTATAAAGCTTTCTTTTGTTTCAGAGGAGAGGGTTTTGGAAGTGGGGGGTGGGGGGGAGCGGTGTGAGGTCTATCTCTATAAAGCCAGTCTCTCTCGGCAGTCCCCGTGCAGGTTTTTCTCCTCTCACAGGAGTTTAGGGCCTGTAAAAAGACAGCCTCCTGCCCCTCTCTAGATCTAGAGAAAGCTTTTTTTCCTCTCTGCTGTCTGAGTCTGAAAAGTCTCTTCGTCGGCTTACTTCCCTCAACTGGAGGGAAGAAAGTCTTAAAAACTTATGGGAGCTAAAGCAAAGCTGCGGTCTCTTCCTTGTTAGGGGAAGCTATCCTTTTCCCCAAGAGTGATTTTTTTCTGGGAATGAGTGGTTCAGGGAACTAGTAGCTCGTGGGGGGGGGAGGAGGGGAGGTAGGTAGGTAAGCTCTGCTGGCTGTATGGCTGCAAACTTGCTTGTAACATGACAGAGCTTGTCTGCATGGAAGCCTGAATTAGAGTACACGGACTTAGAAGGGATAATTTGCTGTCTCCTAAGAGCCAAACACTTGAGAGTTCCTAGCAGGCAGTGACTCCTCCTTAGCCCTTCCTCTGATAGTGACAAACTCGAGACTTCCCTGCTCTTACTAGTTGAGGTCCCTTTGTTTCAAGCAACCCGTGGCCTGGCTTCTCTGACCAGGTCTTGGAGATGATAGTTCTACTTGCTTGTCTTCTGTCTTGATCCTTGAAGCTTTCTAAAACCCCTCTGGGAACAACCTATAGAGTAGGTGTGCTACTGGAAAAGCCAGGGCAGATGTGAACTTACATCTGGCAAAACCTAAATGGAGTTGGGAGACCCGCGTGTTTCTCTTCCAACTGGAAACATCAACGTGGGTTGAATTGGGACAGCAGGTGGTAGTTAGGGCCTCAGCCATTGGAGATGAGGATTTTTTTCTTAGATTGTACTATTCAACTCCTAGGAGACCTCCCAGGGGAGTGCCCAAGTAGGAATTGGACTGACTAGAGTTTCTCTAACAGAATCATAACTACATAGCTCCTGGAAGCTCCCTGCTGGCCTAGGTTTGGGATACCACACCTGCAGTCTTGCCTCACCTGAGAGGGCGAGTAGCTTGTAGAGCTCACACCACAGCTGTGATGACTGCTACACCCACAGCGTCATGGTGTTGAGCCTGGCCTGTCTGGAAAGGCCCAGTATTAAACCAGACTCAGACTGAATGCTCTAGAAGAAGTGAAGCCTAAGTGCATGCAAGAGGAACTGGAGGGAATTGGCAGGCAAATGATCACATGGTGTGGTGGTCTGAGAAGCAGGAAAACCAGAGGCCTAGAGGTGGCTCAACCTGCTGACCTGGGGAAAGTGAGTGGAAAGTGCTGACCCTACTTGAAAATCAGGCAAGGCTATTTTTTGTGGAGTTGGCTCAGCTGAGCCAGCTCTGGGCCGAACTTGATGAGGGCTTAAATAGAAACTCCTAAGGTGTCGACTTCATGTGCCGCTTCTAGGTGCTTCAGGAGCTGTTGCTTTTGTTTGGCTTGGAGGTGTGGGATGGGCTGGCAGGAGCTGATCTACTGTAGTGTCAGTGACTTCTAGCTGGAGCCTCAACCTCGGATCCTCTGTGTGGGGAAATGCCTTTGTGGTGATGTGGTATGACAGAATATGGGCTTGAGCTCATCTGAGTTCGGTCCCTAGCTCTGTCACTTACTAGCTCTGAGAACTTGGACAAGTTGTTGCAAAAGTGGCTTAAACTGGGGTTTTGTGACTAGATAAGACTAGTTATAGACCAGTGCCCATCACAGCAGGTGCTCAGTAAGAGTTGCTGGCTGGTAGAGTACCCCGCCCTCTCCCAACAGCTCACGTGGTTCTGTCATGGGCGTCTTACTTAGTACCTATGCTCCTCAGCGTGGAACTTCTGTTCAGCCGTAAGCATCACTTGAACTTAAGTGCCTCGTAACCTCCCTGTAGCCTGGCAGGCTCGCTAAATCTAGTTTGGTACCTCACTGTTGAACTTTCTCTCGCTCAGTCAGACCCTGCAGCTGGGATTGTATGCACCTGTTGTCCTGAGCAACTGCTTCAAATGACGGTACCTTAAGGCATGGATGAAAGCTGCTTTGTTAATTGCTCAAGGTCTAAAGCATGGTTCACAATGGATTTCACAAGATCAGAGGTAGGCCATCCTGAAAGGGTTCCCTTAACTGTGTTAGCTGCCTAATGAAAGTAAAACCAGAGAGATGAATAGAATCTTGAATCTTGTAGGTTAAAGGATCTGTTCGCCAGTTTCTTATAGTCTACAGGTGCCATTTGCTGCAGCCACTGAACTCTTGGCTGAGTTGTAGAGCCATAGCTGTAGCTTACCCCATGATTAAAGGGCTGTGAAGATATCTAGGAACTCAGACATTCACATCTATCACTAAGTTTAGCAGCAAGTCACTGGGGGTAGATGTAAGGGTAATAGTGGCCATGTGGCAGTGACTTAGTCCAAGTCCAGCATGTGTCTGAGCCTGAAAGGTCTCAGGAGCTACGCGTAGTTGGGCTGCCACTCAACCAACTTCATTTAGGTGGCAGTGGGCTTTGCACCAAGTCACGAGTCTGAAGTTGACATGACTGGGCATTAGTCCTGAAAGGGGGTCTCCTAGGCTACTCAGTTGGTATCTAGGTAGGAGTATGCTAAGTGATGAGGGCCCACTCAGGGCTGGAAAATCCAACTGCTTGTCTGGGCTTCTTGTATCCTACTTTACACCGTGAGAACGCCTCCCGTCTGAGTGGAGAACGAGGATCAGGAACTAGCAGAATCTAGACTGTAGAACTCCCTACAGGGAAGCTGCTTGTGACAAAGCTTGACTCTGCCTGACTCTCCCTAATAGGTCCTCAATGGCAGAGAAGTGTGGTGGGCCCCAGAGCCTAAAGGCTTCAGGGCCAGGCATGGCTTAAGTCTGGCCTCGGTCATTTATTTCTCATGTTTTGAGTTAGTTGCTTAAGCTGTCTGAGCACTTGACTTATTAAAATAGGGTAAACTAAAGGTTAACTCCAAGCCATGAGGCTCCAGTGGTAACCATAGGGAGCTTGGCTTACTGCTGGTCTAGTAACTACTGACAGCCCTGTACTCCCTTCCCTGCTTAAGTCACCTGCTCTGAGCTCCAAGTGTGGTGGCCGAGAGGCTCCTCTTACGCGTAGCGCCCTCCCCTTAGTGCAAACTGCGCTCAAGTTTTGCCTAAGCAGTGTGTGTCTTCCAGGTTGGCTCTGGTGTCAGCTCTTCACTTAAGACGTATAGGCTGGTTCGGTAACTCACGTATCCTGGAACCATTGGTGGGTGATGGTCAGTGGGGAAGGGGGTATATGTAGCTGGATCTTCAAGTCGAAGCCTCCTGGCAGGGAGAACGGAAGTCGCTGCTCGAGGAATAGGGAACCTCCCGCTTCTGTGCCCTGGGGAGGGAGCTCTCCTGAGGGAAGCTCTGGCTACTGGGGCCCCCACCCTTCAGCCTAACTCCACTTGTCACAGCCCATGGACTCCGATAGAGATGGTCTAGTCTCTGAACACTTCTCTCCAGCCCCTCAGACTCCCTTCATGGGCCTGGGGGGTAGATTTTAGAGCAGGTTGTAGTACGTCTGATCTTTCCCAAAGATATTATGGTATCCCACACTTCTGGGGTGTCTTAAGATTGTGTGGGGATTTGCATGAAAGCCTCAGACTAAGTAGCCCTTGAGGGTGGGGGAGAAGAAATGGCCTCTTCTGCCATCCTGTTTGGAAAGTTCTTTGTTCAGGAAACTTGAGGTGAAGGCAAACTCTGCTGACCCGTATGGACTCCTTGAGAACCCGTCACTAGTTTCACCTACCTCTCTGGGATGCTCCGGAATGGCCTTTGTGGCAGCTCTGCAGGGTCAAGGCAGGACTGAGAGAGGATGGATGTTGGCTTGTTTCAACCACTTCCCAGAGATCAAGTTTTTACTACTCTTCCAGAGCTGGCTCTATACTAAATCTGCACAATCCCATGTACGTTCTAACTTGACAGTCATTATCTTGTGTTTTCTAAGGAAAACCATAATTGGCAGAGGAGGGGAAAACCTCTGAACAAGTGGTTCCTGATCTTACCTTATCTCAAGATAAGAATCCCAGAGAAGGTTGAGATCCTGTAGATCTCTCTCCATAATTTCACAACAAACTAGTTCACTTTCCTATCTTAATGCTTCATTAAATGTCAAAACATACGTCTCTCACAGTCCTGTTTGTAAAGGAGCACTTTTGGAGATTTGCAGACTTTCTGCCTATCTTAACTCCATGACTACTTTGTAAATGCCTGTTTCCTATCTAGTTAGCTAGTGGCTGGCTTCAGGGCTGCTAAAATTTTTTGCTTAGAAAGGCTTTCCTTGCTTTAACAGAATAAGAACAACCTCAAGATTCCATTCCTTCTAGAGTAAGTTAGATTCCCTTTGTATTAAAGTGTTCCAATGACACTTACTGGGTTGTCAACCTTTGCTCACTGACCTTGATGCTTTTATTCTAAGTTAAGCTAACTGGACTTCTGCCTCAACGTGTAAAGAACTTGGAAGTCAGCTTTCCTGCTGTAAGGACAGGAATGATGAATTATCAAACTGTTAGATCAATCAGAATTGAGGTCACAGGACAAACTTCTGCCCTGAAAACTACAGACAGCTGCAGAAGATGGGTTGCCAGGAGCAAAAGCCACAGCTGGAACCAGAAACCAATCAGGAACACTTAAAGGGTAGTTGACAAATTGCTGAAGGCTCAGTGTGGACTAGCTTGAGAGTTTAAAAACTCTGGTGGACCCAGTTTTATGGGACTTGCTACACTTCATTTGTGTTATTTCCTGGATAGGGCATTGGGCATGGAGAAAAAGGGTCCAGGGTCTTCAAGAGAAGTAGCCGGCTGAATGAACAACCTTCTGGAGATCTACCTCTAGCCAGGAAGACAACCCAAACATTGGCTTTGAGCAGGAAGGAATAGTAGGAAAGTCTGTCTGCTTGAGGATCCATGGGTCCCACCTGGCCTTGCTCTAGGCCTGCATTGCATGTGGCTGGAGTGGGGTGGGGACTAGGATCTGAGGGGCACTGTAGGAACCGGTTCTCAAAGCTCTCAGAACTGAGTGCGCTTCTAGCAGTAGGGCTTTCCCTCTGGTGCTTGGTTGGACAGTGAGTCCTGGTTGTACTAGTGGCCAGCCAGTGGGTTTCCATGCTCAATCCTGCCTTGCTGCTTCATGTGGAAAGCAGAGCGGAAGCTTCTGATCTTCATGAGTACAGTTGTCTTGTGTTGCTAGAGTAATCTCTCAGATGCCTCATCAGTTGCGAGTATTTGGATAGACGGTATGTAGGGCAGAAGTCTTCAGCATAATTAGAAAAGGGAGCTCTTCGGGACCAAGTTCTCCCTCTGGCTCACAACTTGCAAATGCTTTAAGTTCACTGGAAGCTGGGCATTGCCTCACCTGATCACTTATGGACTTGAGCCCTCCATTGAGGGGACATGGTCTCTTTAAATCCAATCCATTCATACCTTGCGATAGGCAAACTCTTGTTCTCACTCATGCATTTTTGAGAATGAACTCTGGCTGTGTAATTTCAAGTGCTCTATTGAAGTTGGTGGTTCAGACAGTTCACTGCAAAGGGACTTGGACTGGGAAGGATTTCAGCTAAGGGCAAGACTCCTTACCTGCCCAGTTTACCCAAGTTAAATTCCTTTTATGTCATTTGCTTAATGGGCGCGGGTGCTGACAAGCTCACTACTCCATAATGAGCTTGTGCTTAACTCGTAAACATCAACATCTGTAAAGCTGCTGTCTCAAGCCTCTCCCCTTCAGGATCGCTAGGCCTCCGTTTGACACCTGATGGCCCCTTTTCCCTCTTCTAGCCGGTAATGCCTCACACTATCAGCTAGGTGAGGCTTGCAAATCAGCCGGCTAACAGACTAACCAAGGAGCCAAAAGGAGGGATCCTTCCTCTGCCTGGCTAGTGGCCCCATCCCAAAGGAGGGCCCACCATGGTGCCACACACTCTTCATGACTTGGGGATTGAAGTTGAAGACGAGACTAAAGCAAAGGGTCCCAAAGGCAATGTGACTGCTTCCTTTTCTAACAATGACACTCAATTTTAGGGACGCTATGCTAAAGATAAAACAGGCCAGATGCCAAACTCATCCTCTTCGAACTTTCAATAAAATTGTGTTCCTATAGTATGGAGTTGTGGGAGAGGCTATCCTGTCCAGGGGTCTGTACTTTTAAGCTCTTAAGTTGGCCTTGTAAAGGTTCTGTGGTGGCTCGTGCTTGGAATTTGACTGGAACCAGGGGATGGTAGAGAGTTTGACTTAGGATTCTCAGAATTGGACACAGTCCTCCTGGACCTTTAACTTTGCTCTTATGGACTTCATTGACTTCAGTAATTGCCTTCATCCAGAGAAGAGTCCTTTCTGATAAGGAGTAGATGGTGGTGGTGTTCCTTAGTTCACAGCACACTTGGTACATGCAAGACCTCTGCATGGTTATTTTTTTACCTCCATTTCCTCACCATAGGCAAATACAGGAGTCCCACCTTATCCACGGTTTCGTTTTCCAGGTACCTGTGGTCTGAAAACTTTAAATGTAAAATTGCAGAAACAACTCATTGCACATCACTGAGTATCATAACTTTGTCCTGCCCAGACGTGAATCCCTTTGTCCAATGTATTCATGCTGTATACGCTACCTGCCCATTAGTCACTTAGCTATCTCAGTTATCAGATCGACTGTTACGGTACTGCAGTACTTGTGTTCAGGCAACCCTTGTTCTACTTAATGGCCCCAAACCTAACTAGCATTGGTATGTATAGAAAAAAACATAGCACTGAACTCTCTCTACACTATCTGTGGTTTCGGGCATCCCCTGGGGGTCTTGGAACATATCCCCCACAGGTAAGAGGACTACTGTACTGTTGGGTAATCTCAAGTAAGATGTTGGACGCATGTTTAGTTCCCTAAGTGCAATAATGCTATAGTCCTTACTTGGTTGGTTTTGCACATCTTCCTACTTATGCTTCCTTGGAGACCTAGGTTGGTTCCCTACTGACCCAGGCAGTGCTATAAGGAACTTGAGAAGGAGACGTCCTTTCTCAAGTTACAGCATCCTCATGGAGGGGCCTAGCTTTTCCCACTACTTCTCCCGAAGTCAGCTTAGTTCCAAACTTCAGTCTTGCTTAAGGACTTCATGTGAGCACACGTAGAAGGGTAAGATCTAACTCGCATTTGTCAGGCATTAGATGTGAGAACTGATTACTTTTGAACTACCCTGATGTCTTCCGAACTCTGTGCTATGTTGTTATACTTATCTGGAAAAATTATCTAGTTCTAGCAATCTCTTCCTCTGGCTTAATTAGCTACCCACACCTCTTCATGTAACTGCTTAAAAATGAAGACCTAATTAAGAGGCAAGCATTCATTCCAACTGGCAGAAGTATGACAAACCCACCTGCTGGGGTAATTGCTTAAGTGGGCAGACTAGCGGCACTACGTGTGACAGGAGCCCTCCTGGCATGCTTGGGAGCAGTGCCGACTTCCCTCCTTGCATCCTTGCCCTCCTTGAGGGGCGACATGTGAGTAGAACCTGCCCTAACTTATCAAGGGGGTGGGAGACATTAGTTGGAGACTCAACTCCTCACTTTAACATGTTACAGCTGGAAGCACAGTGGAGAGAGGAGCTAAAGGGTCTCCCATCTTGGTTTCTAAACTCTTAGAAGGTATTCTAAACTCATGAAGGTCATGCTTAGAATTGGTCATCATTAGAACTGGCTAGCTCCAACTTCCATACAAGTCACTAGGTACCACCTATAGGGTTGGACAAGTAGCAGGGAAGGTAGCCATGCAGGCACACATGGGATTAAAGGGACAACATAAGCTGTTTTAGTCAAAAAAAAAAAGGATACAATAGGTAGTATCAGATGCTGGTGGCAGAGGCAAGATAAAGCTGTAAGTGGGAGAGTGCGCCAGATCAGAAACCAAGGAGCTGGACGGATCAGAATGTGGGTTGAAAGACAAGGATAAATACTTCAGCAGATGCTATAACAACCCAACGGCCTGAGTACCCCTCCCCCTCATGATACAGGCTGCGCAGTGGGATGGTGTGTTAAAGACTTTACTAAATGAAAAAATGTGAGAAATGCACTAGTTGGGAAACCTTTAGATCAACAAAACATTTTGTTAGAGATGCTTTGAGATGAGACCCAGACCCTACCATCTTTCCAGGGAAACCTGGGGGCCTTCCCTGTCCCTCTGCTGACAGCCCGCGCCTGCTGAGAAGTTGGATTTGAGCAGGAATGACTCAGGTTCCTGCCATCCCCTCCAGTGTTTGTGTATCGTCCCTGCTATCTTGAGCACTTACTTACATTTTAGTCTCTGCCCAGCATTTCTGGTCTTCCTGACTTTGTCTTCTGTTAATCAGTTGATCTAAATGTAAGGGAAAACTATTTCAAACTTGGTGAAATTCTAAGTAGAAAACTAGAAAGTAACATTTACGGTAACATTAAAGATGGTTTGAGCTTCTATGAGAAATAGATTCCTTGAAACTAGCTATCTGGATACTTTTTAGCATGGCTATCTTTCCTATGAGCTCCCCCAAACTGGATGTACCATGGGCTTAGCCAGTAGCTTCCTTAAAGTGGTTGAAGCCCCGAGAAGCTGAATCCTCAGAATCCTAGAAACCTCTATTTTGACCTCACCCTGTGGTCATTTGGTGCTCTACCCAGAGGCACCCGTGCATGTCTAATGGATACCCACCAGCACCCAGCTTAAAGACAAGTAGTAATCTAACAGGTCTAGATTAAGATGCTATGACTGAAGCTTAAGCTTTCATAAGAAATTAACTTCAAGGGGAAGGATTAAACATTGTCTAGTCAGACTTAAATTGCATGGGAGTCTGGTAACTTGAGGCTATTAATGCCTACTCATGCTTACAGGCAACTTTCTGCATAGAATTATGTGAAGGGAAAGTTATGTGATTAAACAATATTCATCAGCTGCTTTGTCATGCAAGATTGTAGAATGCTTATGACTGGCAGTGAAACTCAGAAGTGTAGGGTACTATTGGGGTGGCGGTATGTGAATCAGGACTGAGGAATATTCCGTATTGAGAACACCACCTAGTGATGGCACTTGGGAGTGAGTAGCTCTATCAGATGGACTTGCTTGAAGAATCCCTTAATATGTTCCTGTGTGTGATGCCTTTCTCGTGAGCCTACCTCTAAGTGCCTAACTAGACAGGCTTAGTCTGTCTTTTCTACTTGCCAACTACCAACTCTATCTGCTTCAAGACATACCTCTGAAGTTTGTGGGGTGTGCATTTGTCAAATGCCTCACTCCTAGAAAGACTAGAATCCTTCTCTTCCACCCATCCCGTTCCTGCTGTTAAGTTCCAAGAAGGCTTTCTAAATGGCCTTTGAAGAAAGGGTCTCAGGTCTGTGAAAGACGTGGGGAAGCCATTCAGTGGTCAGTAACCAGATAATGATAGAACATAGGAAGTTGGAGAGGATTGGAAAGACTGTTTCTCTCCAGCAGGGGGAGGAGTGCTGGAATTAACTCTTGTCTGTTCTGATCCTTGTGCTTCAGACTGTCATGACCACCTACAACTTTCTCAAACTTGAAGTTATCCACCATGTGACAGGTACCTGAGAAGTGGTAGGCAACCATTACTTGATGGAAATGAACTTGAGGTGGAGATCAAGTGACTTTCTTGCCTGAGCCAAACACTTAAGACTTAGAACTTTCTCAACCAGTCTAACTCCATAGTTTACTTGACTTGTGAAACATGTTCAACTGACTCATGCTGAGCCAATGGCTGGGGCCTCCTCTGGCTGGGTATGAAGGGAATCCTGTCTTAGCCTGGATGCCCTTGAAAATAGCCTGACACGAGGACTTGTGTGTGGGTAGCTTATCTGGGATGTGGTCCAAAGAAGTAGGAGACAGAAGGAAGAACGGGTGTTAGTATCAGGGACTCAACTCTGCTGAGACCTCCCAGATCTATCCAAAACACCTTCAGGGAACTATTTGCTTAAGGGATAAGGGAGCCAATAGTGTATCAGCTTCTGCACTGCAGACTTTAAAACTTAGCAAGCTCTTGCCTGCATCCACAGAACTGGGGGAGCCCTGGAGCAGAAAGTGAATGTGGGGACGGGGGGCTTACTCTGGGCTAAGTGCTCTGAGCTTGGAGTGAGTAGAGGTCTGCTTGGACCTGTCTGAAATTCAGGCCATGGCTGAAACTGGCAGGGCTGAACTTGTGAGTTTGGGGTACTGGGGACATCAGCTACAGCTTCGAAGGACACTTGCCCGTTTAGATATGGGAGAGAGTGAGGGTGCCAGGAAATGTGGCCTAGACATAAGCTCATGTTGAAAGCAACCCAGGGGATTGTCATTGTGCAAAATATTTCTGAAATGGGTTAGTTGTATGTAGTTAATCTTAGTTGACAAACATTACACAAGGCAGTGCCCTCTTCAAGCCATATTCCTTTTCCTTACTGCCAGACATCTGACACTGACTAAAATTACATTTGTAGCATTGACAAAGTTTTCAAATAGCCAACAGTGCTATGCTAAACTAAAAGCAAGTTGAATAAAGGCATAAGTAAAGAACAATCCCTAGAGTGGTGGTCCCCACCCCCGGCCCCAAATAATCCCAACACAACTTTCCCAAGCTGCGACTCTGGCACCTCTAACAGGAGGCTGATGCCTCCTTAATCAGGATTGACTTAGCATCTCATCTAACTCCATTAGATAACGAGGTAGCTGACCTCCCTGGTAACAGGACTAAGAAAACGAGTTTAATCTTGTTTAGGGAGCAAAAGGGTATGGGAACTGCACTGAGCCTGGAAGCCACGTGTGGAGAAAATCCGCAGGCTGAGGCTGGTGGTGGCAAATTCCACAGCTGGAAAGGTCTCCCTCTGCTGGCTCCATAACCAGGGATTTAACTCCATATTTTTGGATGAGTAAGATGTTGCGGTTCTCCAAATCAGAATGACAGTTCTGAATCCCCAACTAGCTGTTGGGGAATCCAATTTGTTCTTTGTAGGAGGGTCCTCTGGGCTCCAGTCTAGGCTCGCTCCAGCCTGTCTGGTCCTAGGCAGGTGGGATCTGTGTAAAGACTGGGTGCAGAGCCCTGTACTTCATCCTCCCCTGAGTGTTATAAGGCTGTTTCCTTGTGATTCACTCATCTCCCCATTGGTCCCCAAGTAAGCTAACTATTCTCCAACCTTCCTTCATGGTGAGCCATTCTCAGCTCTGCTCTGTGCCCCAGTAGGGGTGGACTCCTAGGGGCTGGATCACTCGGTCTCCTTTGAAAGCTGATATCCAGGTGCTAGCTTAGAGGGGCTTGGGTGCTTCCTGACTCCCTCTCTACAGCCACATCTCAGTAGGTATGGCCCTCTGGCCTGCTGCTTTTATAGACTGGCTCTCACTGGGCTCCGGTAACTCTTCTTGGCCCTGTGGTTGGTAGCAGCTTCCCATCATTGCTAGCCCCTGGTGCTTCATCCTTTGTTCTTTTAATCCTTCACATCCCACTAAGGTTGTCTTTCTTCATTCAAACCATTTAACTCAGTTTCCTGTTGAAACCCTCACTGACACATGGAGAAAGTTCTATCTTTAGCTTGGAGGGAAGCAGGACCCCTTAACATCCTCCATACGAGAGGGAAGAAGTGGGTGGGGTTCCTCTTGTCTGGTATATACTAAATCTTGGCATCTTGGGAGAGATGCCTGGCAGCCTCAGGATGGAGGGCAGGAGGAGAGTCCCCACTTGGTGTTTCCAGGTAACTAGTTCAGAAGATCCCCCAACCCCTGACATGATAGGTGGAGAGAGTTGACATGACCTCCAGTATATCCCTAGCTGATACAGGCTCTGAACGTCTGCACATAGATGCATGTCTACCTTTGAACGTTGAGCTGCACTTCGAAGTTGCAGCCTGAGGGTCAGTTATTTTTGAAAAGGGCCCGCCCTGCTAAGTTTGCTCCTGATGAGACTTGTCAAGCTTCAGCTCTAATTGCCCAACCTAGATATCTGGTTTAGAATCTCCAGAGGGACAACAGGGGCCAAGCACAAGGTTAACAGCCTTCGATACACTTTGTCAGCTCCCACAGACTTAGCCACATCTTTTCTCCCAGAGCTCCTTGTCTCTTACTTCATAACCTTGTCACTTCCAGGCCCCTGACCACCCACAGCCAAGCCATTAGTCACTACCCAGGAGTCGGTATTCTTATCCTTGTCTATGTATCCCTCCTCACCAAGCAAATAACTAGATATAGTGCTTCAGTCTCCGCCCACTAGGAGGACTTCTCTTGCCACTGCTTTCCAGGACCATGAATGAGACTGCAGTGCAGCATCTTTTTGTGGCTCACACCAATGTATAGCTGACCCTCTTGAACCAGGCCTGAGCCTCTCAACTAATCATGAACCCCCAATAGGGCCTACATGTGAACTAGTATAGGTGACATAGGGCTCTGGGCCCCTGTGTATTGCACCGTCTGTACCACTTCTATTGTGCAAGGAGTTTCTGATGTGCCCAGACTTGAGTCTGACATACCAAGTGTATGGAGCTCTAGTTCCATAGTCACTAGATGTCTTGTAGTCAGACACTCGGCCCCTCTTAGAACCTGGGAGCAGATCAGGAGCTGCTTTTATAAAGTGAATAGTTCTGTGCTGCAGAACCTGTCTGTCCCAGAACCCTGTGTGATGTCTACCACGTGTACCTTTGGCACCACTAGCATGCAGAGTCATAGGGCCCAAACTGCAGGGAAGATTGTGCTGAATCCTGGACCTGCTGCAGAACTCTCATTCCTTGGCCCTACTCAAAATATAGTGCATGGGGCCAGCCCAGTGGCACAGTGGTTAAGTTCGCACTACTTCAGTAGCCTGGGGTTTGCCAGTTTAGATCCTGGGCACAGACCTACTCAAAGCTCCTCAAGCCATACTGTGGTGGCATCCCACATAGAAGAACTAGAAGGACTTACAAATAGGATATACAGCTTGGGTAGGAAAAAACTGGCAACAGATGTTGGCTCGGGCCAATCTATCTTACCAAAAAGCACATCTTTTAAAACACTATTCCCAAACATGCTTATGGTGTCCCTCAAACCCAAAGTGGCTAACAAGGGGTGGGAGGCATAAGGTGCTAACAGGATAACTCATCCTGTATCTTGGAGTGGCTATCCTAGCATACCTCAAACCACCGGCCCCCTAAGTCAAACATGGCAGGTCTTATCTTCCACCCTTTGGCATGCATATGTTCTAGGAAGACACAAACCACTTCTTGTTCATCAGGTTGAACACCTGACACTAATACAGAGGACCAGTGTGGTGATCTTTAGAATCTCAAGACTATAAAAATCACTGAAGGCTATTGTGGCAGAGCAGGAAAAACCTATAGAACCCTAGGGTAAGATGGGGTACTGCCGTTCTTCTCAGGTAGATGTGAATGGCTTTACTCTCCCCACAGGAGTTGAAGAATGAGTTTTCCAGACCAACCTCCTCAACTAAGTGCCCAAGCAGGCTGATCGGTAGTCGACATGCCATACCTGGTACAGCAACTATAACTGAACTATGATTATATTGTTTGTGTGGTCCAGCATCATGCCATGATCTAGTTCGTTTTTCTAGGAGCCATCCTGGTGATTCAAGCAGAGGATAGTGCAGGGGGTGGAGGCTCCTGAATCATCAATTTAGGATACGGTATAGCTTATGAATGACTCTCAGCTGTGGATGGGGAGAAGTTCTCAGGTTTCCTCTTGGCTTTTCCCACCATGGCTTTTGCTCCATGGGCTGGGGGACAAGTGTGAGGATTCTGTCAGTTGCTGTGTGTGTCCCTCTGATCAGGTACTCGGGGATCAGGAATGACCAGAGCAAGCCTGTAGACTCATTGGAGCTACTGCAAGATTCTCTCAGTATCATTTTGTCACCTTGCCTCCACATACCCCTTCCCCATTCTATCAAGGGGACTGTGATAAGACCTTGATGTTCCTTTATCAGTGGCAGTTCAGACCCTCTATCCAACAGCCTACTCCACTAGTTACCCAGGTAAATGGGCATAGGTTCCTATTGGGGAAGGATTTACTGTTTGCTGTGACATTGCAGGGCCACCTTTAAGGGAAACTTCGAGTCTAGCAACTTGCTTAAATATGGAAACTCGGTGAGGGATCACACAAGGGTTCAACTAGAAAAGCAGGACTTCTGGGTGGGATATGTTGAGGCTGGATTTACTATGAGGAAACAGCCTATGCAGTTGTGGGGGCTGGTGAAATAGGTCTGAAATCAGTAGGGCTGGCAGTCAAGATGGAAAGGTCACAGGGGGGCTGGAATCCCCAGGCATGGACCAAAGCTATTGTCCAGAGGCAGTTAGGAAAGGAGGCTCATGAGCAAGACTGAACTCTCCACTGATAGTCAGGCTACCCAGATTATCCAGGACAATCTCCCTTATTTAAAGTCAAATGATTAAGGGCTTTAATCACACTTCAAATACCTTCACAACACTTAGTCCTGGTCACTAAGTCAAATACTAATCTAAGCCTAGCCAAGCTGACACCAAAAACAGCCATCATAAAGGTCGTGACTTCTCTTTGGGATAGCTGATACTAGCCTTCTCACCTGTTCTTGATCTTCTTGATTATACAGATCAAGTGCTTTTGTTGGCTGCCCACTTCCCACCTCTAGGCATAGCATGGTCTGGTAAGCTATTGCCACAGATTCTTGCAGGTCAAGACCACCCTGAGCTTGCTACCTCTTATGGCTGCTATACCCATCATGCCTCATCAGTTAAGTGAGCCCATTGACAAGCGTGAGCTTGACCTACTGCTCCTACTAGAATAAAAAACAGACCATTGGTACTTTTGTGGCTAGCCTACTCGTGTACTCTCACTTAACTTTGATCTATTGAGCTGCTCTTGTTTTAAAACAAAGCCAGACACTATTGCTATATGTAAACTACTGTTGTAAAAAGAGCACTTATCAAATGAGTAAAAAGGATTAAGTAGTAGCAGATTAAATGGTAGATTATTTGCAGCCTTCAAAGTAGTTTTGCTATCTGCTTCCTGTCAAACTGAAGACTTAGACATCCTTAAACTCATGGACCAGAATAACTACCAAAATCTGGCACATGGTCTCTTTCACTTTCATTGATTAGGATGCAAAACTTCAAACTCCTGTACACTAAAAACTGTAGCAGTATCTGCAGTTTCTCAGGATTGATCTGGATCACGTGGAAGGATAGGCATAATCCAGTGGCCGTGCAGTCAAGAGTAGTGACAGCCTTGCCAGTGTGGCTGGCAGTCTCCTGGGGAAATGCCTCAAGCTTAACAGTAAGGAGTTTAAGCAAATAGCTTAAGCAAAAGAGTTCTACCAGCTTTATGCTTAAAGATAAAAAGGTCATCTGTGCACAGAATTCAACTTGGCCCTTTCAAAGCTTAGTGGTGGTATTAGTTACCAAATTACTTCTTTAGAGGTGGTGATAACATACAGTCTCTTGGTTCATCTTAATCCTCCTAACGAGGAAGTGGTGGGGCTGGGAAGAAAAGGTAAAGCTATGAGATGTGCATTGGGGTAACAGATGGCCAGACTGGAGAAACCATGGCATTGATTAGACTTAAAGCACAGGATAAAACTTGCCAGTGGTGATGGGGACACACACATGCCTGACAGTGGTGGGAGAACCGAATGAAGCAAACAAAATATTGATAATGATTACACTGGAATTGGAGTTACTGAACCCGTTTCTTGATTGTGACATGGTTAAGTTTCTATAACTGAGGAACTTAGTTCTAGGCTTTGGACTGACTTTAGGCTGGCTGACTATCATCTAAGCCGACACTAATGGCCCTGAGAATACGCGGTGTGAATGGCCCTCTTCCTGCACAGGTCTGAGATTTGTTCAGGAAAACCACTGCTTGCTGTGAGGGAGCAGATGGATTCCTCTGCTAGGCCAAACCATCAACAAATAGTCCCCAGTCGATAGGTGGGGTTCCTTGTCAGCTCCAGCATCTGCTCCCTTTGGGTGTCAGCCACATCCTGCCTTGTGTGGGCTTGGAGGTCTAACCCTCACTCCTGGCATACCTGCACCTTGGTATGTAGGCCCAAGTTACTTCTTGTGAGTTGTGGCTATTAACTCGTCTTTATATGACAGTTAAGGTCTTGAGAACCTCTGGACCAGGGTCCTGAGCAAGGTCTCAAATAATGCTCTGCTCGCAGGTTGTGTTTAGGCTTATACTTAGCTCTTCTTGACTAGAGGGTTATTTTGTGTGCAGTAGACCCTGAGGGAACCTGGATTATAACTCCATTATAACAGTCCGGCACAGAAATCTCCCAGATAGAGTGCTGGGGGTAAGATTTGGGTGTTGCTGATCTCCCTGGCAGAAGCACATTGAAAAGCAACATGCCCTTATGCTTCTGTTTCTAGTATGTACTTTGCCTGCTAGTCTTGGATCGTTAAGCCTGGGTGAGAAAAATGAATGGGGTGGGGGCCGAGGGAGTGATTTCATGAGATAGCCATAAAAATAGTGACCAAGTGTCCTATTTTGCCCTGGAATAAGGTGCCTTCACTGCTAAATGAAGATCTCGGGCAACCCAGGACTAGTTGAGCATCCTATGTGAAAGGGAGCTATAGGTGAGGCAAGTCTCCTGAAGGCAGATACCACTTGTTTAAATGTTTCCGTGACTTGACCTATACAAGTGAGCTGTTAGTATTCAGCAAAGACATGGTACCAAATTCCAAATGTTGGCTCTGCTGCTAGTATTCTTCCTTGGCCTCCATGTCCAACTAGCAAGTCCTTTGCACTGATTCTTGGTATCGTGTATCTTGAACCTCTCCAGATGCTGACTCATACCTGGTGCTGGTGTTGATTCCCAATGGACTGGGAGAAGTCTTGTGAATAACTGTAACTCATGTATATTGGGGGATGAGAGAGAGCGTCTAAGTGTCTCCACAGGTAGCCAGGGGCCAGGACTGAGTTTCAGAGGCCTGAGTAAGCAGATGTGAAAAGCCGAAGTTAAAAGAGAAAATCAAAGCCCATACGCTGGGATAAGAGATGACTTACTGGGGTGGCAGAAATCTGAGGGTTTAGATGATAAAAATAAGATGACAAGAAAATGTCTAGTTAACTGACGTTGCAACTGGTTTAGTTTCCGTGGGCTCTCAGGGTTGTCATGGGCGTGTCTAGCTGGTTTAATATAGGATGAGGAATCTAGGTGGTAGGAGTGGGAATCCCAGAATGCCACTCTCGAATGTCTCAGGGGAATGTGTAAGGTTCCCAGGCACTTTGGGCTGGCTTAGCACACTAGCAAAGCAGGTTTTCTGCAGTCCAAAGGCAGCTCCCCCACAAGCAAGCAAAACGGCAGAGATCTAAGAGGATCTCTTAGTAGAGTACTAACAGCTTCTGCTACAACCTTCAAGGTAAGCAAGAGACCCATGAACACTTCCTGGTGTGAATGTTATGGATCACTCCCCACTGACACCACACCTATCCCCATTGCTGGGAACCCTGTGTACAGCACGCAGTCAATCTTGAGCCTGTGGGGGCAAATGTGGTAAGAACATAAATTGAGGGCTTTATGCTTAGAGTCGAGGCCAATCAGATTCTCTGAGGGATGGAAGTGGTACAAGATATGTCATCCAACTTCTTGGAAGGGTAGTTGGCCCTGGTCTCAAACATAGGTAGAAGCTCATTGCTATTGTTACTGCTCATGTGAGCACTTGAACTACTTGAAAGGTGATAGTTACTGTCAAACTCTAAATGTCCTAGGCAGAACTCTAACTGGGCACTATTGTAATCATGGTTGGTTGGTGTGTGTTGGCAAAGCAGTGGAATGTACTACACTCATAGAATAGTCTAACTTGGAGCAGAACTATGCTCTGGGATTGTGGGATGGAATAGAGGAGCAGTGTGCATTGTACTTCTAGGAAGGTGAACATAAGGGGCTCTTAAGATCTTAAAATGAGTTTAACAGATCCCGAAGCATAACCCTATGCCCAAAGGCAATAAAACAGTTTCAGCAGATATTCATGTCTCGGAAATAGTTGTGTGGCTTCCACTTTAATGAATTCCTACTACCATGAGAATAGGTCTCACCTTGGGGGTGGGATGAACTCAACAAAGCACAAGTCTCATTCCGAGATTATTTGGAACTGGTCCGGGGGACTATCCCAAGGTTCTTTCCCTGAATAGAAGGTCTCACCACCTTCTGCACTCCTTGTTTTCGTAGCTTATCATAATTGCCATCATTGAGGGAGGAGAACCTGGATTTTGGAGCCTGTATCATTAGGAAACATTCAGCCTACTGCTCCTAAAACAGCTTATTTGGGGAGTGTAAGGTAATGACTGGGTGAAGCTAAGTTCCTCAGTCCACTGTTGGAAGCCCCTATTGCCTCCACAGCTGAATATTGATGTCAACGGGAACTAAAACTCAAAAGGCATCCAGGCTCCAACAACCATGCTGGGAGCAAGGAGAATCCTTACTGAAGCTGGGCAGGTGCTGGGGGCCAGTTGAAGAGGCAGTGGGTCCAAATAATGCAGTCAAAAGCAAGGGTGACATCAAAGGGCAAAGCCAATGTTGGCTATGAGATTCAGAATGGAAGTTTCAGGCCTTGTACAAGCAGAAGTGAAGATCAAAAATCTGCAGAAAATAAGACAATGCCATTCAACTTAATTCCAGTGTCCACACTGTGCTCGCAAAGGGATGTTCAAAGGTGCTCACTCAAGGGCTTCATCAATATGTGGAGATAAGAACGCATCTTTGTGAGGTGTGAAGTTGTGTATCTACCATATTGACCTAGTGAATCATTCTTTAAACTTCATGTCTAATATCTCTTTCAAGGAAGTGGTTTCTAGGAATTCACTTCAAACTTAAACATGGACTTGGATTATTTTTAAAAATCAGGTATCATCCTGGTCACAGCTTAATGCTTTTGGTCTTATCTTGCTTTACTCAGGTTTTTTTTCACTGCTTGATTAGTACTTGTATTGACTCCTTTCGTGTGCCATTTCAAATGCCCTCTGCCTCACCTCTTTACACCAGCTATGGCTGCTGGTGTCACCTGACAGCACCTCAACTCAGTCTCATACCAGCTACCTCCCAATTTTTGCCCCAGGATTTTTTCTATCTTGGAGGTATGGGATAATCTTGGGAATCCACTGGGCATTCCTGCCTAGTAACCTAGTAGTGTGGGGTAGTTAGCAGATGGAGGCAAATCGTGACAGATGGGAGCTGGGAGCCAATGGATAGGTGCACCTCTTTGTCTTCCCCTAAGACCTGAGAGACTTTTTAAGGCTTCTTTTGGGTAGTTCTGCTGAAGGAGTGACCAGCAATTCTGCTGGTACTGGTGGCTAACTTAATGTAGCCTTCTACCGGCCTCTGTCTCTATCCTTAGACTTCCCTATGATCGTGTTCCCAGGTAAACCACTGGTGCAAGAGCTTTTGATCATTTCCCTGTAAGCAGAACCTGAGACACAGTTGTTTGATCGACACTCTCCAGTTATCTTCTACTTGTCAATTTGAAGCTTTTGCTTTTTCTATTCTAGGATTACCTCTCTATTCTGCATGGTTATATCTAATTCTATGTCCCCAAATACACCAGGTCTTCAGGTATTTGACTTTAGGACATGGTGCGAGAAAGGTGGAGTGAGTGAAGGGGTAAAGCACACTCGTGGACAGTCCTGGGATCTGGTGATTGGCTGACTCAATCACAGGACTAGGTTTTGCTTAACAGCATTAGGCTCAAGTGTCATTATGGAGCCAGCATGCTACATTGGGCTCCTCAGTGAGTTCAAAATACTTAGTGTATGAAACGAGGGGAGAAAGGGAAGATTATACTTTCAAGGGAATAACCTGAAACTTATACCTCACCTCAATCTTATTAACCAGTGTCTAGTCATGTGTTCATAGCTAGCTTCAAGAAAGGCTTGGAAAATAGTCGCCAGCTGTGTCCATGTACCTGGAGCAAATCTATCCCTATCGAAGGGAAGAACATTGAGGGGATGATTGGCAGTTTCACAGTCTGACCCTGATTTAGTGTCTTGCCCTTTTAGAGAAGATGGGGTAGTAATCTGCTCAAACTCATCTACTGGATGTATGACTTAGCCTGAGATGCAAGGGGTGGAAATGAGTGAATTCAATATCGGTGCAAGATCTATACAGGCACAGTAACTGGTCACTGACCTGGCCTTGAAGCCAAGAGCAAGGACTGATTCTGATCTGATTTCCTTAAAATACTCTTTAGGCTGACAAGAATGCCAAAGATGGAGCAACGTCATCTGTACCTGCTGGCTTGACTTGTGAATTTGGGTCTATCATTGGCCCTCTTGTCTACTGGCTTCTCAGTATATGACTTCTGCAACCATGGGGGAAAAGGTCAAATATTGCTAGTGACTGTGTCATCAATAGCAGCTCCGTGATGAGGGCACAGTAAAACGGTTCATGATGTAAGACATGAAAGGGCTGGATCTCTAGAGATGACACTGTGATAAGCACTGACACTGCAACCTTTGAACAATTGCAGCTCTAGAAACCCATCTTAGGGAAAAATGGGAGAGTCTTGTATACAGAAAACACAGCTCTAATAGCAATATCCTCCCCTCTGTAAAGCAAAACCTAGCACAATCAATCCTGTTAAACCATGGTGATGGTCTCTCTAGAGAATGTCACAGCTCTCTATATAAAGAACTTGATTGAAAAACCAGGTTGTAAAACTACATGTGCTTTGCGTTTTTCCTCATTCTTCATATATAGTAATCTGTAACTAAACAGGCCTAGTAGGATGCTGTGACTTTACCATTTTTGAAAGGTGGCCACAGATGTCCATGAAAAGAAATCCATGGACTTCATTTAAATTTGCCTCTGACATTACTATGACACCTTCTCTGAGGCTGATGTGCCCTGTCACATCCCTGAGTCTGAAATGCTTTTGTGAACACGCACACCTTACTACAGGATAGATAGGGGGAGGTGCTACAGTTCCTCTTGCTGAAATTTGTCCTGAGGTGATAATTGATACTCATCTCCCTCTTCTCCTTCATCTTCTGCCTGAACTTCTGCTGGTTTGGGTTGCTTGCCTATTGGTATAACCAAGCCCATTGTCCCAAGGGGACTGAGGCCCTACTTAAGTCCCTGTCATGCAATTGCTGCAATCTAAAACATGGAATCACCAAGAAACACTCCTCCTTCTAAGACAGAAAGGACCCAATATTCAACATGTGCCCAAGTGGCTGGTCAATCTCCTTTGAAGGATAGTACTATATAGAGAAGGCTACTGTCAAGATGTAAGGCCTGTGCTGCTTACAGGTTAGATATTCAGCAGTAGGTAGATAAGTCTTGGTGAGAGGAATTTCATGCTGTTGGGCTGATGTGATAGCCTCCATTCCTGCCACCGTGAGTACTTCATTCATGGGTCACTCGAGGAAGCACTAGAGTGCCAAAGAACAGAGCCTAGTTGACCTCAAATAGAGTAGTCAATCTGTTCATCTTGTTCAGCATCTCTTTGGATGTCTTCTGAGCATTGATGTGAGGCACGCAGATCATTCTCCATGACCCCTACTGTAGATCCAGTGACATTCTTTGCCTAGAAGTCCCTGCATATCCTTAGGTCACTTCCCTCTCAGTACATGATTAGATATACTCCTTGAAGCTCTGTCCATGAGAGGCTTTTCCTTATTGTCCGGGGCTATGTCCTAGTAGGGCTGCAATGCAGCAGCAGTGGATATTCTGCTAGCACCTTCACTGAGCTTTGAACTAGAGCTGGGGTTTTTCCTCCTGCTTGACTGTAAGAAACTACTCCCCGTGAGGCACTAGGAGTGAACTGAGGGAACGAGGTCTGTGATGTTGGATCTGGACCACCCGCTTCTGTAATTTGTGCCCTCAAGAGCTTGTACTTCATCTGAATGTACCACATCCGTTTTAAAGATGCTTTCTATTGCGCCCACCCAACCTTACAATTTGGTGGGTCTATACTGGCTCAAGGCCAGCTCCAGTCACATAGTCACTTGATGTCCCAAAGCTAGACCCTCAGTCTGAGGGCCCAGCAGTATGTCAGCTGTTTTATGACTGAATAGTTCTAGGCTGCAGTTAACGTGACTTTGTTTTTAGAAACTTGAGGGCTCAAGTTGTGACTTGCTAGTCATTCCTGATTGCTGCCCTTTGTACCAAAGATGTCTCTGGTATCATTGGCATTGGTTAGATTATATAGACAAAGTGTCAGAACAGCTGGCACAATAGCCTGAATCTCCTACAGAACTGTCTGCCTTGGGTGCCATTTGAGACTAGAAGCCTTCAGCATAATTTGACAAATGCATTGGAGCAATGTTCTCGAGTATGTTATGCTGCCTTCCTCCAAAACTCACCAAGTTGTGTTCTTTTTTGGTTGTAGGGGGTACAAGGTGCAATAATGTGTCCTGTACCATATCAGATGACCAGAATCTTAATCTTCACAGATGTGGGAACACTGGAGGGTTTCACTCTCCATCTGCCATGTCTGTCTAGGGCAGTCAGAACTTGCTACTCCTTTTCACCAGTTCTAGTTAGCATGAGGTCAACATAGAGGACTAATAAGGTATTTTGTGGTATGTGAAGGTGATCAAGATCCCGTGGTTCTATAACGAGTGTAAGAGTTAATAGACTTGCAAGGCCATGAAGTTGTGCTGTTGACTTGCACACGTGAGAGAATTGCTTCAAAAACCTCTCAATGGGGATTGAGAAGAACATGCTTGCCATGTTCATAGAGCATATCAAGTACATGAAGCACATCAAGTGCACGTCATATTGGTCTTAATAAAGATAGTACATCTAACAAAGCAGCTGCAATTGGGGATCATGTGGAGAACTATAATCCTTACCAATGTTTGCCAGGATGCATCATGTTCATACAGAGGCCATAAATGTGATAAAGGATGCAGTGCTAGTGGTCCCTATCTTGAGACTTTGGTGATATTTCTCTGCAGTTTCATCCCAGGATTCAGTACTAGAACCAGTATGCTTGGAAGGACTAAGTCCAAACCCTTGAAATTGTTCCTCCTTATGCCCTACATCCCAGGCCAAGGAATCAATTGAGAGTTCTAAGTATGCACTTGAAGACTCAGGAAGCAATACTTCACAGGGTGGAGGATATGTCTCTGGACCCATTAGATGCGCTGAGACTGCCTTGAGCTACAACTTCGGTATGAGTTCCAACTGAGAACTTAAGTAGTCCTTTGTGACTCCCCCATATACAGCTCTGGTAAATGGTCTTGGCAAAAGGTTAAAATAGTTATGGTACATACTTGTAGTGGCATTCCAGCGTCATCCTTTGGGATCCAGTTTACTATCTTCAACAGTGGTGTCTGGGTCTGAGAAATGGTTTAGATCTGGATACTGGATGAACAGTCGTGATTTCAAACTGCTGTGGGTAATACCATCCTTACCAGCTCTCAGGGTTTTCCTCGCCCCCAGTCTACAAGTCAGTCAGCTACCCATGTTTCTTACCCACTAGGACCATGATTGTGTATTGGGCATGGTCGGACATCCCTGCAGGTCAAGATACCCTCGTGGCTACACCAGAATTGCTGCCCATTAAAATCACATTCACTTTGTTTCTAAAGGATAAGTGCCAGTTCTAGTCACTATAATCCCCATCTGTGCTGAGTCCTGTTTCAGGGCAGCCTCTCGTTGTCATTCCTAGCCTGCAGAGGGCAGATAGCCCCTACTGAGCTCGTAAATGATTGCTTGTCCTCTCAAATGCGTTCTATATTGTCATAGTGAAGGATGCATTCTCTGAGCCCCCTGGAGGGAGTGTGGTCAGCTGGTGAGTTCTGGTAGAATGTGTCTAATACATGACACTATTCCCACCCCACTGAGCATCTGAGCCTTACTTACCACTATATCTGGAACTTTTGCCTCACTTGCTAAAGGTCATTATAATGTCCAAGCTTCTAGCAAAAATCTCAGTAGTGTAAGACCAGTTTCAGGTGTCATTTCCAGGATGTTAAATCCTGAATCATGGGAGAGTACCATCCTGTCCAGCCTCCTATTCATCCCACCCCTTTTCTAACACCCTCAAGGTCCATTTCCTGATTCCTGTTGGCATATGTTAGGTCATGCAGCTATCAGTGAAAGTATTTACTTCTTCCTGAAGCAAGCATTATGTTTCTCTCTTCAAGCTACACGGAGAGCTGACCCTAGTTATTTGCCTTGATGCAACGAGAGAAAGGGAGGAATGAGTTTGACAAGCATTATCCTGTAAGGTATCTACCTCAAGTGAGGTTTTATCATGGTCTTCAGACAATGGGCAATGGCTCTCCACTTGCAGATGGTAGGGGCCCACTTCTGCCATCCTAGAGATTTCAAGGGAATCTGGCCCAATATTCTTGGGCCTCACCTCCTAGGATAACCTTGACCCAGGTCTCAGAGTCCTACTCCTTCCTTACCAGCTCCTTGGCTGTAGCGTGGGAGACCTGCTAGTAATATGCATTTAGTCTCTTTTGCAACTCGGCCTTTCTTCAAGCCCAGAATCTACTTATTACTGCCCTTTAGCTGTAGGACATGATGGTCTCTTTCAAGGTTGTCATGGAGGCTACCTGGCTATCACCACGTGCTCTGAGTTGATTAGTTGGCTTCTCTGAGTTGGTCATCCTTTCTTTCAGGCTTCTAAAGCAGTGAGCAAGTGCCAGCCAATTCCACAACTTGTAACTGCCATTGTACTCATTGCTGAAGTGCAAGAACTGTTTCACAACCTGTTTCCCCTTCATTCTGTACCTCATCCAAATGCACCATAGGTGAGGCTCAGTAATGATATTGTATCAAACTGGGGGTTGTCACCCCACTTACCAACAGCATTGCAATACTTATTACTCTCACACTGCTCTCGTTCCAGACGTCTGTCCTGAGAGTCTGCTTTCTAAGGCCTCTCCTAAACTATCTTAGCTCAGCTTCCTTGAGTCCAAGACAAAGACGTCGGTGTAAGTGGTCTACTTGGAAATTAATCCCAAAGAATTGGAGCGAGGGAACCAGAAGAATGAAAAGGAGGGCAAGCATTCCAAGAATCAGTGGAAACTTGATTCCACTGAAACCTGAGATAGGCTGCCTTGCAGCCTCTTGGGAAGCAGGGACATCTTTTTGTTTTCTGTTGGGGTAGCTGGTTGCTCTCAGGTATTAGCCTGAGGGCTGTTGGGCTGCTCTCACTGGAAGCAGATCTTGGGCAAGAATTGGAGAGTTTCACCTCAGTCATGTTCCCTGTGGATCAATCTCTGCTTCTGTGATACTACAGCTCAAATGAGATTATTAGAAGCAGTAAACATTACAAGGGAAGTATTTAAAGCCAATCACTTCAGCTTTAGTGTTAAGTGGAGTCACAAGACTTCACTAAAATCGTGATCTAGCAGACAGGGCAGCCTTACCAAAGAGAATGACTAATGTCAGCACTATTAGAATGTGCCTAAGCTCTACCTTTATATTTAAGTGAAGTGTACGTGTAAAGATGTTTCAAATGCATTGAAACAGCTCACCCTTTCTGTACTAGGATTGGAAGGAACCTACTAGACAACTTAAGCTATGGAAGGACTCTGGGCCAGTGTGCTAAGGTGGAAGTATATAAGATGTATTACCTATTAACTGATTAGGGGGGCTGGTTGTTTGGCTCCGTAGGGACTTACCAGAAGAGGGGAGATGCTATGAGCCTCGAGGTTTCCCCAGTTCTGCTCTTATGGCCACATCTAAAAATGTGGCCCTTCCCAGAGCCCCTGCTCGGTACCTTGGGAAGATGTTGAGGGAGACAGACATGAAGAGGACCCTGGAGGCAGGGCAGAGGCCCTCTGCTTTGCTTCCCTGGCCCCCCAAGCTGAGTGGGGCTGACTCACGGTGGGAGGAGGGCTGAGAGTGAGGTGAGGCTAGAAAGGGGAAGGTCTTCTGCTTCTCAGCTAGCCACAACTTTCTGCTCCAAGCTCTGCCCACCTGTGCTGAGCCTTATTCACAAGCAGGGTGGCTGGGATCTCAGTGGAAGTGTTGCCCTAGAATAAGAATTCCTGTTCAACTGGCCAACGCCCAGGTTTATCTTGGCCATGCTTTTGCCTTCAGCACTTGCTGCTTGCTCTGTCAAGGACTTGAGGTATTCCCAGGAGATTATAGAATGGCTCCGCAATTGAGGCACCCCAGGCTCATTGGGGTGAGGAGTGCAGCAAAGGGCCTTGGGAACCTCCAACTGCCTGCCTTCCTCTTAATCTACTGGGGCAGAGGCTGTGGGTGCCGGAACTCAAGTCCAGCCCACTGCCTGTTTGACATCCTGCCCACTTCCACAGGGGAAACAGTATTATAAACTTCCTGCCTTATTGCACTGGCTATGACCTCTAACATGGTGTTGGATAGAAGTAGCTATTGTTGCCTACTAATCTTGGAAAAATGTTTACTATTTCAGTCAAGAATTATGCAAGCTGTAGGTTTTCTTATAAACATCCTTTCAGGTTGAGAAAGTTGTCTTCCCAGTTTGCTGAATTATTGTAATGAATGGATATTAAAGTTTGACATTCTTTTCCTGCATCTGTTGAGATGACTTCTCTCCTGTTAGTAAACTACTGATTTTTCTTTTTTGTTAAACTAACCTGGCATTCCTGGAATGAGTTTCATATGGCCATCATATATTTTATATTTATTGGATTTGATTTGCTACAAGTTTAAGGATCTTTGCAATATTTGAGACATGTTGACCTATAGTTTTTATTTTCTTGTAATTTTTCAGTTAATATCAGGGCTATTCTGGCCTCAAAACAAGCTGGGAAGTCATCTTTAAGAGTATACGTAGGACTACTTTAAGTGTCTGATATACAGTGAATTCTGTAAATGGAGAAAATGTGCCAGTCCAGGCCCTACAAGAAAGATGTCAGACTGGATTAAACATGTAAAAAACTTAGGGGAAACTCCTGTGAGAAAATGGGGAAAGGTACAAAGAGGCTGGAGAGCTGCAGATTTCAGTGTAAATCTGACCTTGAGTAAAGGAATGGAGGAAAAAGGAGTGAAGGTTGAGTGGAATTATTTTAGTCTGCAATGCAAATCTAAGAGTCAAGCCAAAGCTGCTTGTCAGATGTCCCACATCTCCCAGGAACAGACCTGCCCTAGTATCCCTGCCATGATCGGTCACTGAATGGGAGTAGCCATGAGAAATGGGGCTTTGGTACAATGAGGTGATGGATATTAGAACACAGCATGAGGGGCTGTGGTCAGTCATGCTTCCTGCAGTCAGATCTGAGATGTATTCCCATGGTTGTCATGAGACTGTTTACTATCTGTGTCAAACTTGTCTCCACCTTGGCCTATGAAGTTGAAGGGCAGCCTAATTCAGTGGTGCACTTCTTCTGCTCGACATCATCACTTCCAGCCCCCCACCACTGAGCTGGAGCAGATGCCGGGGAAGTGAAAGAGAATTGAGTGAGCACAGCGTGTTCCCTAGCACCAACTTGTTGATACCACAGCCTTTGGCATACCAGATCTTCAAGGTTCTAGGTAGTTGGCCTGATTCCCACAGTCAGGGCTAGGTTTTTGTCCTGATCAGCAGGAATAAAGAGCAAAGAATAGTGGTGGTCTAGGACATTGGAGCCTTGGCATTAGCTGGACAAGCCTCAGCAATGTTGCCATTGATGGGAAGCCCAGGCTGTGGGGCCTGCTTGTACTTGGCATTGGTGGTTGTCTGCTACAGCTCCTCCAACACATAGACTTGTTAAGATAAGCCAACTTGTTCTTATTCCTCATCTTGAGGAGCACGAACTATAGACAATGGGTCTGATTCAGATTCATGATGCAGCTCGAGATGCACAACAAGCCCTGCATGGTACAGAAGTAGAGCAGCCACAGACCTTTCATGCAGGCCTTACCATCCTGACTGGCTGTTCTGGTTTCACTTATCATGGTTTCAGTGTCTCAGAATGGGGAGAGCTGTTCTCTGGCATGACCCTGTAGTACATCTGGAATAGGCCACCTAAGGCCGCTTACCAACTCGGCTTGCTGATATTGGACTAAAACAGTGAAAAGTCTGCCACAACTCTCAAGGAGTTGGCTTGGCTTACAGGTTCCGACCTTGAAAAACAGGTAGAATCCCTCATTTGCAAGTCAGATCCAATGATCTGACTTATTCTTCTTCCAAGTTCAGGCATGGGTCCATACTGATCTTGTAGATGACACGCCAACATGCCAATGAAAACGATGCCTGTTAAAACATCTCCTGAGTTTCCTTGTGTACCTAGCCAACTTTGACCCTTATAGCTGAGACCAATGGACAGCAGGCTCTGCTTCACACCTTGAAGGCTGTCACCCTCCAGGGTAGACTTGGGGCAGGAGTGCCTCTTTCATCTGGCCTTTGCTGGTAAAAAGGATGTAGTCCCAGTCCCTTGCAGTGTCTCAGCCTCAGCTTGGTGGACCCCATCGGTCGGAGCTCCCCAGGCTCTCAGAGCACATAGCAGTGACTGAGGCAAAACTTGTTTAGAGAACTATATTCATGGCTGAAGCCTGAATCGCATTGGTTTATCTAGCTAAAGTGGATAGCTTTATTGGTGACATCCCAGGGCAAGTCCAGCTTGAAAGGAGATGACTGAACTCTGGGGCCTCTGAGATGATTACCGTGAGCTGCTTCCTGCTTGTGGGCTACCTTTGTCTTGAAGTTGCTGTGACTGACGGCACAGCCCTGCATGACCCACAGTTCAAGGATGTCAGGCTTGGAAAAGACACAGCACCTTTCATCCTGATTATCTATGGTGGAGGGAGTGATGGGAGAGATTGTCAACCTGACCTAGAACCACCCAGGATTTCATGAACCTAGCAGGCTTCTGAAGGAAGGGAGTGAGCCTGGAGCTGAGGTCTGCAGATTTGGCTACTAGCTCAGCACTCTGGACCACTTTGTGTCTACAGGCATACAAAACCTTCATACATCACTCTGTATTGGAGGCTGAAAATCATGTTTTCCCTGTCCCACAGACTGTCTTCATACTGGCCTATCACTTCTACCTCTTGAAAGAAAGACTAGGGCAAAATCCCAAATAACTAGAAACCCAGTGCAATACCAATAGGAATTAACTTGGTCTGAGGATGGCTAGGATGACATTATTGATGAATCTCAAGTTGGAGGGTGCCTTCTAGCTCCCAAGAAAGCCAACTTGACTGGTACATCTGGATTCATTGCTCAGCACTCCACTTTGCTCTGGGTGGACACTGACAAAACTGTTTCAACATCTCTACCTCTAAACCAATGGTAGAAACAAGTCATAGGCAAAAGCTTTCTTCAGGACCATCAAGATGTTCTACCCTAAGAGATGAAATGCTCTGGGTCTCTTCTGCCTTAAGAAAAAAAATTGCTAGCAAGAGCTCCTAGAGAAAATACCTTAGCTTTGCTGAAAATCTCCTACGTAGTGCAGACTCAAACTAACGGGCTTAGGCGAGTGTCCAGGTTCCAGAGACCTTCTCTAAACAAGGATGATGAGGCACTGTTTAACCTGCATTTGTACAGCAATATTTCTGTACTTTAAGCGATGCACCCACAACTCTTGTCTCCCCCTAGAATTACATCTTCATTTCCCGTAGGGGCCAGAACTGGCTCAGCCAGGCACTTGTTTAAATGACGGTGACTTGGCTTGGGGGTAGCCAAGGCAGAGAGGGCCTCCTAGAGGAAATAGGTGTGAGAGCCACAGAGACAAGTAGGAACCATAGGCTAATGTACAGCTCAACTGCTGCAGTCGACTGGGAACTCCATGTCCAGAGGGATGGGAAGCGGAACTTAGAAGGTGCCCTCGTGTCAATATTAGCCTGTTCAATTTGTGTCTATGCCTTCGCAGCTACCTACTGGATAAGTAGTCTGGATAAGAAGAGGCCAATGATAGAGTAGATACCTTGTTCCTCTAGCTAGGCTTTTGCTGGGTTCAGATTATGACAAAAATGGCAGACTTTTAGGATTGTTTTTCTGGCCAATGCCTCTTTAAGATCTCAGGGCTTGGAGATGGTCAGGTGGTCATTAAGAATCTTATGTGTCCCTTATTTCTCTTAGGGTCTTACCTATCAAGGCAAAATGTGTTTCCAATAATTCTCACGCAGTCCAGCTCATCTTCTAGTCTCTGCAACATCGGCACAAACGCACACCCTTTACTGCCGGTATTTGCATCCAGCCTTGACAACCTGAGCAGCCGCCTGGCCACCCTTGCCAAAGCATCTTACAAAGTGAGAGCCAGAGAAGTCGTCTGCCTTTCTATCTTAGCCCCAATGACCCAAACCTTAATTCCTGAGGGTCTCTGAGCCCTTGATAATTGTATATTTCTCAGACTAGGTGCCTGTACCTTCTTATTCAGTCACGGTTGGTCAAAGCAGCACCAAGAGGTACTCAAATCATGTGAGTTCTATGCACTTTCCTCCCTGCCTCCACTATACAACCAGGGCCATACCACCTCCTGGTGAGCCACGTCCCCAGACACATGCAGCCCAAAGTGTTCTAGAAGCACCTGTAGCTTTGACTTCACTGGGACACTTGCTATAGCCTCTGGCGAAAGTATACCCCCTTTGGGGAGTAGGACCTCTAACACTGCAGAGCCCAGACTTGCAAAGACACAAAGATCCCCCAGTGGGTCGCTGGTCGTGAAGGTAAGGGGAATTCTGCTTGGCACCCTTCATTCCTAGGCCCATGAAATATTCCTGCTGGGGCACAAAGCTATATAGAGGTCTCGCACTTGTGCATGTAAATGCATCCTTGGTGATGCCTCCACCTCCTTGCAGGGTGATGTCTCTGACCTGACTCACTGGCTGTGCCTCAGGCAGGCCATCCCAATACCAATACTCCCACCACAGACAGCCTCCGAATGGTGTGTGAGTGATACACCCAGTGGGTCATGTTGTCATGGGCGCTCGCCCACACCTTCACAGTATAGGGGATCCTCTGGTCAGATGCCATGTTGTATGTGACTCCACGACTGTGGATCAGGCACTATGTGAGTCCCTAGAGGATGAATACTAGCTGAGGCTCGTATTTGAAATTGGTGTTTACCACTGTAAGGATTCATTGCCTGTCCTTCTGGGATGGAAGGGGCCTAATGGAGTTAACTTGCTACCAAGTGATTGTTAGGCCCCTTTGAGGAATAGTGCCGTATCAGAGACTCCCTGTGCTGGTCCCTATTGCTGGCAGGTTAGACACTCATAGGTGGTGGTATTTAAATTGGCCTTGGTAAGTTGGAACCCATGCTTTTGTGACCTCGCATAGCTGCTATCTCATCTCTGCTGCTGCTGTGCCCAATCCTTTATTTGACCATCATGGCAGGATTTTATTTTTATTTTTTTTTGCTGAGGAAGATTCACCCTGAGAACATCTGTTGCCAATCTTCCTCTTTGTGCTTGAGGAAGATTTGCCCTGAGCTAACATCTGTGCTAGTCTCTATTTTGTATGTGGGTTGCTCCTACAACATGGCTGTTGAGTGGTGTAGTTCTGTGACCTGAAACCAAACCCAGGCCACCAAAGTGGAGAGTGCTGAACTTGACCACTAGGCCACAGGACTAGCCCCCATTGTGGCAGTTCTTAGATAACCAATGATGAACCAGGCTAACACCAATTGGTCAAGTTATTTTCTCTACTTGGTTAAGTGTCTTTTCCATGGCAAATTCACTGTAGGTATTAACATGTGTCATAAGTCCTTATACTTTGTGCCTACTCCCAAATATTCTTCCACATCCATCTACCCCAGGCCTCCTTGCCTTTAATCCTCCAGTCCTCTTCCTTCACACCCCTGACCAGCTGACTAGGCTGTCTGCCACTGCCCAGAAGTCTATATATTCTTTCTTCAGGTTAATTCTCCTTCCATGGTATACTACTCAGTTGTACCCATTGGGAAGATTTTCCCTCACCACTGCATTATTGCTCTAAATTTGAGGAACCCCCATACTGTTTCATAGAGGCTGCATCAACTTACAATTCCACCATCAATGCACAAGGATTCCCTTTTCCTCACATCCTTGTTCTCACATTTTCTTTTGCTGTGCAGAAGCTTTAGTTTGTAGGCCCAGTTTATTTTGTTTGTGCTTTAGATTTCATATCCAAAAAGCAATCACTGCCAAGACCCATGTCAAGGAGATTTTCCCCCGTGTTTTCTGGAATTTTATGGTTTCTGGTCTTACATCATTTACAAAAGTTAACTCAAAATGGATTTAAATGTAAGATAGGGGTCTGCCCTCATTTTTATATTTGAATATCCAATTTTCCCAGCACCATTATTGAAGAGATGTTTCTCTGTTGAGTATTCTTGGCTCCTTTCTCAAATATTAGGTTCACCATATATGCGTGGATTTATTTCTGGGCTCAGCTCTGTTGGTCTGTCTTTTATGCTGGTACCATACTGTTTTGATTACTATAGCTTTATAATATAGCTTGAAGTCAAAGTATACTGCCTCCTGCTTTGTTCTTTCTCAGGATTGCTTTGGCTATTTAGGGTCTCGTGTACCATTGCGTTTCAAAGCCACCCTGAATATGTCTATAATAGAGCTGCCATCCACTTCAGCTTGCATACACACTGGACCAACCCATCCACATCAAACTTCATCTTCCTTCAGCTGATTATAATGGACCCCCATATGTTGATTGGTGCGAACTCAGGGAGGGATCTTGGGGCAACAGATATGGGTGGCCTGGGGGTCTGGGCCATCTGCATATGCACCTTGTGCCCTCTGGTATTGGGTTCAGTCCCAGGCATACCATTTCTATGTCTTCATGGATTGTGGCTGAACCTGGCCAAATCTGTGGTCTATCAGGTCTGACCCCAGGACATAATGGGAAGTTTCAGATGTGTGCTTACTTGGAACCATATGGTTAAAGTTCCATCTCTACCAGGGCCTGGTAGCATATCAAGCATTTTTCTTTTTTGTGTGTGTGAAGAAGAGTGGCCCTGAGCTAACAGCTGTTGCCAATCTTCCTCTTTTTGCTTGAGGAAGATTGTCGCTGAACTAACAACTGTGCCAATCTTCCTCTATTGTATATGTGGGATGCTGCCACAGCATGGAGTAATGAGTGGTGTGTAGGTCCACACCCAGGATCTAAACCTGTGAACCCCTGGCCACCAAAGTGAAGTGCATGAACTTAACCACTATGCCACTGGGTCAGCCCCCCTCAACCATTTCTTAAAGCATATAGTTGTCTGCTGCAAATGTCATGACTGGGTTCCTCAGCCCCAGGGGACTTCATTGTGATTCTCCCACTAGGGCTCGACATATTTTATACTGGCCTTTTACTGACTACTGACAATTCTTTTGTTAGTCTGTAATCCACCTTTAGCTTCGATGTAATTGATATATATAGATATGTGCAGTCATTGGTATGACTTGAACACCTATGAAACCATCACCACAATCCTAATAGACATATCCATCACCTCACTGGATTGTACAGCCCAGGGGGCAGGATCACAGCTTAGATCTACTGCAGAGTCCTCCTGTTCTGGGTTCACCTCAGAACGGACAGCCTGTTGTATGGGGTATAGCAATATTCCTAGGTTTGGTATGTATGGTTTCTAGAACCTAAAGAAGCCTACCAGGCATTGCAGCAAAGAAGAAAGAACATCTTACATCCTAGCACAACATGTCTTACTCTAGAGGGGTTGTCACATTCCTCTTCACCCTGGACCTCTAACATCTTTCCTGAAGTGGCAATTCCCTGAATCTTCATAGGGTATATCCTCCATCCTCTAAAGTGCACATATTTTACCAAGGCTTCCAGTGTACTAGCCATCTCTTGCTCATTCTGTGCAATCAGCATGACTCCCTCCATAATGGATCAATGTTTCGAGATGTCTAAATGGCCAAAGTCATCTTAATACTTGACAGAGCCTAAAAGTTAACATAGCCCTGGGGCAAAGCTCTAAATGTATATTAAGAATTCCACATGTCTCTGATCCTCTAAAAGAACTCATTCACTTTATCATTGACCACATACCCTATATTTGAAGTCATCAATCTGCTCGAGCAAAGATCTCATCTGGCATGACAGCAGCAACTGGGACTACTCGTAGTCTGAGTGTGTAAAAGTATAGTTCAACCAGTGCATCCAAATTCTACACAGGCCAGACCGATGAATTAAAGGATGCTGTGATAGAAAGCACCAGCCCTGAAACCTTAAAATCCTTACATTTGGTACTAACATGTGCCATCCCCCTTACTCTAAAATGTGACAACTTGATTCACTATCTTGGCCTGGGGACGGATAGTTTCAGAGGCTCTTGCTTGGCATTCCCACTCTGATAGCAGTTATTCAGTCCAAGAAGCCAGTGTGTGGTTTACTTAATTGAGTATGCCCGTGCCAACTACTCACTGGGGGACCTGGCAACCTCTTTAGTCCATAGGTTACAGGTTTAAAATTTGTTCAGGTCTGGGAAATGTCTAAGGCACTGTAACTTCGAGGCAAGTGCCCTCAGCATCCTGCTCATTGATTTTTGCTTTCTTTTGTATAAATTAAGCAGCATCTTCTTTCAGCTGCCAGTCTGTTTTGCCCCAGAGATTCCATGTTCAGTTAATCACCTGACTCCTTATGGGACAAGCCCCCTTGGCTGCCTTTCCAAGCTTTCTAGCTGATACAGTAACTGTAGCATCCTAGCATCTACTGGTTAAGTGCTACCACCTGGCATCGATTGCCTTGATGCTCTACCATTTTCAATGCTGCTAATAAACCCAGCTTTGGAACTGCCTCTCCTGCAGAAGAGACACCACCAGATTTGGTGATGTGGAGCCCCTTTCTCCAGTACATTGCTGATGGCCTTGACTAACGAGGTTTATCTGTGTCCTCTCATGGAACATGGCATCTGGATTTTCTGGCCTTGAAAAATTTATCCATTCCAATATGCCCACCTTCCTGAGACTTCTAGTGCCTCCTTTGCTAGGCCAACTCAGAAGGCTAAATAAAAAGATGGTCAATTCTAAGCAAAGCTAAAATGCCTAAGTCACCTAAGAAAGTGAATTTGCCCCATCCCCTGGGGTCCTTGCCAGGGTTTAAATAAAGTGTCCTGAGAGACAGTCCCTAAGTTTTACACTCCAGCCCTTTGAACGAGCATCCTCAAAATGCAGTCTTAGAGATACTCCCTGGGCTTCTGCTGGTACTTGCTAGTTAATTCTTGCAGCTTCTTGGGCTATAATCACTTTCTTTTTATTCAGGCCCAGGACATCCTGAGCTGAATTTTGCTAGGGTATGCTGGAACTTAATCCTAGTGATCAGTCTGACATCCAAGAGAGGATGCCGCCTTATGGAGGAATCTGTTACCCTGTGGGGTTGAAGCCATTGCAGTATCTTCCTGCATTGGGGAACGCTAGCTCCTAATAGAGGTAGGTCACCTCCACAGGCTAGGAGGATATTGGTTCAGGGCTGTCTGAAGAATCACTAATTGTTAGTAGCATTTACCCAGATGTCCCTATCTCATGTTTCGTAGCCCCCAGGTTTCTCTACCAAGGTCTCTGGCATTGTAGCAGACCTGCTTTGGGTAGAGCATTCAAGCATCTTTTAAGGTTCATATTCAGGTCTCAAATTTGCTCCTCAGCTGTGTCCACTCTTCTGCAGAAGGTAAGGGGCTTCTTATAAGCTAGCTACCAAAGAGACCCTCTGGCGCTCTCACTTGGCCCTAACAATGAAAACTCTTTAATTTCTCATCCTTCTGTGGTAGGGCATCGCTACAATGTAGTAACTAACCAATTCCATTTCCCCTGTACTTAAACACCTGAATTATTGCACTGGCCAGAGAACTCCCTCTCAATGGGAGCATTCTCTCAAGTCACTCTTGGTGAAATTTTTAGCAATTGGTTTGCCATCTTGTGTCAGGAACTACTCATGCCACACTTTAATGGGATTGGGTCTCCTTGGCTATCTGGACAGTCCAATTCAGTTGTCGAACCACTTGATATCTCAAATTGCTTTTAGCAACTATGTTGGGTCCTCTTGAAAGTAGGAAGTATAAGACTTAGGAGGGATAATACCTATGAAAGAGAAGGGGCAGGCATAGGTGAGGCAAGATTTCAGGCAATACTGATTTGACGCCTGTGAAAGAAGGGGAGCATGGAAGACTAGGTAGGAATAACTCAGACTGAACAGGCTTGAGAGCCTCAGCAAGCCCACAAGGAAGCTCAGGTGCAAATGATTAATCCTCTACCAGTCCCGGAGAAATGACCTGGTACCCTCGCTCTGCTCCAGACTTGTATGGCCTTAGCTCAAATGCTGTGGTGGATCCTGGAGGTGCTGCAGTTGGAGGCTGTTGGCCGCTGCACCCTTTTCAGCTCAACAGCAAGTTCTTTCCTGGAGATCTGGCAGCCTACCTCTGCACCGAAATACCAGTCTAGTCATGAGGTCCAGAGGAACAGGATCTTGTGCTCTTGCAGGAGAATTGGGTAAGAATCAAAGAAGTTCTTTTCGGTTAGTGACAAGTTCTATAAAGGAAATAGATATGAAAGATGTGGCAGGAATTGTGGGGGCAGTGATAAGGTGGTCAGGAATTTTCCTGAGATGACATTAATTTTGCTCCATTTTTAAACTTCTGGGTTTTAGACATGTAAGGGCCCTAGCATACTACTTGAGATGGAGGGCATGGCAAATACAAGCAGAAGCACCTTGACATGCTTGAGGGACGAAAAGGAAGCAGTGTGACTGGTACGTAATGAGTGAAGGGGATGGGCAGTGAGAAGCGGGAGCTGATATGAAGAATCCTGAAGTCTTGGTAAGAAAGGTTTCATTCTACAGCTAATGGACAGCCACTAGGAAAGTTTTAAGTGGTGGAGCAACAAGAATGATTCCTTTTTAAATCTTAAATCACTCTGCCTCCACCATTGGCCCCCGTAATCTCATGGAGAAGCAGACGAAGTATTGCTGGGACTAAGATGAGGCAGTGGAAATGGAAACATTGGACAGATTCAGAATATATTTTAGAAGTGAACAGCTCTTGTTAGGTGTGGAGAATGAAGGATAAGGAAGAATGTGGAATGATTGCTGGCTTTCTGACATGATGGGTAGCTTTTGGTGCCAACAAAAGGATAGAAAAGACTAGAATAAAGTTCTGGGCAAATCCAAGTATTTTTCATACTAAACTTCAGATGCCTCCTATGGCATCCACGTGAAAAAGTCGTGTAGATGCTTGGATGTGAGTCAGGAGCTTAGAGAAGTATTCAAAGCAAGGAATAAACTTGGGAGTCGTGTTGAATGTTCTCCATGGTTTTGTAGGGGAGCTGTCTTGGAGCCACAGATTTACTCCAAATCTTGGGGAGATTGGACCAGTGATTGTTCTTGAAAATAACAGGTGGCAGTTATGTGGTTGCAATCAACTTGTATCTGAGAGAGCAAAACCTCACTTCCAGTCACTAACAAAAGATCTGATGTTGCTTTATGAATGTGAGGTGATGGCAGGGAAGGCCCCACAGAGAGGTAAGAGGGAATGCTCAGGGCTGAAGGAGCACACAATGTGCCCCCCCCCCACCCCGCAGAGAACCTAAGTGTCAAGATGACCATACCAAGGTGAGTGCCCTAGGTCCCACTGTACCCTCTAAACTTGGTGTTTGACTTGGGGTTACAGAAGCAAGAGACTTGGCACGAACTGCTTCCTTTGATGGTTTGGGAGCTAGACTTCAGGGCTTAAGCCAAGTATGGAGTTTCTTACTGGTTTAAATGAACAGAATAGGCACAGGTACCCAAACGTGGATATCCTAAGAATATTTCTTCAAGGAACTATCCTGAGAGGGGCAAGCAGAAAAGCAGAGGCTCAGGAAGTGGACCACAGGGTCGGACTGGGAGAAGGTGCCATGATTTGTAAGAGAAGGCACCAGAAGAAAATCTGACTTAGCCATTTTTTCCACAGGGAAAGAAAAGGACATGTTGAAGACCTACCTCCCCAATAATACCCTTTCTACTTGTATAGCAGCTAGTATGGCTACATGTGACGTGGCAGTTGTAGTAAGGATAAGAGGCTATGTCCTTTAAGCATCAGTGTCTCAAAGACTTCACTTCAGGTCTATAGCAAAGATAACCAACAGAGCATCCTGGAAACCCCCGTGACCAGAATTCTTGACTTCCTGTCCTCTGTTCTGTACCTAGGCATAGGGTACAGTTGAGTTATCCATCATTTGAGGCTGGACAGTGGAATGGGTAAGTCAGAGGCTTTGAGTAAAGGCTGAGGGTTAATGACATTGATAATCAGAGTGACAAATGTCAAATGTTTCATCTGGCTTCTTGGAGGGGCAGTTACAACAGACATGGTGTCTACAAAGTTATGCCTTAGCCTTCTGGAGCAAGGCTTCCCTGGAGGCCTGCTAGCTGATTGTATTACAGTCTGAACTCCTGGAGGGTGGTCTGAGGATCAATATGGAACATTCAGAGCTTGACCCCAAAGCTGTCCCCAAAGTGGAAGTTAAACCAGTGTTCAGAATTTTTGAAAGGTTGGAGAAAGTTATCTGCTTAAAACGTAAGGATGCCGTGCTTCTGCGAGCCGACTTCGGCGTGTTTGATATCTCTCTGCTAAGTTGTGCCTCATTAGGGGGTGCATGCTTGTTGCTTGGCACATCTAAGTTATACTACAGATCTATTTGCTCAGTTTGCTTCTAGATACACTACTTGCTATTTGATTAATGGCTCATGTATTAAGATGCCTCTAAATATTCCATGCCCCGAACACTAACCCATGCCAACTGAGAGAGATGGCAACTTAATGGCTTATTCTTGAAATAAAGCAGCAGCTGCTAATAGTCTGGGTGCACTCAGAAAACCAGTGTCAAAGCTAAGTAGTTCACTAGGGAGAATTTAATGTGGGCAACAAGTTAAAGATATGTTAAGAGCTGGAAGCCAAATATGGGATAATGAAGAAATGCATACTAAAGCAAGAAATCACTTCTACCCTCAAGCCTAAAGGGTCGGGGGGAAGAAGTGTTACTACTACACTAGTAAAGACTGCACAGAAGGGGCTAGAGCCACGTCAGGGACTGCTGGAAGGAAATTAGGAGAGGGGCTGACTCTAGAACGCTGGAAGTGAAATAGCTACTCTGGAGATCCTGCTGAAGTGGGGAGAAGGAAAAATACCCTGACATCTCTCTCTCGCCTGCCTTCCGATCTCCTCCAGTGCTTCCCATTGGCTGAAGCCAGATGGCAAAGAGCCTGGGAAATGAGGTTTGTTCTCAGAGTAGCAAAACTTTCTTCCCTCACTATGGACTGGGTTGCACAGCAAAGGCCAAGTTAGCCCACATATACTTCTACCTGCGATGTGCTCCCCAATGTTCATCGGATGAGCACACTCGAACTTCTGGTTCCCCTGATCCCTTCACTAGTGAATAACGTACTTGACACATGTTCAATATCAACTGACGATTTTATCGTGAGATAGTATGATATTATGGATAAAGTTGGTATTGGAAACACTGGGAAGGAGCTTTTTAAAGCAAACATGATAATCAACAGGAACAGATAACGGGGACTTCTGGATTCTCACCACTTGACTTATATTAGCAGGTCCAGTAGCACATTACTATGATCCAGTTGGCTTTAGCTGTCTATGGGGAGGCTGAGGACTCAGTTTGGGAAGGCAAGCCTTTTCAGAGGGTTTTTGGGAGCCCTTAAAAACAAGCACTTTTCTGTGATCTAGTAACCTATGGCATTGGGACAATATTCTCAAAAAGGCAGTTCTGCCAACTACTGGAGAAGTGAACGAGGAAATACAAATCTAACATCCTGCCAAGAGCTCACACAGCTACCACCTGAATGCGGCTGCAACTGTGGGCACTGAGAACAATACTGCCTCCTACCCTCCGCCGGACATTGTTTGCTAAGATGATGAATCACTGGCTGCTGCCTGCCACAGCCATCAGCCCTTCCAAAACTGTCGAAGCAAACATAGAATCCAGGAAGAACTGCTCTGAGAGGCTCCTGGACAGACTGAAAGGAGGGGGGTTCTCGATCTGATGTGGGATGGTATCAATAAGATGACTGGATCGGGTCAGGCCTGGCAGGAAGACACCTAGAACTCAGTGGGGCTCTAAGAAAGCCTCAGCCAGCCTGATGGGGACCTCTGGCACAAAGACTGCCAGTAGAGGAGTCCCACGCTGGGTGGAACTAGCCAGGCTCTAGCGTGCCCTGCCCAGTCATGGGCTGGGAGCTCCCTGGGTGAAGAGCGTCCTTGGTTCTGACACTGCAGCGGATCCCAAAGCTGCAGCTGGAGGCTGTCGGCTAATGCATGCCTCAAGGTGCATTCTCCCTCAGGGAAATCTGAGCAGTGCGTTTCTGTGGCTGCCACATGGCCATGTAACTATCCAAACAGGATAAGTGAGAGTAAAAAGGGCACTGCTGATCATCACGTGGGAGACAGGCATAAACTGGAACCGCTTGGGCAAGTTGACACATATGTTCCCCATTGGTATAGTGGAGATTCCTCACTTTTGGAATCTGAGTTTACCTTGTGACTTGCTTTGGAAAACAGAAGGGGGCAGAAATCGCCAGTTCAAGCCTAGGCTTCGATGGGCCTGGCATTTTCATCCCTCCTTCACTGCCACTGTCGTGAGAATGAGCCTGATGGACACCAGGCCATGTGGGTGACAGTCGTTCCAGCTGAGGCCATTCTAGACCAACCTCCAAAGGTGAGAGCCCAGCCAGGACCAGCAGAGCTGCCTCCTGACCCACAGCTGGCTGCATACAAAAGTGCAAAAAGGAAAACGACACACTGAGAAGTATCGTTCAGGGAATCAGAGGCCCCCCTTCAAGATACTGTCATCTGACTTGATAAATTCAACCACTATGCCCCAACATACCCGGTCACTTCCTGCTGCTGTTCATTCCCAAACAGTAAGACAGATAAGGGGGGGAGGCTGGTGGCTACCTCTATAAAATGCATGTGAGGCCAAAGTATTAAAAACACAAAGAGAGACTCCAGGGCTTCTCTGGAAATTTCCCAGTCTTCAGAACACTCTCCCTGGCTATGTTTGCTAGGTGGAGATGCCAGACCTAGGAGCCAATGGAAGAACATACGGTTAGGATCTGTGCCCAGGTGCTGGAGAAAGTGCGCTGGTGGTTGCTTCAGGACCTGTTTTCTTAGTCTCCAGCAAAATGATGCCTCCTGGATTTTTGCCAATACTGTCAATGAAAGGATTCCTAATAGAAAGCTGGTTTGAGCTACAGATATAACTTATTACCCAAAAGGATCACAGTATATAGCATCTTGCCGCTTTGCCGTCATTCTCCTACCAATAACAGCATTCTGGGAAACACAATGGAGAGAGAATCTGATTTTAAACCATAGCATTCAACAAGACTCCCATCAGAATTCCCAGAGCATCAGTTAATGCTGCAGCCGGTCTTCCACCTGCCCTGTTAGCCCCTGTGATGTCTGTCATGCCATAGCAGGAGAACTGGGAAACGGTCTGAAGGTCCCAAAGCATAATGGATTCAGCTAACACTGTGTCTTTATCCTGATCCACATCATGTGCATATTTACTCATTTAGAGCCTTAGTAATCCAGTCCCACTGCTGGTGCCGTCCTCCGGTTGACAGGGCCCCTCACTGCCAACCAGACTACTTCCAAGGAATTCCCCCTTTGGTGTTGATATAGATGGTATTTTCAGAATTCAGTACCCTTGAATCAGCAATGTGGTCTCATAAGAACACCCCATCCACACCAAAATTCCCTAATGGTGTTAAATAGATGAGGAATCCTAGAATTCTAGCACAGGTATTCTTGTCCCTGTCCAATTTCTTGGAGGCTCCTGAAATAGTAAGTAGAGTTAGGATTGGGATAAGTGGCGGCTCAAACACAGGCCCAGGTTGCTAACCCTGTTCTCGAGTTATGAGGAGGCACGTGCTCGTAGGATCTTGTTACACTACTTTTGGGAGATGAGCATAACAGTCTGGAATCCTGTTTCATCTTGCTGGATGCTATAAGTCTGCTAAGATCGGGGAGAGAAGTTCATTGGGTCACTTCAGCTGAAATTTTGTTCCTTTCTCTAAAGCAGGTTTTTACATTGGCAAGTAGCATGCTTTATTGGAATAAGTTAAGGTTTTGAAATCGTGCCCAGGCTTAACTCACATCTCAGCTTCTTACTGTTTGACCTTTAAGTTTCTTAAGCTGAGCCTCTTATCTCCAACACTTCTGTAGATAATGTTCATTCTGAATTGAACCTCACTTTATCTTCAAATGGTATTAAAGTATCTAGAATTCCAGAAAGAGTAGTGGTGAATATAAAAATCCCATTGAAATTTTATTAATTTAAAGATGTAACTGACTAGTATGTTGAAAATGAGTTGAAAGGACAAGCCCTATCATAGTAACCACTATTGTAGTTTTAATCTCACACAAAAAAAGCAACAGAGGTAGGCCGAAAGCCACCTTTGTGACCTAAACTAATTCCTGATGTCAGAGGCCTCACAAATCAATTGGCAATGCAAGGATGATTCAATGAGTGATGCAATTACAATTGGTGAATAACTTGGAAAATGGGTTTAGCAGCTCTTGCTCCATATTCTAAAACTGTAGAATAGAATGGTGTGAAAACAGACTAGAAAATGAATAGGAATGCTTATCATACTTCTAGAGGTGAAAGGAGTCTTTCTGAATTGAGGCAGAACAAACTATAGAAGATACTAACATATATGCTGAAGACAGGAAACGTGTACAGCAAATACACTGTGGTGTGGAAGGCCAGGGCATGACTTGGTTACAAACGTTCTCCAAACCTCAGTAGCTTAACGCAAATGTTGTGCTCATTCCTATTGGAGTAATGGGGGCTGAGTGGCTCATCTCTGAGCAATGACTTCGGAATTCCTGTTCCTTCCATCTCAGTTGCTCTATCTGGAATGTGTCTTCGAAAGCCTCAATGGATATGGGAGAATGATCTCTAGAGCGTTTATGGCCAGACCTGGAAGTAGTGCAGATCAGTGCTGCTGAAGATGTTGAACCACAAACTGTTACTCGTCAATGACAAAATAGCGAGCTTGTACCAGAATGTAAGTCAACTCCATCAATAAGCACACTGTTGAGTTCACTTAGGGGCGTTTCCCACAGCAAGTCGTCTTAGCAGAAGAAAATGCATATTAGTCTGATACAAGCTCACTAACTCATCATGGACTGATAGTTTATAGATAGGCACTGGTATGTGGATCAGCTCAGCAGTGATGATGTACGTCACTTTCCCACTGGGGCCAGAACCCAGTCAAGCTCCTACTTTACTGTGAGAACCCACAAAGCAGAATTGTCAGACAGTGCTACGTGCTCCCAAATCAAACTAGGTTTGCTCCTCCATGGACCCAAGGAAGGCTATACAGGGCTGATACATTTAACTAGTTATCTCAAAATCAGTAGATGAGTGACATCATGACAATGGTAGAATAAGGCCTTCCATAAAAAACCCACTATCCACAAGAAGCAAGAAAAAGGGGGGAAACACGGTAAAAATCAACTTTCAGAACTTGGGAACTCACAAATCTTGCAGCAGTTCAGGGGAAAAGGACAATCTCAACAGCAAGCTTTGTAGTATCTTAAAATGTTCTATTCCCATCCACCACCACCCTCACCCCCGCTCCGTGGTAACCTTGGAAATCGGCATCCTGGCAGTCAGCAAAGGGAGCAGAATGTGGTTAGAACTGCTTCAAAGCCCCATTTCTGAAGAATTGTCACTATTTGACCCGTCTGATGGTTCACTGGAAGGACCCCATCCACAAAGCTGTCTCTGTTTGAACTGACTGTGATCACCTAGTGCAAAAAGCTTGTCCCTGGGGGAATTTGTCAAAAACAATTAGAGGTATTAATATTGCAGCTGCCTGAGATGGTGGGAAACGCTAGGCTAACCAAAAAGCTTTAAAAAAGAAAGTTGGAAATTCGATGTCCAGAGGTGCTCTGGAAAGCTTCAATATTCCTAGGAATCCAGAAGGTCACATACATAGGTAGGGCTGTGCACATGCCGGCAAAGGCCTGAGGAGGCCCTAAACCCTTACCCCTGGCTGACCCTGAAGCTCTGCACAAGAAGGAAAGGAAGGCTAAGGCAGTCTCACTGCCTGGCTGAGTTCTGAAGGCGTGTCCTAACAGGCACAGAGCCTCCCAGCAAAGACTGGAGACTTGGGGCTCCAGGTATTTAAGAAAATGTGTCCAGACAGTAGCTAATTACTTGGCTAACTGAAGACTTCAGTGGTCACATATGACAAAGAATACTGACCTTAGAATTCAGTAACGTTACTAAATAAGCCAACAGCAAACAATAAACCCTGGGTAGAATCTGATCTCCAGAGTTGCCACATATCATTGTCCACTTTTCAACAAGTTATAACAAAAAAACAAAATGGCCCATCCACAGAAACAACAATCAACCTAAACTGTCCTGAGGAAGCCCAGATATCGGACTTACTAGACAGACTTTAAATCAGCTACTTTAAATATTTTTTGAAGAAATAAAGGTAACCATGTCTACAGAACTAAATGTATGAGAAAGTGTTCTCACCAAATAGAATATTAAAGATAAATATTTTTAAAAGAAGCAAATAGAAATTCTCAAAGTCAAGCAACAAATAACTTCAAATCTGCTGTTTAACCCCTCTGAACAGGCGGAAGAAAGGATCAGTGAACTTGAAGATAGATCAATTAACTTAAGGTCAAAAAGTCCTAGAATTAGATAGGGGTTGAGGTTGCACAATCTTCTTAATATACTAAAAAACGCTGAATTGTATAGTTTAAAAGAGTGAATTTTATGGTATGTAAGTTATCTCAATAAAAAAGCCATAATGGGATAGGGACCACCTTCCTCACAAAGTACAATCAGTAAATAGAAATCCTCAGCTGCATGATGAGAAGAGGTGTGAAAACCAAAGTGAAGCACAGGTATCGTATTTGAGCGCTTATAACTCACTCCATGTTGGTGGGATGTACTGTAATTGGCCTCAGCACACATGGTGTTGGTCTACGTTGATGCTTCTGAGAGGCAGCTGGGCAGTGAACCATCAGGTTCGTTCTCATTTAGTTCAATTTTACCTCTAGGCATTGAGTCTAAAAAGACCAAATATGGGAACAAACTATGTTAAAAATGTGCGTATAGCTTGGAACAATACTAAGATACTAAATATTTAACCAAGCCCTTATCAAATAGACCATAGCACAGCCACTAGGTAGACTACTGTCCAGTCTAAGTAGCTATAGAAAAATGCTTACTTGAAAACCATAACATAGAGCTATATATACCAATTATAATTGAACTTATCAGCATCTGTATTCTATTCTAATTGTATAATAAAGTGTATAACTTCCAACTTATTTTTCGTGAAAATACTCAGACTTCAAAATAAAACAAAACCAGGGATTTAGCATAATGTAGTCACGGTCTATTACTAACATTGCAACTTATTTTGCTACCGTCAAGCTGACTGTCCTATCTTCTTACACTGTTATATATGAAATTTATGAAAAGCTCCTGGAGGATCCTGACTTAGGTATTCTTTTCTTGCCCTGACCTAAGACTTCCTCAGGAAAGCCATGCTTGTTCTAGAAAGATTAGGCAGCGAACTCCAAATGCTGTGATGTCTTGGACAATTTTTGTGAAAAGGCCTTGCAAAGGCAGGTTTCACCGATGGCAAAATAGTTCCCTATCATAGTGGAGGAAGCACCTCCAAAATCAGTGGGATGAAGGGGCTCAGAGTTAGGAGGCATTTGGAGTCCAGCATCTTCACCTTGCCCTGCAAATGGGGAAAGGACTAACAAGGGAGCTGCAGCAAGATGAGGTCCCATTAGAGATTTCATTAACAAGATGGCCAAGGACTTTGGTTGGGACCCCTGAAGCAGATGTCCTGGGGAGGTAATATGCTCGGAATTCCATGCATTTGTTCAAGTCTGAGTCTTGGATGGAAGTCCAAGTGGGAGGCAAATAGTCTGTCACACTTGCCTTTGAATCGGGCAGTCCTGTGCTAAAGGGTCTTCTATGGGTGATTTAGGCTCTGGGGTCACCATCTTTAAAGATGGCTACAAATACTGCTAACTTTCTTCAGTGGCTAAAAGATTCATTTGAGGACAGAACTATTTGAAAAATTGCCTCCCTGGCATGCAATAGATATTTGTGTGAGGTTTTTTCCCCTCAACTCTCTCTTCCCTGAGACTCCTGTCTAACCTCTTACATACTGTCATGTGTAGAATTGCATTTATGCTTTCAGAATTACTGGGGAGATGTTATCCCTAAGTAAATATTGAGCTGATACAATTCCCTCTGAAGTGGGAAGTTCAGAAGGACATATTTCAAGCCACCAAATTCCAAAGACTTTTCCTCTGCACTTGAAATGGTGCGAGTGCGCCTGCGCCTCAGGAGTTCGAGGTCTTTCAGCACAGGGAGGTTGGCTACAGGAGGGACTTTCCATAGGAGGATGGGCCTGAGTTTTCAAATACAATACTACCTAGATCTGCTGTAGGAAGAGATTGATGCCCTAGAATACTTGGTCTTTGATATGTAGGCCCGAGGATCAGACAATGAACTGATACATTGTTTTTCATAGGCTTTTACTTATCCTAGGGCTCTTGGGTGAGTGTTGCCACCTTCTCTCTTTGGCTCCAGCAAGTGGATGAAAGAGCCTCACAGGCTGGCATGTTTAAATGTTCTTCAATTAAGGTTGCTCTGTGGGTCCCCACTTGCCCGCTCAAACCCTGCACCACTCAGGAGCCAACAATTCCTGTCTGGGCGCCTCAGAGGGATGGTCTCCAGCTCCTAGGTGAATGGAATGGGAAAAGCATTCTCCCTGGGTAACACACAGGTCATTCTAGGGAGCATCTGAGCCAAGCTCAGACTGTCATTCTATCAAGTATCATTGTAGACTCTATCAGCATGCTCAAGTTCGAGAAATCACAGGAATGAGTAGAATATAATACACGAATAGGCAGGGCAAGGGTCAGTCTGAGAATTCATAGCTAAAGTGAATTTTAATTGAAGTTACCAAAGCAGATTAAGTGCAGCAAGTGGCCTACAACCAAGGAGTTTGAGTCTAAGGGAGAACAAGTAGAGCCCTGATCTTCCAAAAAACCAAGAATATGCAAAGTGCAGGAGTTATAGATGGGTATGCGAAGTGTCGGGCAACCTACAGGTTTCAGTCTCAGAGAATATTGTGTTCTCTGACCATCCATCAGGGAAATATCCCAGTGATCATACATAGTTCACAAGGCTATAGTGAGAATTGTATCTAGCTCGTCGTAGGAAAGGTATTAGAAGGGCTGAAAGGCCAAATGGGAAATAATGAGGCACCCCAAGAGGTTAGCAGCAGAGGAGCCCTCTACTACCTCTGGCTGGAGGGGCAAAGGGTAGAGTGGTATTATTAGAGCCCAAGAGGCACAACAGTTCAGTGGGAGCTGGGGAGGCTGACAGATGCCACCTAAGGCAGATGTAGAGGTGGAGAAATGTACTGGCTTCTTTCTCTTTCCCACCTCCCCCAGTGCCTCCCATTGGCCAAACCTTAGCTAGAAGCCAGGTTGCCAGGGAACCTGGGAAATGTAGCCCAGCAGTAAGGACCAACTGCTGTGCAGAGCGAGACAGAGAAGCACAGGAATGGATCAGTATCCTTTATCCAGAAAACAAGCTTCCCGTTAGGATGGACACAGGCCTTTCAAAGTCCTGCCTTCATCTTTATTATGATTATATTCCCTCCCAGATGCTTACATCCTCTGCCCCATATGGACTTTGTCATTAACGAAGGAGGTACTAATTAAACTGGGCTATTGAGTCTCCCAGTCCCCTCCAGCCCCTGGCTAGGGTGGAGTTAGACACCAGAGAAGTGAGCTGTTCACTCATCCCTGGAGATGAAGCCCCACAATGGCTTTCTCTTGGTGTGTATAGCGGAGTGAGGTTCTTGCCACTCTCCAGTGTCCATGACTGAAATGGATTGACGTCCAGGCTCAACCCAGTGAGATGAGGCTGTAGATCCCTTGTTTTTCCTGCCCATCACCTGATAGTCCCTGGCAGAGAATCCCGTTGCTGCTGTGCATCAGGGACTGGTGTCAACCAAAACACCATACATACCTGTGACTCAGGCTCACCTCACAAGACTTGTCTGTCTGTCCCTTGTTGTCTCCCTAACATTTTTCACTGTAGTATAGAATCTCACCTGTTGACCACCCAAAAAAATTCTAAAGTAGTAATCCCTGGTATCTTTACAGTTGGGAGAACTGGGCCCCAGTGAGTCAAGTGATCTTGACTGAAGACACAGATATTCAGGGGTTATCAAATATTTCAGAGCATGACTCTTTGGAAATCAACTAGATATTTTTCATTCCATTCACTAATATCAAAACTCTCTAAACCCCAGATAGCTATCCATTCCAGTTGAGAGCCATGTTGTGGGAGAGCAGACACCATCTAATCTTCCCTAGCCCTCTCTGCCTTGGTGAGTGAGGGACTAGTAACACGACCCCCAGACATTTTGGGCTCTGTCTTAAATGGCCAGTTTCCCTCATGAGAGAGAATGTTGCTGCACCCACCCCAACTTCATGGCTTGGATATCACCAAGCTGATGACGGACAGTTCCAGTCACAGTTTCTTGATATCCTCTGGTCAGTACTCAGGCTCTGAGAAGGGACCCCAGAAGCTGCTTTTCTGCTGTGGATGGTATAATCTTGCTTAGCACTCAAGGCATCTGGACTGTAATTCTGTTGTTGGGGTTGCCAAAAGCCACCCACAGCATGCTTATCTGCCCCTGAGACCTTTAACATCATTGGGATCGCTTGTTAACGTGACTGGAGTTTGCACTACAGCCTGGACCTACTGTAGGACTCCCTATTTCTCTGAACCCCCCTCAAAACTGGCAGCTTCAAGGACCCCCAAAATGGGTTAAAGTAATATCGTCTAGGTTGTGGTATATGAAATTCTTCACTCACAGGAATGGGAGAGGAAGCCTAGAATAGTGGATGCTGTCTCCCAAATGCAAGCGCTGTGCTTCCTTCTTAGCAGGAAGTGGTCAGAGAGGAATACTTGTCTCGTACCTTAGAAGGGATGTGTGGTCTGACCCCAGACTACTGAACCCCTAAAAACTTATTGATGTGGTACTCTCCCACATTTTTGTAGGGTTTATCACCTACCCTCTGGCATGCATGTATGTCTTGGGCATTCAGAAAATGTGCCACTCCTGTTCACTGGGTCTAGTTAGCAAGATGTCACCAAGATAGCATACCACGTGATCTAGAGAATGTCAAGGTGATTTCTGTCTCTGACTATTGTAACAGCGGAGAGACGACATGGCCTTGTGACAAGATAATAGTTTTGGTCACCTTTACTGACAGGATTCTGGAAAATGCACCTTCCAGATTAACAGCTACACACAGATGTAGGGCTATGTTGATGTGTTCCTGTAAAGAAACGTCTGGCACAACAACTGTAATTAGGGCTACCACTTCAGTTTAAAATGGTCCATTATCATCAACCACAGCTATCTGGTTTTTATAAGGACCAGACAAGTGAATTAATGGAGTGATGACAGAGACCACCACACCTGCATCCTTTAGGTGTTTGGTGCCAATCGCCGTAATTCCTCCATGGAAGCTGTATTATTTGTGACAAACACTTGGAGGTTGGGATGGATTTAGGACCGTGATGCTGTTTCAGGGGATTCGTCTTGGGCTTCCGTAGCTTGATATGTTTTGTTCTACTAGTCAATGAGCTAATGTGAGTTAACAAGCTGCTAAGTATTCTATCAAAATTCTTCACTCAAGGGATTGCCGGGGTAGGTGGGGGGAACAGGGTAGATCCAATGAACCACTGGCCCCACTATGGCATGACCACGAATCAGGACTCTGTTTATCACCTGGTGTCCATGAACACTAATACAAGGTCCATAATGGTGTTGGGTTCCCTGGTATAGATGTCACCTCAGATCTCTCTATCCAGTAGACCTTGAAAGCCTGTATGTGTTTTCATTTAGTGTGTAGTTATTCTAAGATGGCTCTCTAGCCTCCTGGGGAGGATTGCAGAAATAGTTACTTTTTATGATGTAGGCCTTTCCTCAAGGAGATCCATTCTCTTTCAATAAGACAACTGGCTCAGACCTGGAAACTTCATAGAGATTTTTTGTTGTTGTTACAATAGCTGACATCAGACTTGTATTTTCTGGCCATTGAATTATTTTAGTTGTATAAGAAAAATCCTTATTGGTTTCCCATCTATCTCACCCCCTAGAACACCACAATATATTAGCCAATCCCACAGACCTCTGCAGGTCAAGACACCCTGATGGACACTCAGAACTTGCTGCCTATTATAGTAATTATCAGACACAGGAGAGGAGGTAAAATGCTACCACCTGACTTCTGTATAGAATCTTATCCTTGTTGATGCTAGGAGCCTAACTCCATGGCAGTGTCTCCTACTGTCAAAGCTTGTCTGTAAATGACAGTTTATCAAGGATGATGTTGCCATGCTAATGACTACATTGTCTATGTCTTTTAGAAGGCCCCAGAGGACACTACCTACCTCAGTTGATGGGTTCTCTTCTAAGAAAAAATCCATTCTAACATCCTCCCTGCACTTTCTGATCACTTTCTCAACACTCTCCTGAACCAGTTCAAGAATCTCCACCTCATTTACTACAGATCATCATTTCCCAGCTTCAGAAGAGCCATCCCAGCAGTATGTGATCAGGACCATCTCCAGATGGCTTAGCCAGGACATCAGATCCTGGTTGTGGGGAAGTGCTCTCATGTCAAACTCTCCCCTGCCCAAATTTCTTCTCAACCCATGGTCCCAACATCCTCAGAATAAAACTTCCACGCATGTTCTCACAGGTACTATACTATGTACTTATCAGGCCTTGCAACAGTGAGGCAGCGTCTTCCTCTCAGGGCAGAGACTGAATTCCTGACTTGGGGGACAGACCCAAGATACTTTCCTTAAGATAAGAGAAAGATATGGGTGGACTTCTAGGTCATGTAACATCTTTCAAGGTATGTCTCGGGTGTGATCTTTTCACGATCTCCAGGTGATGGGAAGCTGCTGCTTTCTAGCATAGGGAAGAGGGGACCACTTCTCCAAGCCTGGAGGGTTTAGGGATATCAGAGTTCAAGATTCTCCAGGGCCTCCACCCAAGTGTACCCATGCTGAGGCTCAGTCCCACTCTTTCCCTGTCCAGGCTCTGAATCTAGCAAAGGAGACTCGTCAAGTCCTCACATTCTCAATGTCCTTTGCATCTCTGCCACCTTCAGTCAAATCCTCAGCCTGATTTTACAGTGTAGTCTATCATCCAGCTACAGGGTATGAAGATCTCCTTAAAACAAGTCACTGAAGTTTTCTGGCTTTCACATCATGCCCTGGGTTAGTAAGTGGTTGATTTGAGCTTTTCATTCTTGAAGGTTTCCAAATCAGTTTTTCAAAAAGCAAAGCTCTTCTATAATCCTTATGGCTTCCAGTACCTGATGCTGTTCAGGTTCTAGAGAACTCCATTACCCAGTGCTTTCCTTCCACCTCTACCTCAACCCAGGAAAGGTGAGCTGAAATGGTGATGCTGCTGAGGCTTGCTTCTGATGGGATCTCCGAGAAACAAAGGGATGTCTTCCAAAATCAGCTGCATGAAGAATGGACGTCTGGAGAATTTATCCGTGAGTCCCATTCACCATGGTGGAGATAGGCCCTGGAAGTATTAACATCCCCTCACTTCCAGCCTGTGCACTGAGCCGACCTCAGTGGCTTCAAAGAGGACCCTGGGGCAGAAAGTACAAACACACAGCTCACTGGAGGCCAGACACTCTCAATGTGAGTTCAAACTCATTTACAACTGTCTAAAGCACCTACAGCTGAAGTTAGGGGAAAGCCGGGAGGATGTGACTCGGAACAAAAGTGCCTATTAGAGAAAGGGGAAGTAACAACACAACTGATTTCCCTATTAAAATAGCCATACACTCTGAGACTCTTCTTAATCTGCATCCCTGACAGTCCCTTCAGGGAGAGAAGGGAAGAACTGATTTGCCGGTTCCCCTGTCCTACAAGTCAGGCTGACTCCAAGTGGCATTACCTTTCCCCTACATCCCATTGTACATGCAGGGACCGTGAGCAGGGATCGGGGGCATCCTCCATCTGAATATGGAAACCCAGGGGCAGGAGCTGAAGTGTCGGCATGAATGTGATGCAACATGCTATTTGTTAATGTGAAAGCAGCTACTGGAACAAGGGATAGGTGACTGAAGGGATCTGAAGTGGTATGTAACAGGTGTCCCACACATGCTGTGTGCATGACACATCAAGTAGGCAAAGATGGGCAAAAGTGTTGAAGATTGGGGGAAAAAAACAGACATGACCTTGGACACAGATCTGAGCCCAATAATTTAGACTATATATAGTTTCAAGTACTTATGAAACACTTAGAAAATGACCGGACACTAAGCCACGAGGCAAGTTTCAACAGACTTCAGGACATTGCTATCATCCTGTCTTGGACTGGTTTTCCCAGAAATGAGAGCCTTGAAAACAACTCAGGTGCAGGTGGTATTTGGGAGGTGATCCCCAGGAGGAGTGAGGAGTGGAAAGAGACAAGAAAACACAGTAAAAGGGGCAGCATTAGCTGGTAACTGCTGTGGGCAGCTGGGGCTTTGCTTCATCCTCCCCTCATGCTCCTGCCCCGGGGACCTGGGGCATGTGCTGCAAGAGGCCAGGGCGTGTGTCCATCCCCCATTGATGGAGAGTGGCTCCCCAGGAGTCTTAGCTTTCCTGCTTCTGAGCTGCCCTGTACAGAAAGAAGGAGCTCCCGGGTGGCAGAAAAAGGTCAGAGGAAGAAAGTGGAGAGAGGGGTGGCCAGCCCTTGAGATAGGACGCCGTTAGATGCACAGACTGTCCTTCACAGCTGCATTAAGATCAGGTGTGTAAGGGACGGAAGTGGGCCACCATGCTGTCTGCTACATAGATCGACTTCTCTGACCAAAATACAATTTTATCTGTTTTTCAGTTTAATACCCACATGTTTGTAATGTAGGAAACGCGGATAAATTCTTGGTCCAAGAAGAAATCAGAATGTAAGTTAGAAGATACTAGAAATGGATGATAAATGCCATAAATCAAAACTTATGGGATACAAAGTTGAATTTAAAGGGAAACTTTGTTTTAGCGTTTCCTATGTGTGGGTAAACTTAATTTCTTTCCTCCGCCTTTTTGGATTCCCTCTATGTATAAAATATATATGCAATAGCAGAACCCAAAGAAATAAAAAGCAGTGATGCAAGAAGGACAAGACCAAACATTGACTCTTTGAAAAGGCCGAAGAGAGACAAACCTGGTGCAACTGGTGTGATGGGCTCTGGCACCCACCCATGTCCTTTGGGTCTTAACAAATCAGTGGACACACGCTGATCTCCAGCTGCCAGTGTCACATCTCTGCCTGCAGGCTTTCCCCAAAGCCAGAAAAAAGGACTCCTTTTGTCGTTACATAGGGCAGGCCCTGAGTGCTGGCAAGCAAACACATCTTTGGAGCAGCCTTAATCAATGACTGGTTGTCATTGATTACGCCTGTGCACTTGCCCCTGGGGTGGGATGCCTTTGGGATTTCCCCATGAGGATAGGCTCCAGTCATTCCCAGTGGTAAGAGGTTTAATAACACATCATATACTGGCTGCCTTCTCTTGTCTCACCTCCCCACTCTGCCTACTGGTGCTTCCCAAATGTACTTGCGTTCAATTTCTTGTCTTAGGGTCTGCTTTTGGGAAAACTCAAACTAAAATGGTCAAAAAGAAAGATGCCCCAAGTAAACAATACTTGGACTTACGAAATGGAATGTAATTACAGATACAGAATAAAAACGCTTGTGAGCCGCTTTACGCCAATAACTTTGAAAACTTGGATGACATGAACACATCTCTAGAAAAACAATTTACCATGGTGAAATCAAGAAATGACTCATCTGAATAGCTCTATAACCATGAAAGAAACAAAATCAGGCGCAGACTGTTTCATAATTAAGTTCTCTGTTAACTCCAATCTTAGAAGGTCTTCCAGAGACAAGAAAAAGGGACACTTCTCATTTCAAAGCCCAAACATTCTTATTTGTGAAACTGAAGAACAGCACAAGAAGAAAATGTTGGAGCTGCTATTCATGAACAGTATTAAATAAGACTAGCGAATCTGACCTAGCAATGCAGACATAAAAACACTCTAAAACTGTTTTCCAGGAATTTAAGTTTGGTTCAAAGATCAAGGTCCAATCAGGAAAACAAATTCCTTTGCTTGAAAAAGCCAGAGAGGTTTTCTTTTTTGAGGAAGGTTAGCCCTGAGCTAACATCGGCTGCCAATCCCCCTCTTTTTGCTGAGGAAGACTGGCCCTGAGCTAATATCCGTGCCCATCTTCCTCTACTTTATATGTGGGATGCCTGCCACAGCGTGGCTTGATGAGCAGCGCCATGTCCGCACCTGGGATCAGACCCAGCCGAAGATTTGGGCCACCGAAGCGGAACTTGCGAACTTAACCGCTGCGCCATGAGGCTGGCCCCCAGAGTGGTTCTAATACAACTGATTTTCACATATAGGGAAGGTGAAGCAACCCAGAGATTAACAGGGATACATCCTTTACAATTCTGTTTAGTTTGACTGTTCTAGAACTCCATGTAATCTATGAGAGAAATCAGATCAATAGTTTCCTGTGGTAGGAGGGAACTTTCTCAGGTTGTGGAAATGTTCTATATCTTGCCTGGGGCAGTGATTAGCTAGGTGTAAACCTGTCAAAACTCATTGAATTGTATACTTAATATACACATTTTATTGTATATACCTTATATCTCAATGAAGATTTTTTAAAGTAACAAATCTCTAGTTGAATGAAGTGAAAACAAAAAATGGCTAAAACGGACTCACTGATTCATTTCATGGCAACTCCATTACCCTGTTCCCTGGTAAACCTCTTTGGAATTGCTCTTCAATTCCTTGTTTTCATATCTTTGAACAATATATTGTTATGGATCCATATATTTGGTAGTTCTGCAGGCTTTTGTACAAACGATTATAATCCTTCTGTTACTTACTCATTTAGACTTATCCACGTATGTTGCTGTAGTTTACTCTTTTATTAACTTATCAGTTTCTCCATTGGAATAGTTTCATACATTCTCCTGTTGGTGGACTTTGGGTTCAAATACTTCCTTTTTTTTCCTTGGGTGAGGGAGGTTGGCCCTGAGCTAACATCTGTGCCAATCTTCCTGTTTTGTGTGTGGGATGCCACCACAGCATGGCTTGATGAGCGGTGTGTAGGTCCACACCCAGGATCTGAAACTGAACCCCAGGCCGCAAAAGTGGAGTGCATGAACTTAACCACTACGCCACCAAGCTGTGCTCAATACTTCCTTTTTATGACCAGTGTTTTGAACATTCTTGAACACTTCTTGTACAAGTGTACAATCTTCCTCTAGAGCATATACTTGGGATTGGATTTCAGAGTATGCATATTTTTAGCTTTGGTAAATATTTTTGAGGTTACAGCACCAAATTATACATTCTCACCAGTGGGATATAAAAACTTCCCTTTGTTCTGCATCCTTGCCAACTCTTGGTATTGGCAAAAAATTTTAAATTGGACAAATCTACAATGGCATAGTACCAGCAGTATAATTACAGTTTCCTTGATTACATACATGAAAATGTGTTCAACTTCATTTAAATACTTTTCTGACAAGGTTTCATTCCTGGTATTAAGGATTTTATTTTTAGGTTCTGATTTATAGGTGTGTTTTACATATTCTGGGCACTAATCCTGTATTGGTTATATCTCAAATCTCTTCCCTAATTGTACTTTTGCTTTTTATTCTGTCATGTCCTTTGAACAGAAGTTCTAAATATTAAATCCTTATGGATAATAACTTGTATTTATGAAACCCATTTTTACTGAAGTCAAAGATCCTAAATTTTCTCCTAAAAAATTATAAAGCTCTGCTTTTAAGTATTAGCCTTACACTATTCACAAATCAATTAGATGAATTAAACATCCAATTCTTTTTTCTTTATGGATAACCTATTGAATGGTACATCCCTTCCTCACTGGCCAGCAATATAGCTAAGTCAATGTTAAGTTGCCATATATGCATAGGTTTGCGTATAATTCTGTTCTATTGGTCTATTTGCCTATCCCTGCCCAATACCATACTTTAATACCTTTATAAAATTGACAGCTGGTATAGTCAGAATAGATTGAGTTAATAGTTGCCACGCTTCCCACATTGAGCCCTTGACCTTCCCTAACTATCGTATCTTCTACTCAACAGCAAATGAAAACCTCTAAAACTACCCCCTTCCAGCTAAAGTAGTCAAAACCATATCACGTCCCAGGAGGAAGTGGTGAAGATTAATGCTGCTTGTAAATGCCTAAAGGAGACACAGATAATGGTCCCCAATGTATCCTCATTTAATCAGTCTGATAGCTGCGAAAACTAAAGAGTCTGGAATGAGTTTTCTAGGTCTGCTAAGTAGCAGCCACGATTGCAGCTGCAGTGACATCAGATATCTTTGCTAGAAGTGATTAACTTGGCTTTGTATACATGCTATGTAGTTGTTAATATGGTAAATATGTCCTTTTCTATCTTTCAGAGAATCAGAAGTGGCTCACACTTATACAGAATAGACATTATAAACTAGATTTTTTCCCTAGAGCTATGTAAGCTCTTCCACATTCTATCATAATTTGTGATCAGGACCATCTGAATGTACAGATGTATACAATCTAAAGGACATCATTGATCTACTCTATTGATGGCATGCTAATTGGACTGGATGAGCAGGAAGGGGCTAACCCATTGGAGGTATTGGTCAGTCACGGTGCTTCATGGGGTGAAAGAAACCATTCAAAGATTCAAGGGCAGCCTGCCATATCAGTAAAATTCTTGCAAGTCCGATGGTCAACAGTGTGTTGGGATAGTCTATGCAAAGTAATAAAATGAATTAGTGCACCTTCCACCATGAATAAAATGTAATATCTGGTAGGACTCTCTGGGTTTGGAGGCAGCGTATTATATACTGGAAATTACTGGTCACAATATACTGGGTAGCAAGAAAGCCCGCAAAATCCAAGTGGTGCCAGAGAAAAACAGGCTCCTCAGTAGGTCCAGCCTATGCTGCTTGGGCCAGACAACCTAGCAAACCCTACAGCATAGCTGAGCAAACATTTTTTGAAAAGGTCAAGGTACTAAATATTTTAGGCTTCATGGGCCATATAATAACTCTACATTGTAATGCAGAAGCGTCCATAGACCAGTCCAGAATAGAACATAAACAGGTCAGCAGCAGTCCTATATAAGTTCAGAAATTTTTATAGCTTTAGCTCTTAAATTAGGTCTGTGATCCATTTCAAATTAACTTTTGTGTGTAGATTGAAGTATGAGGTAGGATTTGTGGTTACTCCTTTCCCTATGAATATCTAGTTATTTATCATTTATTATAAACCATGTATTTTCTCCTCTGAACTTTGTTAATGCCTTTGATAAAGATTGAATATACATATGGACCTACTTCTCGACTCCCTATTCTATTGACGTACTCAGGAAAAGACTCAATGCCTGTGTACGAAGACTGTGGTTGTCTGACATCTTCCAGCTGTTCACTCTTCAGGGTCTGCCTTGGCATGTGAATTGAGGTCATGCTCTTTTCAAGGTTGCCTGCAACCAATGACTACTTTGGTCAAAGACCTAGCTATTTCTGTCCATTAGGGATCTCCCCTCAGGAGCAAATTTTCTCCATGGCAGTGACTTTGTAATGTCTTCATTGCAGGTCTGCACTGCAAGCTGCTGGATTCTCCTGTCCTGTCTTTCCTCCCTCTTCCCTTGACAGGTGCTACTTCCTCAACTTCTACCTCCGCAACTCTTCCTTAGCATCTGCTTCCCGGAAAGCCTAATGTGACAAGTGATCCATATGTCTACCTTATGCCAATACCACACTGTCTTGATTAATGTAGCTTAAGTCTTGAAATCAGATAATAAAAGTCCTCTAACTTTGTTCTTCTATATTAAAATTACTTTGGCTACTCTATTTCCATTTCCATATGCATTTAGAATGTCAATTACTATAGAGAAATTCTGCTGGTATTCTGTACTGTATTGATTATATAGATTGATGAGAGAGAGTAGGCATATTAACAATATGAATTATCCAATCCATAAAAGAACAGCACTCTACTTAGATCCTTTTTCTCAACAATATTTTAGATATGCTTTCATGATACTTCATTAAGAAATCAAGAACAAATCCAGTGAAGTTAAGGCCTTTTGTCAGTTAATGTTGGCTCATTTTTCCTTTCTGGGCCTTAAGTACTCCATTAGAAAGACTTCAAGAATTAGTTTCACAGCTACCATAAAAGCAGACAAGCAAAAAGGGATCATTGCAGTTACCCAGAGATTGAAAACAACAGGCAGCCACTAGTGCTGCGGGCTAATGAGACAGTGCAAAGATATGGTGTCCCCAAAGCCCAGGAACCAGGCTATCTGAAGTGACTGTGAGATGGTGCTCAAAGCTGAGAGAGAAGGGAAATAGTTGAGCTTCTGTTTCTCCACTATCCAATACCCTGTTAGTGTGTGCCATTTGCTGAACCTAGCCAGAAGCTTGTTGACAGATTTATCTACTGCCTAAAATCATTACTGTAAACTTTGCAGCTTAAATCAACATACATTTAGTATCTCAGCTCCTGTGGATCACAAGTTCAGGCACAGCTTAATGGAGTCTTCTGTTTCAGGGTTTTATAAAGCTGCAGTCAAGCTGTTGGCTGGGCTACATTCTTATCCAAAGGTTCGACTGGGGAAGAATCTACTTCCAAACTCAGATAGTTAGTAAAATTTTTACTTCCTTGTGGTTTTGGGCTGTGAGCCTCAGTCTTTTGCTAGCTTTAGGCTGGAGGCCATCCTCAGTTTCTAGATGCTTCCCCCATCACAGATGTCTGTTTCATTAAAGCCAAAAAGGAAATGGTGACCTTCATCTTGTGCAGATACTATCTGATGTAAGATAAGGATGTCACTATCATGCTTATCACTTTTGCTGTCTTATTGGTTATAAGTAAGTGATAGGTCTTGCCCACAGTCAAGGGGAATGTATTATGCAATGATGTGAACACCAGGAGGCAGGTATTATGAGGGCAATCTTAGAGGTATCCATCACAGCAGAAGAACCTGGAAAGTATAGTTTGCAGGGGAAAAGAGGCAAAGGAGCTGAGAACAAAACTAACTTGCATGAGCCTGATCTCTTCTGTACCAAATATCATATTATATAAACTAGAACTATTTTAACCTTTCCTATTTCCTTTTCTCTCCTTATCCTTGATTTTTCACTCCCATTTCAACCTCTCCCACAGCTAATCACTGTAATGTGTGTGAAGTGTCTGAAAACGTGCATTTATCCTTGGGTAATACAAAATGTTATATGCATTTCTCATTTACATAAGTGATACTGTGTGTAGATCTTTTCATTTAACATTCCAAGACTTGTGACTAGACTATATGTGGTTCATGGTTTCTAACTTCTATAATTTTATGTTTCATTTCCTGTAATGAACATCTAGGTTCTTTGCCAGCTTTCCTTAACACTGCAATGAATGTTCTAGAATATTTATGAATCGTTGAGAACACTCTGGGATGTATTCAGGAATGTAACTCTTAGGTTACATTTCATCTGATTTTCTTTTTAAAGTAGAGGAGCTCTATACTAAATTGATAATTACACATAGAGCTTTATACCCTTCTAACAGAGTATGCATTTTCTAAGCATCCATGAAAGACTAAAAAATCAATTCTATACCAGGCTAGAGAATCTTAAACTTCAAAAAGCAGAAATTACATTGTCACAAGAAAATATAACTTACACAATGGGGGGAAAAAATTCCCATACCCTTCCAATTTAAAATACTGTGCTTCATAACTACTGGATCAAAGAATAAATCAAATACCCAGAAGTAAACTCATAACCTTAAATATTTGTTGAAAACACGTTTTTTAAAAACATTACAAAACATTCAAGTGTAACTATAGCTTTAGACAAATTCCATAAGCAATGCTTTTTGTCTAAGATCACTAAGGAATAAGAAAAGTAACAAATAAATTTATTAAAACACGAAGCTGACAAACGTAAGAGCTGGCCCTTCTAGGTGCTGGGATGGGAGGGGAATAGACTTGCCCTAGCCTTTTGTTTGGTTATGGAGTAGACGTGTGTTGGACAATAAGGAAATGGGACTTAGATCAGGAGACCTTGGCCATTAACTGGTCATTTAGTTTTGGACAGTTTCTCTTCTCTGTTTAAGCTTACATTACCATTTCTAAGCTAAAAGACTGAGGGGCGGGGCAGAAAGGAGGGGTTGACTACATGAAGTTTAAGGAAATACTAACACTGATTTTTACTTTGAAACTAACGAGCCAGTGTATCTGAGCACATGGATGTCAAGAAGCCCGAGAAACTGAGTCAGCCTTGTTTGGTACAGGCCCCTCCCCTACTCCTCACCTTTGAGCATGGACCACAGCAAGTTATCTTTGTACCCATCCCCAGGGCGATGGAGGTAGCAGGTGTTCATGGGCGGAACATAGTCATGTCACCCATCACAACTGGAGTTTGTATCCCAGGAATCCTACACAGCACTGGCTTGAGCCTAACTCCTTGTGACCTCCCCATTATATAAGCATGGCTACACCACAGTGGATGAACTCTGTCTCTCGAACATTAGCATATAAGGTGAATAATAGAAATGTTCAGTATATACTCATCTTGCCACCTTGAACTTGAAATATGATAGCTACAAATATTTTTCTCCCCTTCTAATATTAGCATTACTCTTAATTTACCTAATTTGCTAGGACAATATTACAATGGTGAAAAGTATCAGTAATAATAGCAATGCCATTTTTTAACTAAATTGGATGCTTCTATTGGTTCATCATTAAATGTGATGCTCTCTCTAAGCCTTTGGAGGATTCCCTGTATCAAGTTACAGGGATTTCTTTTTATTCCTAGCTTCACAAAATTCACTGATTCATAAAGTTTGCAAATGCTTTTTTGAAATTTACAATAATGTGGTTTTTCTCCTTGAACCTGTGAATGCAATGAGTTAGTTATTCCCCTCCAATATTAATCTATCCTTGCATTTCTGAGACAAATTCTACTTGGTCCTTGTATATTCTTTTAATACATTGCTGTATTTGATTTTTCCAATATTTTTAGACTCCTTGCATTTCTATTAATGATGTTGACATATGGCTTGCTTTTCTCATTCTGTGGTACCAAAATTGTGCTAGCTTCATAAAATGAATTAGGCAATATTCATCTTTATTTCAGCATTTTCTTCCTGTATGCATTGTTTCCTCTAACTTTTATCAATCAGGATCTAAACATAGAAAACAAAGTATTTCAAGTATTTAATACAAAGGGAATTTAATCCAGATAATGAGTTATTCTGAAGATGGAAGTGCTGGAGCCAAACGGGATGGAGACATGAGGAAACCAAGAAATTAACAGTTGGAGGGACCAAATACCACCCCTGGATTGGGGAGATGGCAGGGGAAAGCAGTGTTAGGAGCCCAGGCAGGGTGCCTGAAGTAAAAACCAAGGTGGGCCTACCGGAGTCAGAGTAGCTTCCTGAGACAAAGAGAAAGGGGAAGGAATATCCTGGAATCTCTTCCACCCTCCAACCCCTTGCCAGGCCTTTAGCTGGGCAAAAGCAGCTGAGAGCCAATGAATGAAGACCCTAGGAAATGCAGCCCACAAGTATGTACAAGGGGCAGCTCCCTGTGGTACCCTGAGTAGAACAGAAGGGCAAAGACTGAAACTGGGAGCAAATGTCAGACATTGGGGTTCATTCTAGGTTTTTACTATCTGAACAATGCTGATGTGAGCGTTCTTGAGCGTGTCTCCTGGTACACAGGTTTAAGAGATTCTTGATGGTGTATATCCAAAAGTTTTTGGGCACATGGGCCTTACAAGCTCTTTGGAAAACAGTTTGGGTGTTTCCAATAGAACCTATGTTTCCCATTCTCAGCGACATGTTAAAGGTCTCATTGCTTCCGGTCCTAATGATGCCAGAGTCTCAGGGATCTTCTGTTTGCTCCTTCAGACTCTCTTCTTTCTCCACCCTCTTCTGTGCCCCAGAGGTTGACCTGAACGGACCCCATCCCCCAGGATCCCAGGCCCTCTGGCCTCTGGTTTGGTCCCATCAATGGGGAACACTGGCAAGGATCTGAAGGAAGGTAACTACTCCTTCCCCTGGTCCCTCTGGGGTCGATAACAGCTTCTCCCCTTGGTTACGAGACTATCCAACGTGCTTCCCCTACACACTGTCAAAACCATTGTGAAGAATCCCTTTGCAAAGAAACCCACCTGATATTCTAATCTGAGTGAGCCGTTTGTTTCCTGTTGGCACTCAAACTGATGAAGCCAGATATTTACCTTCCTAATATTTGCTAACATGGTGCTCCTGTGATCTTGTGTTTAACTTCCATTCCTGGATTGTTAGCGATGCTGACCATCTCCATGTTTACTTGTTCAGTTTATGTGAAATTTGTCCACATCTTGCCTATTGGATTGTTTTTCTTCTTGATCTATAGGATATATAATCACTAGTGTCTTTTAGTTCATATGGTACAAATATTTTCTCCCAATTTACAATTTTGTCCCTCAATGGTCCCTTAATTCTTTTAATATAGCAAAAATTGATCTATGAGCTTTTTGCATATCAAAGGATTTCTTGTACCTTAGCCTAGTCATAAAATAATTTTAGAAGACAACATAGAGCAAGCTGGTTTTACATGTACACCTTTGATATATCTGGAATTGATACACTTTTTGCATACAGTGAGAGGTAGGATACCTACTCAAGTTTACCCATATGAATAATTTGCTCTCCTAGACTCATCTATTGAAGCGTTCATTCCTGTCCCACCCCTTCCCTGCTCTAAGGTATCTGTGTCATTAAGACGTCCACATACTTGATTCTATTCTGGGTTCTTTTCCATTAGTCTTCACTACATTTTATAAGTCGAGTAGAACACGCCTCCTCGTTTTTCTTCAGCAGTGAGTTAGCTATTTTTGTCTCCTTGCTTTCCCATATAAATTTAGAACCAACTTGTCTATTACTATGGAAAACAAAACTTCTGGAGTTTGGGATTATGTTAAATCTGACTATGGATGTGTTTGTTTTGGCATTCTCATGTTCTTGGATCTCCCAGGATTTGTGGTTTTCTGTCATTTTTTAAAGTTCATAGCCTTTCACTTTTCCCTACTTTTTAAAATATAGAATTTTTAAGAGCAGTTTTAAGCTTACAGCAGAAAAGTCCAGTGTTCCCATTGATACCAAACCTGAAGTGAGTTCGCTCACCCGTTGCGCAGCAAGCCAATCTCTGACACTGGGTGTGGTGGAAGAAAGTAGGAATTTTATTTTTGCACAGCACTGAGCAAGGAGAGAGGGCAGCTAACGCTGAAATCCCAAACTCCCCGAAAAGCTAAAAGGAAGGGTTTTTATTTGGGGTTTTAGGTAGGGGAGGGGGAGCATGTGGCCTTGCTGGCCAGCAGCTTTCCCACCAGCCCGTATCTCTTTGTGGGGAGGAGATAATCCAGGTGCTTGTCCTTGACGGTGTCTGTCTCCATGGAGGATAGTGGATTCTGGAGCCAGGAAGCCAGAGAGTAAGCAGGGAATGAGTGTTCTGGTTTTAACCCCATATATGCTAGGTTTAATGTGAGGAAACTGATATCAGGGTCAGTATCACAATGGTACTCCTAATTCCACTTTTCTATTCTTAAATGTTCTGCCCTCTTTACCCTTTTCCCTCTCTGTGGCTTCTATAGTGTTGCATCATGAGACGCTGTTCACTAGCTCTTGGATTCTGGCTTGTTTTTTCTTTGGTTTGGATCATTTCTATTGAACTATCTGCAGCTGGTTCCAGTCTTCAGAAGAGATTTGAAGGCAGGATTTTCTAATATCATGTTTCTTGCTAGCTTTTCCATTTACCTTTTAGTTTTTCTCTGCTGAAATCCTTCATCTATTCATACATGTTGTCTACCCTTTCCACTAAATCATTTATCTAATCATAGTTAGTCTGATGTCCTAGCATCCGAGGCACCCCTGAGTTGATTCTGTTGATGATTTTATCCCTTTACAATAGGTTGCCTCTCTTCCATTCTCAAAATGTGAGTGCCAGCTATTGTGAACAGTACAGACAAACTTACACCTGGAAATGGCTTATTAGGCTATTAGTAGTATGTGGAGGGGGAGCAGGAAGGGGAGGGAGTCAACATCCCCAGATGTTGAGTGAGGTTTGGGTTTTGTTGGTGCTGTGACCTTCATTGCTTCCAGTTTCTCCAGTGGAGTCTGCTTTTCCTTTGTGTTGATGGTTCCAGAGTTTTCTCAGTGTTCCTGCTCAGCCTCAGCTTTGAGCTGTCCCTCCAAGCCTGTGCCATAGAAAGGGTCTCTGTCTAGAACCTGGCCCTGCCCAAGCAGTAGACTGCTGTGCTTGCGACCAGCACTAGGCCTATGGTGGTGGCAGACATGTCCTCTGCTCTTCCCTAGACCTTGACTGAGGCCAACTCTGTGTGCCTGGCCCTCTGAGGTGGTGGTTTCCGAGCAAATCTGCCCCATTGGCATGGCAGCCACGCTCCTCCTGGTCTTAGCAGGAAGCACATCCTCCCCTCCCCGGGCAGCAGCAGCACACCTGTTTGTATTGGTGTAGGAATGGGGGCAGGCTACGGGGTTAACTCTGTCTCTCTCCCAGGAGCTGTGGCTCTTACCTTTCATCCTGGCAATGGGAGAGAAGGAAACACCTTCCCTCCTACACAGGCAGATGGGTTTTGCTTCTCTTCCTCCAGGAGCTTTGGGTCTTTGCCAGGCTCTGCGGGGAGAGCAGTTCCCACTCCTCCCCCACCGGGACAGACTGCAGTTCCTCCTGAGAGAAGGTCCAGGGAACGAAGAGGTGTTTGTACCTGGCCTCCCGCAGCAGCCAACCCTGTCCCCACGCCTGCACCACCAGGCAGGGCTCTCTGGGCTCTGCCCCGTCTTTCTCATCAATGGCCAGAGGAGCCATTGGCAAATAGCTTGTGAGTATGAATGTCTCATGTTTTGGGCTCCCAGCTATGCCAAACTTGAGCCTATGCCTGGCCTTTAAGAATTCCTTAACTGTCTCTCTGACTTGTGCTTACCCACCTCTGTGAGGATGCTGCCATCCCTTCCTCCTGTGTTCTTCCAGATGAGAGACTGTGTGGGGTCCTTCCCTCCTCAGAGGGGATTAGCGCTCAGGAATTCAGTCACTTGGTTGCCTTGCAACCTCAGCTCTCTCGGCTCAAGAAAAGTTAAAATTCTGTAGATCAGCTGGCTTTTTCTTAAGTGAAGAGTGTTCTCTTGAGGTTTTCTGCATTCTAAACAGAAGCAGTACCTCATCCCTAAATTTCTGACTTGTGCCATGAGTTTTGCTTTGACCTATAGATTTTACAAGTGACATTCTTAATTCTCAAGTATAGGATGATTTTTTTCAGTCATTTTTGTTAGTGATTTCTAGTCTATTTGCATTTGATTGGAGCTCACTCAGTATAATTTGCCTTTTTCTTTTTGTGGTCAAGATGATTGGCCCTGAGCTAACATCTGTGCCAATCTTCCTCTTTTTTTGCATGTGGGATGCCACCACAGTATGGCTTGATGAGTGGTGTGCAGGTCTGTGCCTGGGATCTGAAACCGCAAACCCCAGGCTGCCAAAGTGGAGCGCATGAACTTAACCACTAAGCCACCAGGCCAGTCCCTATCATTTGCATTTTGGAATTTGATTTTGCAAAAGTTCTGCATGGGCTCGAATGTGTTCTGCATTTACCAGGCGTACTGTTCTATAAATGTGTCCCAGTTAATTAATCGTAGTGGTCAAATCTTTATCCTTAGTGACTTGTCTACTTCTCTCAATTACTGCGGAAAGTATATTAATATTCCAGTCTGTGTCACCTTGATTGAGAGAACTACAAATTTTGGTTGATATGTTTTGGGTCAAAACAAGTATTAGAGATGGTCACTTCAAATTGTCAGTTTGAGTATACAATCCCAAAGTCTGTATTGTCTGGCATGTTAATACAGCTTTTGGTTTTGTTTATTTGGTGTCTTTGGATCTCTTACCTTCATCTTTTCTGCATCCTTAAGTTTTGGATCTCGTGTGTGTGTACGTATGACTAGACTTCCTATGAGGCCTGACGGCATCTTAACTGACGCATTAATAACTGAAGGGGTAACTATTTGGATTTAAGATTAATTCCATAGCCTGATTCTTTCTCTCCCTGCTTTCCTTCTCTTGAACTGATGACACTTTTGTCCCATTATTTCCTTCTGTTAATGAGGTTATATTTTTTCTGTGACTTTAGTGGTCATGCTAAAAATGACTACGCGTTAACTAAAGGCTAATGGTTGGTACCGTAGCTCTCTACCTAAACAACTTTGCACACTTACAGGGTTTCAGCCTATCTAGGTTGTAGTTACTGATGTCCAAGTTATTCTTTTTTTGGCAAGTGGGAGCCTCTACCAGTAGTTGGGATTCTGGAACTAAATCATTTTCATCCACTTTATGTCAATAGGAGAACATTGCCAGTGTTAGTGGAGTGTGATAACCTCCAGCATCCTCCACCAATGATTCTGACGTTTTGGTGGGAATCAGAATCCCCTGGGGAACTATGGGAACACCTACAGGCCAGACACTTGCCTGCTTCAGTGAGCCTGCACCTTGGAGCTTTACTGGCATCCTGGGGGATTCTGGGGTTTGAGAACCTCTGTCTTAGAGCATCATGATTACTAAGACGTCTCCTCTGTGGTGAATCAGGATGTCATAGAGGTTGAAGTGGATGTACTGTCTTACACGCTTTCTCTAGCATTTGAAGGAGAGGGAGGCAAAGGTAATGACAGGATTGAGAAGTTGGCTAATAGCCAGAGTAACACTGAAGAAAGAACATGGAAGCTCAGTTGAGCTAACTACAAGCACGGCATAATTTAAAGGAATTCTCCTATCCTACAGACAAAGTGCACATGTAGCTGAGAATCAGGCCCACAACATGATCAGGACAATGGCAGAGTTACAGGGGATGTCAAATCTCTATCCCTGGAAAGCCTTGAACACTAAGGTTGGGCCCGGAGAAAGGAATAGGATACTGGCATAAGGAAGTCTGGCAGTTGTACTTCAGATCCTTGAACCACCCAGTTGCCCAGAATCCTCTGGGCCTCTCTCTTTGCTTAAAGGTAATGCAGACACCTCATCTGAGGCACATCTCCCAGGCAGATATTTGCTCATTGTAAGATACGCCCCATACTCCTCACAGCTTCTACGCCAATTATTAGTGTCAAATCCCACAGGGTCCAAGTGGGGCAGTCAGTCCTTGAAACAAAGAGAAGGGATTATTCACCAAAGGATCTGTAGGACTGGGCTACTCGATGTCAGTAGGAACTGAGAACAAACTTGGGAATGGATCCTGAATGTGCTGGAGCAAGGGGTGCAGAATATGTCTGGGCTATGGAAAGTTCATTGACATGGGCTTCCCTCACAGGACTAATGTCCTGACAAAGACTTATGGAACCAGTCTTAACATGCTGCTGGTATAATTATCAGAAGCTTTGGGAAAGAGAAAGGTGGCCTATGGCAGCAATCCTCAAAAGTTGTATACTCAAATGATATAGGGGGATTTCTTTAAAAATCTTGACCCTTAAACTTCCCTGATTCTTTTGCAAATCAATCTCAGGAGATAAGGCCCAAGCATCAGTGTTCTTAGAACTGCCCAGGTGATTTTAACTGCAGCCAAATTTGAGAGCCACTGACATATGGCAAATGAGGAAGAGATGGCAGACTTTTGAGAAAGGGCTCAGAGCTGGGCCTGCTAAACGAGTTTTACTGTACAAAACCAGAGAGGACAAGATGTTCCTCAGGATGCCCCAGAGGCCAGATTTCTCCCTAAAACAAGGAAAGCACTAGTTATGGACAGCACGAGTCTCACTGAGGTGCAGGAGTGGCTGTCATCTCTGGGTCTGGGTTGATGGCAGCAGAGGTTAACATTGCACTGGACTCACTGGTGTCCATGGGATGGTGACATTCAGAAAAAGAGGCCAAGCAACAGCACCTAATGACATCCGCATTGCCATAAAGCTAGAATAGCAATCAGAAGGCCTTGATCTACAAGGCAATTAGACCACGATGCCTCTAGGAGTGCAGGAGACTGGTGGCCACAAAGGTATTGCTTGACCTGTATAACAAGAGAACAAGAGTGGGTGAGAAGACCTACACCACATGCCCTGATGGGAAACCACTATCCCTTACTCAGCTCTCACACCTGAGCCAATACCAGCTAACTCCCATTGAGGAAAGAATCTTTAATTCTGAGCAAGCACAGTAGTGACTCCCCAAAGTCCACCCCAAAAGGAACCTGGGGTCACTTATCTGAGGAACTACATACTGGAGAAAAGAAAAGATGAAGAACTATCAGGAGTTGTTAGTTAAGGGTTGGACATGTTAGTGATATGAAGGATGGAAATGCTCATGAATTTCCAATTAGACTAGGGATGTATGGGGTCAGTGAATAAAATCCTGCAATAAGGAGGATTCTCCATTAGTCCAGTGAGTCTCTGGTACCACTCTGTGGTGATTTTCCTAATCCTTGATGCCTAAATTGGAAGGTGTACTTGAGAAAAACCCTAATTTTCTATTTTGGGACTAAGTGGTAAAGTTATGAAGTAGGCCATATGGATGACTTGAATATTTGGCCAGGGAAGTCACATGCTATCTATGATCCCCAGGATGCCACAGCAGTCACCCCTTTCTATAGAAGTAATGGAGAAGACTACTGAGACTACACCAGCATCTGTAAGAAGCTGGTGGGGAGGTCCTCTGTAGTCTAAGGCTGAAGGTAGGGGATATACAGAGCTGGGCTCCCTGGTGTCCGTGGGGATGGTAGGATTCAGAAAAGCAGAGGCCAGGCACCAGCACATAATCACATTCCCATTGCCTCTCTGGGTTGCCGTAAAGAGCCACAAAACCAGGGTGGCAAGCAGAAACCCTGATCCACAAGGCTATTAGGCCATGATCCATGGAGTAATGAGAGATGGGTGGCCAACAAAAGTACCACTTGACTTAACTAACCAAAATGGATCAAGAGTGAACAGAATATGGAGACCAGCTGCTCCAATGGAAAGTTATTTTCTCTTGCTCAGTTCTCAGTGCAGGTACTGGCTAAGACTCCTTGAGGAAGGATCCCACAATACCATGAAAAGTACACAGAGTAGCAATTCCCCAAGTCCTTCCCCAAAGGCATCTAAGGTCACTCATCTGAGGAATTCCACCCTGTGGAAAGGAAACTACTCAGATCTTTCAGGAGTCGTTGGATATAGGGTTAGATATGTTACTGATATGAAGGACCAAAAATACTCTCTTGACTCTCCTATTAGAGTCAGAGTATGTGGGGGTAAAACGTCCCTCCAAAGTTGGTTTTTCTAAGGGTCCAGAGGGTCTCTGGATCCACACTGTGGTCCTTTCTCATTACACTGAAGGCCTGAGAGGGTTGGCCCTACTTGCAGTTGGTAAGGCCCTCGTTGCTTCCTGATATGTGGACTAAGTTATAAAGGTAGGAAGGACCTACCTTTCAAAGGAGAAGCCCATGAAACTACCCCCTGCCCAAGATAGAAAACCAGAATTAATACTGCATATGGGTTGAACAGTAGATACTGTTCTCTCAAATTCCTAAAGGATATGGGAGATGTGGTCCCCATCGATCCTTTCTCCTGTCAGTGCATGTGCATGGGAACCTACAATAATCAGATGGACTCGTAGTGGATGATGACAGAGCCCAGTGATAGGTGCCAAAAGAACATATTACTGTGGTATACCATACAGCCCGGAGGCTGTCAGCCTGGCAGACCTGAGTATGGCCTTCTGTCCGGAGCTGGTTCATCAGCGTTGGTGCCTTGACACAATACTGTCTTGAAAATGCATGCATACATTGAACCAACAGTAACTACTTGATGCCACCAATAGGAAGCATCCAAGGGTATCCTACACGAAGGTGGAGGGTAGGAGTGGACACTCGTGCCATGCCTTTCTGGATCCACTTATGAACCTATACTTCACCTTGCCACAATCTTAGAAGTACTGGCTCCTAACGTGGAAGGAAGGTGGATAATGCTCCTACCAAGGGACACATGAGTTCCACTAAACGTAAAGTCTTGAAACCTGCCAGATCTTATAGGACCAACAGGTAAAGAAGGTAATGATGATATGATTGACTCTATTGTTGTGACAGGCTAGGACTGCTGCTATGTAATGAGAGCATGAGGGAACATGTATGGGATTCACTGACATCTCTTGCAGCTTCCATGCCTGGTGATAAGAGGAATTTGAGAAACCATGACCTGGCAAAAGATTGGGAAGCCAGGTTTTAGACTCCTTAGGGATGAATGTCTAGTTACCCCTCTGTGCAAGTAGTCTAGACCATACAAGTGAGGTCTGAGAGTGAGAAATCGAGAATGGATAGTAGGGGAGGAACATAATATCAGCCATGACCTGTTGCAGGTTGGATCCTCCCAAAGCAAGGGCCTGTATAATTGGGGGTATAAGATGTTTATCAGGGACTAACATTGGTGAGAGGAACAGGGAGGGAACAGATGAGACAGATGGAGAAGTCAAACTGAAGCAGGCCAGAGAAAGCTTCAAGCATCTTGATGGGCATAGTCATACCAGAGCCTCCTCATCGAAGTCCCACATTGGATGGAAACAGCCATGGATTACCCTCCTCTTTACTCAGTCAGTGTGTGGACTGCCCCAGGGAAGAACTTCACCTTGAGCAGGAAGTCTGACTGGTCCCAACACTGAAGAAGCTGGTGAACCTACAGATTCCAGTTGTAGGCTAGGTGACAGAAACATCCATATCCACAGGGCCAGGTGTGCAAGAATGGCTGGGCAGAGAGGGAATAAGATATAAGAGAAGAAAGGGGGCAATGTAGATGGCAGCAGCAATCTCGGCACTGTCCGTGCATGTCCCCATGGTCTCCTCCTCCTTGGCTGCTGTGGTCTTCTCTTCTGGGTTACCTAGGTGGTTCATCTGTTGCTGTCCTTTATTTCCATTGGTTTGGCTGTCTCAAACCAGACCCTTGAAGGACTGTGTCCTGTTAAGCATGAGGCCAACTGATACCTCTCCTGGAAGTCTGGGTGGTGTTACTCATTTCTCCAGTTCATCTCATTCTTTCGTATGACCTGCGGCCTCCCACTGCTGTGTCCTCACCTAATAGGGGTAGCCCTCTTCCTATTCTAGCATGGGTCCACTCTAGTGCCCAGTGAAAGCAGAATTTCTGGGCTCAACTACATTGGATAATGCTGATCAATGTACGTGGGGAGTTTTTGTAGGTGGCCTGGATGGCTTGAATATTTGGCTGGAGAAGCCACACACTGTTTTTGTTCCCCAAGGATGCCTCAGTGGTCACTGCTTTCTCCAGAACTAAAGAAGAACACTAGTTAGAAGGACATCAGCCTCTTAGAAGCTGGTGGGGGAGGTCCTCTGTAGTCTAAGATTGAAGGTAGGGGATATATGAAGCTGGGCTCCCTGGTGTCCATGGGGATGGTAAGATTCAGAAAATCAGAGGCCAGACACCAGCACTTAATTACATTCACATTGCCTCTGGGTGGCCATAAAGAGCCACAAAGCCAGAGCGGCAAGCAGAAACCCTAATCCACAATCCATGGAGTAGTGAGAAAGATGAGTGGCCAACAGAAGTACCACTTGAATTACCTAACCAAAAGGGCTCAAGAGTGAAAGAGCAGAATATGGAGACCAGCTGCCCCAGTGGAAAGTCACTATCCCTTGCTCAGTTCTCACTCCTGAGCTAGTATTGGCTAAGACCTTTTTCCACAGGACCCCATACACCATGACAGGTACACAGCATAGTCATTCCCCAAGTCCTTCCCCAAAGGCATCTAAGGTCACTCATCTGAGGAATTCCACCCTGTGGAAAGGAAACTACTCAGATCTTTCAGGAGTCGTTGGATACAGGGTTAGACACATTACTGATATGAAGGACCAAAAACACTCTCATGACTTTCGTATTAGAGTCACGGTCTGTGGGGGTAAAAGTCCCCTCCCAGGGTGGGCTTGCTATCAGTCCAGTGAGTGTGTGGATCCACCCTATGATCCTTTCTCATTACACTGAAGGCCTGAGAGGGTTGGACCTACTTGCAGTTGGTAAGGCCCTCGTTGCTTCCTGATACGTGGACAAAGTTATAAAGGTAGGAAGGACCTACCTTTCAAAGGAGAAGCCCATGAAACTACCCCCTGCCCAAGATAGAAAACCAGAATTAATACTGCATATGGGTTGAACAGTAGATACTGTTCTCTTGAATTCCTAAAGGATATGGGACATGTGATCTCCATCCATCATATCTCCCTTCAGTGCATGTGTATGGCACTTGCAATAATCAGATGGACTCATGGTGGATGATGACTGAGCCCAACAATAGGTACCCAAAGAACACAGATTACTGTAGTATACCACATAGCCCAGAGGCTGCCAGCCTGGCAGTCATGAGTTCGCCTGTCCAGAGCTGGTGTCAGCTTCGGTATTTCTCACACTCAGTCTTGAAAAATGAGTGTATACTTTGTGCCACAGCCACCACTTGATGCTACCAATAGAATACCCTCATCTTCTATGTATCGCCAAGTGGTGGATGTAGGAGTTGCCACTCCTATTTCCTACTTGGGACCTGCTTGGGGAACTTGTGCTTCCCCTTGTCACAACTTTAGGTTCTGTTGGAAGAGAGTTTGGTATTTTGCTGTAGGAGGGAAGAGGGAAGTTTCTCCAAGGACACACAGGAGGGAGGTTACGATGTATCTTTGGCTGTGGTAATGAACTAAGCCTGCTGTTGGACAGTGAAGGGAGGCAGGAGCATTTCTAGGAATCAACGGGCACTGCTTGCTGGTTCCATGACTTTTGACAACCATGAATTTCAGCAAGCAAGAAGCTTGGTGGTTTGGGTTAGACTCCTCGGGAAAGAAAGCAAGGTAACCGCACTCTGCAAGTAGCCGAGACCATACAAGTGAGGTCTGAGAGGGAGAAATCTAGAATTGGTGGTATGGGAGGAACGTAACATTGAATGGGATCTGTTGCAGGTTGGGTCCTCCCAAAGCAAAGGCAGATATAATTTGGGGTATAAGATACTTATCAGGGACCAACTTCTATGAGATGAACAGAGAGGGAACAGATTAGGCAGATGGAGAAGTCAAACTGTGAAGCAGGCCAGAGAAAGCTTCAACCGTCCTGATGGGCATACTCATGCCAGAGCCTCCTCGTCAATGTGCCACAAAGAATGTAAACAACCATGACCTAACCTCCACTTCACTTAGTTACAGTGGGTGGACTACCCCGGGAAGAACTTTACCTTGAGCAGGGAGTCTGACTGGTCCAGACACTGAAGAAGTTGGTGAACTTGCAGATTCCACATGCAAGCTAGGTGACAGCAGCAGCCATGTCCACTGGGCCAAGTATGCAAGAACGGCTTGGCCATCTCTCTTATGGGAGAGAATAAGGTGTACGGAAGAATAAGGGCAATGCAGACAGCAGCAGCAACCTTGGCACTGTCCGTGCACGTCCACATTGCCCCCGCCTGCTTGCCTGCTGTGCTTTGATCTCTTCTGGGTTACCTGGCTATTCAGCTGTGGCTGTCTTTATTTCCTCTTGGTTTGGGTGTCTGAAACCAGACTCGTTGCAGGCATTGTGTCCTGTTAAGTACGAGGCCAACTACTGCCTTTCCTGGAACTCTGGGTGGTGGTACTCATTTCTCTGGCTCAGCCCATGCTGTGGTATGACTTGTGGCCTCCCACTGCTATGTGCCTCACCTTCTGGGGTAGCCCTGTTGTAATTCCAGCATGGGTCCCCTGTAGTACCCAGTGTTAGACGGATTTCCAGGATCAAGTACATTGGGTAACCCTGATCAATGTCAGAGTTTTGGAGGTGCGTGGATGGCTTGAATATTGGGCTAGAGAAGCCACTCATTGTCTGTGTTCCCCCAGGATGCCCCAGTGGAGTGGTCACTCCTTTCTCCAGAAATAAAGGAGAGCACTAGTGAGGAGGATACCAGCTTCCATGAGAAGCTGGTTGGGGAGGTCCTCTGTAGGCCAAGGTTGAAGGGAGAGGATGTATAGAGGTGGACTCCCTGGTGTCCCTGGTGATGGGTGATGGTTGGATTCAGGAAAGCAAAGGCCTGGCACCGGCACTGAATCACATTCACATTGCCTCCCTGGGTGGCCATAAAGAGCCACATAGCCAGAGTGGCAAGTCGAAATCCTGATCCACACCACAGGACAAATAGACCATGATCCATGGAGTCATGAGAAGGATGGGTGGCCAACAAAAGTACCACTTGACTTACCTAACCAAAAGGGCTCAAGAGTGAGCAGAATATGGAAACCAGCTGCCCCACTGGAAAGTCACCATCCCTGACTCAGTTCTCACACCTGAGCCAGTACTAAATCCTTCTTGAGGAAGGACCCCACAATGCCATGACAACTACACAGAGTAGCAATGACCCAGGCCCTCTCCAAAGGCATCTAAGGTCACTCATCTGAGGAACTCCACCCTGTGAAAAGGAAACTACTCAGATCTTTCAAGAGCCGTTGGATGCAGGATTGGATGTTACTGATGTGAAGGACCAAAAACACTCTCGGAGTTTCCGATAACAGGGTATGTGGGGGTACCATACAGTGCTCTGTCAAGGTGGTCTTGCTATCAGTCCAGTGGGTCTCTGGATCCACTCTGGGTCTTTTCCCATTACACTGAAGACCTGAGAGGGTTGGACTTGCAGTTGGTAAAGCCCTCATGTTGTTTCCTGACATGTGGACTAAGTTATAAAGGTAGGAAAGACCTACCTTTTAACGGGGAAACTAGCCCCTGTCCTAGATCGAAAACCAGAATTCATACCATTTACGAGTAGAACAGCAGATGCTACTTTCCCTCAAAGTCTTAAAGGATGTGGGAGTTGTGGTCTCCATCCAGGCTATCCCCCTTCAGTGCATATCTATGGCACCTGCAATAATTAGAGAGGCTCGTGGCAGATGATGACTGAGCCCAACAATAGGCACCAAAAGAACAGATTACTCTGGTATACCACATAGCCCAGCAGCTGCCAGCCTGGCAGTCTAATTACGGCCTCTTGTCCAGAGCTGGTGCATCAGCTCTAGTATCTTTGACATTCTGTCTTGAAAAATGGGTACATACTTTGTGCCACAGCCCCCACTTGATGCCACCAACAGAATTGCTTCATCTTCTATGTGTCACCAAGTAGTGGATTTAGGGGTTGCCACTCTTATTTCTTACTTGGGACCTGCTTGGGGAACTTGTGGTTCCCCTTGTGACAACTGGATGCTCTGTTGGAAGAGAGTTGGATATTTTGCGGTAGAAAGAAAGAGGGAACTTTCTTCAAGGACACACAGGAAGGAAATTACGATATATCTTTGGCTGTGGTAATGAACTAAACCTGCTGTTGGACAATGAAGGGAGATAGGAGCATTTCCAGGAATCAATGGGCACTGCTTGCTGCTTCCATGACTTTTGACAACCATGAATTTCAATAACCAAGAGCGTGGTGGCTTGGCTTAGACTCCTTGGGAAAGAAACCAGGTAACCTCACTTTGCAAGTAGCTGAGAGCATACAGGTGAGGTCTCGGGGAGAGAAACCTAGAATCGGTGGCATGGGAGGAACGTAACATTGACAGGGATCTGTTACAGGTTGGCTCCTCCCAAAACAAGTGCAGGTATTGTTTGGGGTATAAAATGTTTATCAGGGATTGGCACCTGTGACAGGAACAGGAGGGAGCAGATGAGCAAATGAAGTCCAACTGTGACGCATGCTAGAGCAAGCTTCAACCAACCCACTGATGTGCTCTGGGGTGAGAGGTGCCCATCAGTGCCACATGTTGTGCCTTAAGTGACAGTGACCCTACTTCCCTTTTTCAGTCTGAGTGTTCTGCCCCAGGAAGAACTTCATTGAACCAGGGAGGCTCTACGAGTGTTGCCAACCATCGAAGGAGCTGGTGAACTTGCTGATTCCAGTTTCAGACAGGGTGACACATGGAAACAGCAATGTCAGCCAGGCTTGGTCACCAGAGTGGTGGGCAGAGATTAGCTAAAGTCATGTGAAAAGCCTGAGATGGAAGGAGATCACATCACTAGCCTTGAGTGTGTGCTTGTCCTTCCCCAACCGCCTGCCTACCTACTTACAAGGGTGGCCTGCTCTCCCCTAGGCTACCAAGGCTGTCCAGTTACTGCCGTCCTTTCTCTTGTGGCCTACTAAGTACAAGGCTGCCGTCTACCTCTCATTAGAGTTGGGGTATTTGTTCTTTGTTCATTTCTCAAAATCTTCCTTTTCTTTGGTAACAACTTACCCTGCCCCAGCAGTAGACTATGACGCTTGTGACCAGCACTAGGCCCATGGTGGTGGGAGACGTGTTCTTCTGTTCTTCCCTAGACCTTGACTGAGGCTGACTCTGTGTGCCTGGCCCTCTGAGGTGGTGGTTTCCGAGCAAATCTGCCCCATTGGCATGGCAGCCACGCTCCTCCTGGTCTTAGCAGGAAGCACATCCTCCCCTCCCCGGGCAGCAGCAGCACACCTGTTTGTATTGGTGTAGGAATGGGGGCAGGCTACGGGGTTAACTCTGTCTCTCTCCCAGGAGCTGTGGCTCTTACCTTTCATCCTGGCAATGGGAGAGAAGGAAACACCTTCCCTCCTACAAAGGCAGATGGGTTTTGCTTCTCTTCCTCCAGGAGCTTTGGGTCTTTGCCAGGCTCTGCGGGGAGAGCAGTTCCCACTCCTCCCCCACCGGGACAGACTGCAGTTCCTCCTGAGAGAAGGTCCAGGGAACGAAGAGGTGTTTGTACCTGGCCTCCCGCAGCAGCCAACCCTGTCCCCACGCCTGCACCACCAGGCAGGGCTCTCTGGGCTCTGCCCCGTCTTTCTCATCAATGGCCAGAGGAGCCATTGGCAAATAGCTCATGAGTGAACCTCTCTTGTGTCTTGGGGCCCCAGCTATGCCAAACTTGAGCCTATGCCTGGCCTTTAAGAATTCCTTAACTGTCTCTCTGACTTGTGCTTACCCACCTCTGTGAGGATGCTGCCATCCCTTCCTCCTGTGTTCTTCCAGATGAGAGACTGTGTGGGGTCCTTCCCTCCTCAGAGGGGATTAGCGCTCAGGAATTCAGTCACTTGGTTGCCTTGCAACCTCAGCTCTCTGGCTCAAGAAATTAAAATTCTGTAGATCAGCTGGCATTTTCTTAAGGTAAAATTGTTCTCTTGAGGTTTTCTGCGTTCTAAACAGAAGCAGTACCTCATCCCTAAATTTCTGACTTGTGCCATGAGTTTTTCTTTGACCTATGGATTTTACAAGTGAGATTCTTAATTCTCAAATATGAGATTTTTTTCACTCATTTTTGTTAGTGATTTCTAGTATATTTGCATTTAATTGGAGCTCACTATCACTTGCCTTTTCAAATTTGATTTGCTTTTTTTTGCAAAAGTTCTGCATGGACTTGAATGTGTTCATTTGCTAGGTGCAGCGTTCTATAAATGTGTCCCAGTTAATTAATTGTGGTGGTCAAATCTTGATCCTTACTGACTTGTCTACTCTTCTGTCAATTACTGAAGACAGTATATTAATATCCTGATAGGTTTCACCTTCATTGAGAGAACTTTAAATTTTGTTTGATATAAGTTGAAGCAAAAAAAGGAGACAGTCACTTCAAGACAGTATTATTCAGTTTGAGTACACGTTATCTCAAAGTCTGTTTTGTCTGACATGTTAATATAGCTTTTGGTTTTGTTTAATTGTTGTCTTTCTACCTCTTCAACTTTTCTGCATCCTTAAGTTTTGGATTTCTTGTGCTTGTGTGTATATAACTAGATTTCCTATGAGGCCTGACCGCATCTTAACTGAAGAATTTAGCCCTTATGTTATTACTATATTTGCAGTGAAGATTTATTACACATGGTCTGATTCTTTCCCTCTCTGCTTTCCTTCTTTTGACCTGGTGACACTTTTGTCCCATGATTTCCTTCTATTAATGAGGTTATACTCTGATTTGAGTGGTTGTACTAAAAATCACAAGAGGCATTAACTAAAGGCTGATGGTCGGTACCGTAGCTCTCCACCTAAACAACTTCACTCCCTTACAGGGTTTCAGTCTATCGAGGTTATAGTTACTGCTGTCCAGATTACTCTATCTTTGGCCAGTGGAGGCCTCTACCAGTAGTTGGGATTCTGGAATTAAAGCATTCTCATTCACCGTATCTCAATAAGACGACATTGCCAGTGTTAGTGGAGTGTGATAACCCCCAGCATCCTCCACCAATGAATCCCCTGGGGAACTGCGGAAACACATACAGGCCAGACACTTGCCTGCTTCAGTGAGCCTGCACCTTGGAGCTTTACTGGCATCCTGGGGGATTCTGATTCTCAGTTTGAGAACCTCTGTCTTAGAGCATCATGATTACTAAGACGTCTCCTCTGTGGTAAATCTGGATGACATACAGGTTGAAGGGGATAAACAGGCTGATACAACTTCTCTAGCTTTTGAAAGGCAGGCAAAGGTGATGACAAGTTTGAGAAGTTGGTTTTTAACAGCCAGAGTCACACTGAAGAAAGAACATGGAAGCTCAGTTGAGCTAACTACAAGCACGGCATAATTTAAAAGAACACTCATCTCCTACAGCCCAAGTGCACATGTAGCTCAAGTCAGGCCCATAATATGATCAGGACAATGGCAGAGTTACAGGGGATGTCAACGCCCCAGCCCTGACAAGCCCTGATCACTAAAGTCAGGTCCCAATAAAGGAGGAGGATTCTGCCCTAGGGACCTCTGGACAGAGGCACTTCAGATCGTTGAACCACCCAGTTCCCCGGAATCCTCTGGGCTTCTCCCTTTGCTTAAAGGTAATGCAGACACCTCACCTGGGGCACATCTCTCAAGCAGATATTTGCTCCTTGTAAGGTATGCCCCATATCCCTTAGAGCTTCTAGGCCAATTATTGGTGTCAAATCCCACAGGGTCCAAGTAGGACAGGCTGTCCTTGGAACAAAGTGAAAGGATTATTCACCAAAGGATCTATAGGACCTGGCTACTCCAAGTCTTAAGAACTGAGAGAATATCTTAGGAATGGATCCTGAAGGTGCTGGAGCAAGGGCTGCAGAAGATAAGGCTGAACAACGGAAAGTTTATTGATATGGGCTTCCCTTACAGGACTAATGTCCTGACAAGGACTTTGGGAACCAGTCTTAACACGCTGCTGGTTTGACTAGCAGCAGCTTTGGGCAAGGGAGAGGATAGGAAGATGGCCTGTAGCAGCAGTCCTCAATGTTGTTCTACATTCAGATTATGGGGAGAATCTTTTTAAAAATCTAGACTCTCAAACTTCCCATACTATTTAGCAAATAATCAGAATTTGAAGAGTAGGCCCAGGCATCAGTACTTCTAGAAGCGACAGGGTGATTTTAACTGCAGCCAAGTTTGAGAGCCACAGACATACAATAAACTAAGAACGAGTTCAGAGGTGGGCCTGCTCAAAGAGCTTTCTTATACACAACCAGAGAAGCGAGAATGTTCCTCGAGAAGCCCGGAGTTCAGCTCTTCCCTTAAAATAAGGAAAGCACTACTGATAGAAGGTACCAGCCTCAGTGAGAAGCAGGGATGGCTGCCATCTCTAGGCCAGGGTTGATGACAGTAGAGGTTTATATTGAACCGGACTCACTGCTGTCCATGAGGATGGTAGGATTCAGAAAAGCAGAGGCCTGGCACCAGCACTGAATCACATTCTCATTGCCTCCGAGGATTGCCATAAAGAGCTACAAAGCCAGTGTGGCAAGCTGAAACCCTGATTCACAGGGCTGCCAGACTGTGATCCATGGAGTCATGAAAATGGTGGGTGGCCAACAGAAGTACCACTTGACTTACCTAACCAAAAGAGCTCAAGAGTGAATGAGCAGAATCCAGAGACCAGCTGCCCCAATGGAAAGTCACTATCCCTTGCTCAGTTCTCACACCTTAGCCAGTACAAACCCCCTTAAGGAAGGCCCTGACAATGCCATGACATGTACACAGAATAGCCCTTCCACAAGGCCCTCTCCAAAGGCATCTAAGGTCACTCATCTGAGGAACTCCACCCTGTGAAAAGGAAACGACTCAGATCTTTCAGGAGTTGTTGGATACAGGATTGGATATGTTGCTGATATGAAGGACCAAAAACACTCTCATGACTTTCCCATAAGAGTCAGGGTGTGTAGGGGTACAATACAGTCCCCTGCCCAGTTGGTCTTGCTGTCAGTCAAATGAGTCTCTGGATCCACTCTGATCATTTCTCATTACAGTAAAGACCTGAAAGGGTTGGACCTACTTGCAGTTGGTAAAGCCCTCATGTTGTTTCCTGATATGTGGACTAAGTTATAAAGGTAGGAAAGAGCTACTTTTCAAAGGGGAAACTACCCCCAGTTCAAGAGCAAAAACTAGAATCCAAATCATTTATGGGTAGAGCAAGAGATGCTACTGTTCCCTCAAAGTCTTAAAGGATGTGGGAGTTGTAGTACCCATTCATCATATCCCCCTTCAGTGCATGTGTTTGGCACCTGCAATAATCAGATGGAATCGTGGCAAATGGTGACTGAACCCAACAATAGGCACCAAAAGAACAGATTACTTTGGTATACAGCATAGTCCAGAGACTGCCAGCCTGGCAGACATGAGCATGGCATCCTGTCCAGAGCTGGTACATCAGTTTTGGTGCCTTTGACCCAATACTATCTTGAAAAATGCGTGCATACCTTGAAACAATAGCCACTACATGATGCCACCAATAGGTAGCATCCAAGGGTATTCTACATGAGGGTTGCACATGGGATGGTTAGTGTGGCAACTCCTGTCTACGGATCTACTTTGAAACTTGTGCTTCACCTTGTCACAATCTTAAAAGTACTGGTTCCTAACAGGGAAGGAAGGTGGCTAATGTTCCTACCAAAGGACACATGACTTCCACTAAACATAAAGTATTGAAACTGCCAGATCCTATAGGACCAACACGCAAAGAAGGTAATGACAAAATAATTGACTCTAGATGTTCTGACAAGCTAGGGTTGCTGCTACATAATGAGAGCCTGAGGAAGCACGTGTCGGATTCACTGCCATCTCTTGCAGCTTCCATGCCTGCTGACAACAAGAATTTCAGAAACCATAACCTGGCAAGAGATTGGGAAGCCATGTCTTAGACTCCTCAGGGATGAAGGTCTGTGTGACCCTTGTGCAAGTAGTCTAGACCATACAAGTGAGATTGCAGAGTGAGAAATCCAGAGCGGGTAGTAGGGGAGGAACGTAACATCAGCCATGACTTGTTGCAGGTTGGGTCTTCCCAAAGCAAGGGTCTATATATTTGGGGGTATAAGATGTTTATCAGGGACCAACATCTGTGAGAGGAACAGGGAGGGAACAGATTAGGCAGATGGAGACGTCATACTGTGAGACAGACCAAGGAAACTGTCAACCAACCTGATGGCCATTCTCACAGCACAGCCTCCTCATCAATGTCCCACAAGGGATGGAAACAACCATGACTTAATCTCCTCTTCACATAGTTACAGTATGTGGACTGCCCCCGGAAGAACTTCACCTTGAGCACGGAGTCGGACTGATCCAGACACTGAAGAAGCTGGTGAACATGAAGTTTCCAATTGCAGGCTAGATGACAGAGCACCCATGTCCACTGGGCCAAGTGTGCAAGAAAGGTTGGGCCATCTCTCTCACGAGAGAGAATAAGGTGTAAGGAAGAATGAAGGCAATGTAGACGGCAGCAGCAACCTCGGCACTGTCCGTGCACGGCCCCATCACCCCCTCCTACTTGCCTGCTGTGCTCTGATCTCTTCTGGGTTACCTGGGTGTTCAGCTGCTGCTGTCTTTTATTTCCCTTGGTTTGGCTGTCTGAAACCAGACCCTTTCAGGTATTGTGTTCTGTTAAGTAAGAAGCCTACCGCTGCCTCTCCTGGAAGTCTGGACAGTAGTACTCATTTCTCCAGCTCATCCCATGCTTTGGTATGACCTGTGGCCTCTCACTGCTGTGTCCTCACCTGATGGGGCAGCCCTGTTCCGATTCCAGCATGGGTCCAAAGTAGTACCCAGTGTTAGCAGAATTTCCAGGCTCACCTACATGGGGAATCCTGATCAATGTACGTGGGGAATTTTTGTAGGTGTGTGGATGGCTTGAATATTGGGCTAGTGAAGCCACTCACTGTCTGTGTTCCCCCAGGATGCCCCAGTGGTCACTCCTTTCTCCAGAAATAAAGGAGAGCACTAGTGAGGAGGATACCAGCCTCCATGAGAAGCTGGTTGGGGAGGTCCTCTGTAGGCCAAGGTTGAAGGGAGAGGATATGTGGAGTTGGACTCCCTGGTGTCCCTGGTGACGGGTGATGGCTGGATTCAGAAAAGCAGAGGCCTGGCACCAGCACTGAATCACATTCACATTGTCTCTCTGGGTGGCTATAAAGAGCCACAAAGCAGAGTGGCAAGCTGAAACCTTGATGCACAGGACAACTAGACCATGACCCATGGAGTCATGAGAAAGATGGGTGGCCAACAAAAGTACCACTTGACTTACCTAACCAAAAGGGCTAAAAAGTGAGCAGAATATGGAAACCAGCTTCCCCACTGGAAAGTCACCATCCCTGACTCAGTTCTCACACCTGAGCCAGTCCTAAGTCCCTCTTGAGGAAGGACCTACCATGTCAATACCATGACAACTACACAGAGTAGCAATGACCCAAGTCCCTCTGCAAAGGCATCTAAGGTCACTCATCTGAGGAACTCCACCCTGTGAAAAGGAAACTACTCAGATCTTTCAAGAGTCGTCGCATAGAGGATTGGATGTTACTGATATGAAGGACCAAAAACACTCTCATGACTTTCCTATTAGAGTCAGAGTATGTGCGGTTACAATACAGTCCCCTGCCAAGTTGGTCTTGTTATCAGTCCGACGGGTCTCTTGATCCATTCTGGGTCTTTTCCCATTACACTGAAGACCTGAGAGGGTTGGACCTACCTGCAGTTGGTAAAGCCCTCATGTTGTTTCCTGATATGTGGACTAAGTTATAAAGGTAGGAAGGACTTACCTTTTAAAGGGGAAACTAGCCCCTGTCCAAGATCAGAAATCAGAATTCCTACCGTTTATGGGTAGAACAGTAGATGCTCCTGTTCCCTCAAAGTCTTAAAGGATGTGGGAGTTGTGGTCTCCATCCAGGCTATCCCCCTTCCGTGCATATCTACAGCACCTGCAATAATCAGATGGACTCATGGCAGATGGCTACTGAGCCCAATAATAGCCACCAAAAGAACAGATTGCTGTGGTATACCACATAGCCCAGCAGCTGCCAGCCTGGCGGTGTAATTATGGCCTCTTGTCCAGAGCTGGTATATCAGCTTTGATATCGTTGACATTCTGTCTTGAAAAATGGGTACATACTTTGTGCCACAGCCCCCACTTGATGCCACCAATAGAATACCCTCATCTTCTTTGTATCGCCAAGTGGTGGATTTAGGAGTTGCTACTCTTTTTTGTACTTGGGACCTGCTTGGGGAACTTGTGCTTCTCCTTGTCACAACTTTATGCTCTGTTGGAAGAGAGTTTTATATTTTACAGTAGAAAGAGAGGGAAGTTTCTCCAAGGACACACAAGAAGGAAATTACGATATATCTTTGGCTGAGGTAACAAGTAAGTCTGCCGTTGGACAATGAAAGGAGGCAGGAGCAATTCTAGGAATCAATGGGCACTACTTGCTGCTTCCATGACTTTTGACAACCATTAATTTCAGTAACCAAGAGCTTGGTGGCTAGGTTTAGACTCTTCAGGAAAGAAAACAAGGTAACCCCACTCTGCAAGTAACTGAGACCATACAAGTGAGGTCTTAGTGGGAGAGAAATCTAGAATCAGTGGTATAGGAGGAACGTAACATTGACAGGGATCTGTTGCAGATTGGGTCCTCCCAAAACAAGTGCAGATGTCGTTTGGGTATAAGACGTTTATCAGGGATTGGCACCTGTGACAGGAACAGGAGGGAGCAGATGAGCAAATGAAGAAATCCAACTGTGAGGCGTGCTAGAGCAAGCTTCAACCAACCCAATGATGTGCTCTGGGGTGAGACGTGCCCATCAGTGTCCCATATTGTGCCTTAAATGACCATGACCCTACTTCCCTTCACTCAATGTGTTGCCCCAGGAAGAAGTTCATGGAGCAGGGAGGCTCTATGACTGGTGCAGACCCAAGAGGAGCTGGTGAACTTGCAGATTCCAGTTTCAGGCTGGGTAACACATGGAAACAGCTATGTCAGCCAGGCAAGGTCATCATAGTGGCAGGCAGAGCAAGCCAAAGTCATGTGAAAAGCCTGAGATGGATGGAGATCATGTGAGTAGGCTGGACTGTGTGCCTTGTACTTCCCAACTGCCTACCTTCCTACTTACAAGGGTGGCCTGCTCTCCCCTAGGCTACCCTTGTTGTCCACTTATTGCAGTCTTTTCTCTTGTGGCCCAAGTACGAGGCTGCCATCTGCCTTTCATTAAAGTTAGCATATTTATTTTTTCATTTCTCTAATCCATCCTATTCTTTAGTATGATCTGGGATCATACTAAGCTCATTAATTTATCCTCACCTTGCAGTAGTCCTTTTCCTACCCCAATATGGGTTCACTCCAGGGCCCATGTTATAAGAATTCTTTAGCCTGACTATGTTGGGCCATCCTGATCTTTGGAGTGAGATGAGCCAGTAGCAGGTGACCTGGATGGCCTCTGATAGTCTTAACTAGGGTACCTAGCTTCCTGCTAGGAACACCCAAAGTTGAGGAGCAGCTATCAACCTGGGAAGGCTAAGATAAGTGCTGAAAATTAACCACAAGCATAGTCAACAAAATGGATAAACTGTACAATGAAGGATTTACTAGAATCTCGTACCACAAAATTATGGTTCTAGAAAATGATCATCAGTGTTGTCTCTCGTAAGAAAGAGACATGACCAGACACTATGTGCCTTCTGGTGGAAGTTCACAGCACAGAAGTTCTGGATTCTGGACTCATTCATCTGCCCTGGGTCCGGTTCCAGTGCCTCAAACACTGGTTTTCGTGTTTTTCCTGCGCTCTGGGAAGAAAGGTTGCTGCAGCCTCAGCCACTGCTGAAGAAGGGATTTGTAAGCACTGCACTGTGAGTCTTCAGGTTGCTCATGGCCTTGCCTTATGGTGCCTCATTCTAGGAATGTAAGACTATTGAAGACCCTCTGAACACGCATTAGAAGTGTGGGAGAGTTAACAGTCTGTCAGGCAGTTTTGACAGTGGGAGAGAGAAACTGGTGAATAAACTATTCTCTCTCCCTCACTCAGAGGGATTTTGGAAGAAATAACTTTCTTGGCCTCGACAAAGACTTTTGGGTAGACTGAGATGTCAGCTTGTCATGTAGCTGTGGCCAATTCAAATGTACCTTGTCATTTGCCATCCCTCCTTCCCTGCCACTACAGGTGACTGATTGCTCCATCCCATGGGAACTTCCGGAAAGGTCTCAAAACTGTCTGCCAGGGGAAGAAAGAGGAAAGCATTTATCCAGGAGGTTTTATCACCCCTGTTGATCAAGTATTACCAAGTATAACTCCATGGCTTTCTGGGTTACACATGCATAAACAAACACTGAGCAGATTCCCACAGACATCTATGTGGCAGTGTCGGAAGCTCCAGGACAGGATGCCAGCTGAGTGAGATGGTGGGTTGCTCATGGGTGACACTGATCCCTGTTGCAATGGCTTCAAAGAGTTTGAAGTGGAGCACAAATGTTTGCAATCCACTCCAGGGGAGCAGATAGAGAAATAGGTACATTTGAGCCTCTGCGGAACACAAAGGACAGGTGGAACAAGGTGCCTGGAGGAAGACTTCAAGGATTAATAGAAAGGGAAAGAGGAAAAGTTGCCACAAAACCCAAAGGAGAGGAGTTTTTAAGAAGGATGAGTATTCAAAGCCACAACATACTGCACAGCAAGAGGATTGTGATCTGAGCAAACCAGTGATGTTGGTATGTCAGTATACTTTATCACATGTACAAACTACTGTCTTAATGTAGTATGTACATCTTTAAACATTATCAAAAACTAGTCACAAAATACATAACATTTTCTTAATATAAAACTTTTTCTTCGCTAAAAATGAAAACATTAGTTGGTCAGCAATGTGAATAAAAGTGCTATATTTTCTGTTTATTTTTAACACTCTGTGATATAGCATTTTGAAGACCTAAGTTTAGTTTGTTTTGATTTTTGGTTTTGGTTGCTGGAGCTGAGAAAGATATTTTACAAAGATTGGTAGCACCAGGTGAAGGAAGTACACTCTCGGTTGTTATTGAATTGTGAAACTCATTGTTTAGTTTCACTTACCAATTATGCAAAAGTTAGTTTTTGAGACACTTCTGGAAAATTCTCAGCTTCTCTGATGTCAATTGTTGCAAAATAATTGGAAGGTGTTGCATTTTTACATTTTTAACCAATTAGCCGAAACCTGCTGAAATTGTTTGAAAACAGGATCTTCTAATCTGTTTAAACTCCTTTGGATTTTAGTATGCAGACAAGAGGTTTTTAGACACTTTTTTCCAGAACAATATCTCAACGTTGAAAATATGTCCAAAAATGTGCTTTTACAATGCTCTATCCACAGCATGAATTTCTTCAATTTGTCCCTTTATCATTGCTACAACTTCACTTTCACCTCTCCAAGATTGCATCCTCCTGTCAAGGTCAGCAAATGTGAAAGTTGAAATTTTGAAAAGACAAATGCATAACTCATCTTTAAATACTTTTCTCCTTTATGAAATTGTTACCGAACCTGAAGTGAGTTCGCTCACTCGTTGCACAGCAAGCCAATCTCTGACACCGGGTGTGGTGGAAGAAAGTAAGAATTTTATTTTTGCACAGCGCTGAGCAAGGAGAGAGGGCAGCTAACGTTGAAATCCCAAACTCCCCGAAAAGCTAAAAGGTTTTTATTTGGGGTTTTAGGTGGGGGAGGGGGAGCATATGGCCTTGCTGGTCGGAGCTTTCCCACCAGCCTGTCTTTGGCCTTGAGACACTTGCAGAGAGGAGGGAGCTCATGACCTTGCTGGTCAGCAGCTTTCCCACCAGCCCGTATCTCTGCAGGAGGAGATAGTCCAGGTGCTTGTCCTTGACGGTGTCTGTCTCCATGGAGGATAGTGGATTCTGGAGCCAGGAAGCCAGAGAGTAAGCAGGGAATGAGTGTTTTGGTTTTAACTCCATATATACTGGGTTTAATGTGGGGAAACTGATATCAGGGTTGGTATCAAAATGAGTGATTTTTTTCATACCACAGAAACATTGGGTTCTGTTGGCCTTAAAAACCAAAGAGCCAATTCTGTTACCAGCAAAATGAGTTTATTTGGGACTAGCAGAGAACAGAAATTGAGGACAAGCAAACTATGGCAAAACCACAGGCAAGTCTGGAGAACAGGAGAAGCTTGCTTTTATAGAGGAAAAAGAAGAAGTTGGGAAGAAGGGCTATTCTGAAGAGTTCAGAGTGGTGATGGTTTCTCATTGGCTGGACTGTTGCTGGGCAGGGAGATCTTCTGCCTTCCTCCTGCTGGGGTGGTAAAGTAAGCTTCCTCCTGTTTGAGGTCTGAGTGGTAGTGCATGAGAGCTCCCCTTTCGGGGCTTCCTGATCCCATTTTTAAATGAAGTTTTCTTTATTTACTTTCACATTTATGCTTTTGATCAAGATCTTTCCTCAAAAGTATTGCTGATCAAGAGTCAGGTTTTTGTTTTATTTTTTTGGTGAGGAAGATTGGCCCTGAGCTAACCTCTGTTGCCAATCTTCCTCTTTTTGCTTGAGGACAATCATTGCTGAGTTAACCTCTGTGCCAGTCTTTCTCTATTTCATGTGGGAGGCCACCACAGCATGGCTTGGTGAGTGGTGCTAGGTCCAGGCCTGGGATCCAAACCTGTGAACCCTGGGCTGCCAAAGTCGAGCACACAAACTTAACCACTATACCACCAGGACAGGCCCTAGGTTTTTAATTTTCAGTGATTGTGTCCCTCAGTACCAGGAAGGACATTTTCTGGTTGTCCTGTCCCATGTCAGAGGGAAAGTGCACACATGGGAAACTGTTGAGACCACATTTGAGTAACAAGGAAGAGAAGGAGGGAGAACTCTCATTTCCCATCTGACGTACGCATTGCAGATTATCTCAAAGTGCTGAGCTAGCGTAGTTCTGTTGGGCATATCATTTCTGCAAAGACTTGATAGACAACAGGTACAAAGTTTAGCAGAATAATGACCCCAATTTGTATGATAGTCCTAAACCAGAGTTCAAACCTGAGCGCAACCAGCTAAAGAGGTCAAAGGATCATGGACTGTCAGATGACCACTGGCAAAGGTGGAACTGCTTAAGTTGAACTCATATGGTTATGGTTGGAGAAAGGTTGAAACAAGGTATGGGGAAAGACCTGACTATAACAGCATAACCTGATAGGTAACACCCATAGGCTTGCAGGTATAATCGAAGATCAAAGGATCTCTGACATCACGGACAGATCCTAGTTTCTAATGACAGATCCAACAGTCAGAAATGTTTCCCTGTTTTACAATAGATTGGTCCAAGAAAGAGAGGGAGGAAATAGCAACAGTGGGAAAAAAAGGATACAGGCCTGGTCTAGTCGTCTTAGGAAAGCTATCTCCTTCAGCTGCTGTTTACTTCAATTCCTGGAAATCTTCATTTCCAGGGTCATCAGTTGGTGCGCAGGTCCAGTCAGGGTTTGGTGCTTTCTTTAGATGTGACGTGTGGATCCAAGAATCTATTCCTTGAAGTTTAGCAGCACAAGGTTGGTTAGTAGTACCTGATAGAGGCCTTTCCAGCAGGGTCAACGAACCTTTCTAGAGATGTCTTTTCCAATAGATAAAAGATGTGATGTTGAAGGCCTTTGTCTCCTGGGAGCATGCTGCAGAAAGATTGTTCTGCTAAAGCCTGGTTATTCTCAGCAGAAGCAATTTGGCCTTTGCACTATTGAAGGATATCCCCTTTGACCAGCTGTGGATCGAAAGAAGCAGGAACCAAGTGCCAAAGAAGCAGACAGATTTAGATGGACTAATTATAGCAATGCCTTTTGTTCTGGGGTATTTGAAAACCGGCCAAACAGCACAGACCTGTCGAAGCACTTGATGGAAAAGTGAGTTCCCCAGTCCCTATGAAGTTTGAGGGGGTTCCCAGGTAGGGATGATCTTTCCTAGTAAGATTTTAGCCACAGAAGTAGCAGTAGCCTATCTATAAAGGAAGGCTTCAGTCCAGTGAGAGAACGTACAAACCATTACTAAGACATGCTTATACCCATGAGATGAGGGTAGCTGTACGAAACCCACTTGACAAACCTCAAATAATCCACTAGGCAATTTAGAGTGCTCAGGAGCGGAATGAACAGGTTTTCCTAAATTGTACTTCAGGCAGGTGAGGCGAGCAAAGTAGGTACTCCTTGAGGCTTTAATATTTCCCCACCAGTATCGAGACCAGTGTTGAGACATTCAATGCATATGCAGTTTTCAAGTTACTGCAAGACTGGATTATTTGGCCCAAGCTAGGGGTTCTCTCTTTATTCCCAATATTTTTCCTTTTTGGGGGGCAATTGTTGGGCATCTCTAGTCAATTTTTTTAGATTACCATTTGGGGGAACATCCCTTTGGGCCATGACAGATCTGGCTGGTGGTTCCTTTGAGAGCAGTGTTAAACATCAGCAAGGTGGTCTCCTTTAGCCTCCAGGGAATCAAGTTTGGATGCTGAGGAACCTTGACAATGGCCAAAGTGGCTGGGAAGAGTATGGCATCTAATTCCTGGACATAAGGGCCATTTAATTTTGTTCCTGCTGGAAGTGAGGAAGCCTCACTGTTTCCATGGCTTTCCAAAGTCATGAGCTACTCCAAAGGCATACCTGTCAGTATAGATATTTGCAGTTTTGCCCTTGGCTGAACTGTAGGCTAGAATAAGAGCATACAGTTCAGCTAGTTGGGCTGAGGTGGCCCAGGGCAAATGTGCAGCCTCAATGACTTCGCAAGGGGTTGCAATAGCAGACCCAGCATGATATTTACCATTTTCGTCTTTTAAATAAGAACCATCAGTAAACCACGAAAGGTCAGTGCTATCCAGAGGAGTTTCCTGTAAGTCATCACGGGGTGATCAGGAGGTAATCTGTCAAACAGTCATGAGGAGTATCCTCCCTAGAGGAGGGAAGACAGGTGGCAGGATTAAGATTATTACAGCGAGAAAGCTATATGAGGAGCCAGTTGTAAGGATTTCATAGGTGGGACAACTAGCTGGAAAGTGTTATGTGAGAATTTAGGAGGACTTTTGCATATGAGGCACAAATATGGCTAGAGGGGATCCCTGACTATCTCTTCCAGGGGTCTTGATTAAAAAAGCTGTGATAGGAATGGCTCTGAAGCAGGGAGGGCTTATCCTCATGCCACAGGGTCAGGTTGTTGACTATAACACCATATGGGTTGATGGTGGTCTCCATCCATGTTTTTCTGGAGTGAGTATCCCAAGGGCATTTTATTCCTTTTCAAATACAAAGAGGAAAAAGGGAAGCTGATAATTGGAATGTCCAAGGGCAAGGGGATTTAGAAGCTTTCCGTCAGAGCTTTAAAGGTTAAGTCATCCTTATCTCCCCAAATAATAGGGTCAAGTTTGTTGTCTTTAGTAAAATATATAGGGGTTGGGTCATAAGAGAAGTCTGGAATCCAGTTTCAACAGTAGCCAGTGAGTTCAAGAAAACCTTACATTTGGCACTTAGTTTTGGGCTTTGGGAAGTTCAAGATGCCATGAAGTCTCTTTCGATCTAATTATAGCCCTTGTTCTGATTTCAGGTGCCTCAAATAATCAAACCTGAGTTAAAGCAAACTGCAATTTTTCCTCAGAGACTGTGTCCCTTTAAGGCTAAAAGTTTTAACAAGTAGATGCTGCTGTCTTGCAAAGAGGCCTGAGAAGGGGAGCAGAGAGGCAAGTCATCCTTAAAATTAGCTCTAATGTCATCAGACAGAGCAAATAAGAGATGTTGAAGGGTTATTTGATTCATCTGGTTTCTCTAAGAAATCTCAGCCCAGTGGATGAATAGGGGCAGAGTATGTTGAGGCACACTAGAGACCCCCACTATTTGAACTATTTTAGTACCCTGAAGCAGGGGCTGTTGAATAACAGATTCACTCCGAATCTGGAGAGTTGCTTCCCCAAGCTGGTTAAGAGGCAGTACTGGGGAAAAGCCCTTACGGTTCTTCGGAGTTCCGTAATTAGGAGTGCATTTGGGAAGGCTGGCTAGAGGGCTGAGCGCCAGGAGGCAGGAAGTTCCCCTCCAGCATTGACCAGAGTCTCATGTCCATTCTCTCAGTTTACCTTTTGGCTCAACACGTGTGTTAAAGCAGCATTTTCCAAATGAGCCTGGTTCAGGGAGGATTGTCCAGGAGCTAATGGAGAAACCTGAGAGAGTCGGAGGGCCTTTAGAAGTTGTGTGTGGCCCTCGATGGCCTCATGGGGACCCTAGGTCTTCAGCACCTGGTTTTCCTAGGGCAGGGGACCTTTACCTCTAGGATCAGTCCAAGCTAGCCTGCCTCTGGGTCAAGGGCAGTGAGACCTGCCAACTATCGCTTTGGTGGTGCCTCTGCCCCACCCGATTCTGACCGCAGGGCAAGAACACACAGGCCTAGAAGGGACAAGCAGGAATACATACGTATTCAAGAAGGATGGCCTAAGGTGTCTGGGGGTTGCCAAGCTAGAAGTTAATGGGCTGCTGCTCAACCTTGACAGCCTGCTTGTATCTCTTAAATTGCTCTGAGACATGGCTCTTCAGTTGATAGTAAATGGCATCTGAGGAAGTCCTTGGGCTGGACGCAGTGATCCTGAGTTTCCCAAGACCTGTACCAGGAACACATCCTCACATCTTTGAGGGTACTCATCTTTACTAGGAGCAAAAAAGGCACAGAAAAAGGAATTCCTGCTTTGAATGCTATCCTTTCTGTATTTTTAAGGCACCTAGAGCACTTAAGTTTGTAACAATCCTTCTTCCAATGTCCTGGCTTTTTGCAGTAATGACAAAGACCAGAAGGGGTTTTGTTCTGTTTAGGGGCCTCCATTTGTTGGAATTGAAAATTGAGGATTTTGATGGTCTTCCTTTTAGTTGAATCATCCAGGGTGTGGGCATGCTGGTTTGCTAAATTAACTAAATCTGGAGTGGACAAAGTTTCCCATTCCGTCCTGGTTCTTCTAACTAGAAGAGAAAGATCCCAGTTCAGCCTGTTAATGAACATAGTTAAAGGATACCCAAGTGGATTCAACATCCAGTGGAAGGCCAGAATTTTCCTTAAAAACAACTTTGAGTCAACTGTAGTAGTTGTGCACAGGCTGAATGGGTTTCTAAGAGCAAGCCTGAGTCTTATCCCAATCAACATGTTTTGGGAAAGCCCTAGGGATTGCCAGGTGACGCTGTTTGGTGATTTCCAAAGCCAGATCATGTAAGAAGACAGGGGCTTGGGCTCTTATAGTTCTAGAGCTATTTTAGGGGCATCTCGATTGGCTCTCTTCATCCAGTATCGGGCTTGGCCTTTGCCAATGAGCACGTGAACTAACTGGTATAAATCTGAGAAACATAGTTGGTGAGTCTGAAGGACCATATTAAATTCCTCAGCAAATCTAGGAGGAGCCTCAGTAACTCTAGGAAAATTTTTGAATATGGCTCATAGTTCTGCCTTAGTCCAGGGGACACAGGAAATTAGGGGCTTTACATTAGGATCCTTAGAGGGTCTAAAGGGGCAGGTTCGAATGGTTTCAAATGAGGAAGAAGTAGACAGAAGTTCAGAGAAAAAGGGAAGCTCAGCAAAGAGGATTGGAATGAAGAAGCAGAGAATAAAGGGGGTACAGGAGGGGAAGAGGAAGTTAGTGCAGGGGGTAAATGGGGTAAAGAGACCTCCAGTGCCTTTATCTTCTTTCAATTATTTACTTGCCTCGGACATTTTAGAAATGGTCTTTTGTAAAGAGGCCATTTTTGGAGTCCTGAATATGCTTGAAAACGTCAAGATACCAATTGAAATACGCATCCTCTTCAAGTTTGGGGAGATCAAAAGTTCACCATAATGGCCATTAGAGTTCTAAATTATTTTTTATTAAGTTGGTCCAATTAGGTAAAAATGTGCGTGAGAAAGGAACCTTTATTTTTAAACATAAAACCAGCCAAAGTCCCAGAAGGAGAATCCTCCTGAGAGAATTTAGATCTAGATCCATTTTCAAAGCCAGAGGTTCAGAAAACAGAAGAGTACTCACAAAGAAGGGCAACGCCTTCACAAAAACAAACCACAACAGAGCCTGAATGCGGTCTAAGCGCTCACCCAAGAAGGAGCTCAAATCCGAGAGGAGACTTTCTGAACCTAAAGGAAAGAGATGACTCACAGAAGCGGAGGGCACAGATGGCTCGAGCGGGCACCTCACACAGTTCTGGCGTCATTGGTTCCTCAGGGGCTCATCTCCTTCAGTTCCCTTTGTGGTCACCATGACCTGTTGACCTTAGAAAAACCAAAGAGCCAGTTATTTTACCAGCAAAATGAGTTTATTTGGGAATAGCAGAGAATTGAAATTCAGGACAAGCAAACTATGGCAAACTGCAGGCAAGTCCAGAGAACAGGAGAGAAGCTTACTGTATGTAGAGGAAAAAGAGGAAGTTGGGATGAGGGGCTGTTTTGAAGAGCTCAGAGTGTTGACAGTTGCTCATTGGCTGAGTGGCAGTTTCTCATTGGTTGGACTGTTGCTGAGGAGGAGAAATTCTTCCTCCTGCGAGGGTAGTAAAGTCAGCTTCCTCCATGTTTGGGGTCTGAGTGTTAGTGCATGAGAGCCCTCCCTTCAGGGCTTCCTGACTCCACTTTAAATGAGATTTCCTTTAGTTTCACAGTTCCTATTGCAAAGTATCTTAAAGAGTCAACTATGGTTTGAAAGTCTCTTTTTCGTGAATCTTTTAGCAATATGTACACTGTTTTCAACTTCCTCCTGGCAACTCCCTGTCTGTGAGTGATGTGATGGATGAATTGCACATGTGGTGTGATATTTGTAAACTTATTCTGGTATCCACAGTGGTTACTTATATTTTCCACGAAGAGGTCATTTAACGTTGAATGTGGCTCACAAAAGTGACTTTAGATATATATCATTTTGAAATAGAATCTGGCAGATAGCACAATCTGAGACATGTTCAAAACATTTATACTTTCATCCAACTGTATAGCAACCTCCTACACTACGTAATTTGTTCTAAACCCTGTTTCTTCAAATCTTTGGTATTTTCTGTGCATCTGCCAATGGTATTTGATGATAAAGGAATACATTTGGCTTGTTCTATTGTTTCTCGTGTATCTAGCAATTTCTATCATGATAGGAAGAGCCAAGTGTTTCCCCAGTGGTAAATGGATTTTTATCTTTCACTCCCATGCATTTATGCTAAATTTAGTGAAGTCTTGTGGAGTATTGGAGTAAGAATTGCATAACTCTACAGAGCAATGACAGAATTCTAGAGGTTTCTCTACATTCTGCTTGCTTAGTATGAATTTGTCAGGATTAGCAATACTTAAAAAAATAACATTAACATGTCAAGTCACTGTACATACTTAGGAAAAGGGATTTTCCTGCTATTAATGACAAATATCACCCTAATAGTCTTGATAATTTCAATTAAAATCTTTTAGTAGATTTCTTGAGCTAATTATGTTGTACCTCATATCATGGCTATTGAAAAATCATACTAGGAGTAGAAATTACTTCTATTTCAACTATTCTCTGGTACTTTAGTTTCTTCAATCTGTTGTTTCACTGTAGCAGTCCAAATAACACACTGTGGTGTAAGGATTAGTTTAGTTAAAACTACATATCCATCAGTCCACTTAGGGCAACACATTGAGGAGTAAAGACAGAACTGTCCCTGGGGGAAACTTGGTGTCCAACCAGGTTGGAGAACTCCCTCTCTGCCCATGTCTCATGTGTCCCAGGTGCCCGGCCATCCATTGGATAGATGATCAGGTGTCAACCTGTGTCTTTTTAGTGTCCTCGTCAGAATTTACCAGCATTAGTGCAAGTCTCTGTACACACCAATAGTTTTTATTGGAGTAGTTAGAGGGTACATCGCCCTCAATTTAGAGTCCACTGGTGTAATGACAAAACAGTTCAATGAGCTAAACTGAGGAAGTCAGTGATAATTAGGAAACAAGAAATTGAGGAAAGCATTTTTTTTTTTCAATTTGGTGGAGGAGACAGTGTTAAGCTAAGGGGGAGGGACCACTGAGAGAGAAGCTGAAGGTGCAGGAGGAGGGCTAATCGATAGTGTCACAGAGAAAGAAAGGAAAGCCTGGGGTTTAGAAAACATGGGGAAGGATTAGCCTTCTATCTTGGAGGCCACGTCCTGATAAGTAAAGAAGTTGGGGTCAGGGGGCTGTAGAAGATCCTAAGTAACTTTGGGGACAAGGATAGAGAGCTGAAGGTGTCCAGAAGCTGGAGGCAGGGACATATGCTGAAAGAAAGGGGCAATAGAAGATTAGTGGAGAGAAACAGAAAATCGCAGTAGCTCCCCCACGTAATGAGAGACTTAACAAAGGGTACAAGTTAGTTTCTACTCAATTACAGGATATTCACCTTGTCCTTCCTCTGAGAACTGGTTTATGAAAACAAAAGCTACCTTTGGAGTAGCCGAGAGATCTTGCAACCGAAAGAGCATGACAGAGTAAGGCTCTGGGCTCCATACAGGCAAACGAGTGCCCTAAATGCCCAAAATATAGGACGATAAGGATAACAAATGCAGGGCACTTTTGTCTTCCAATGAGAAGATGCAAACATTTTCTGGATGCTTTGAATAGACAAACTTTTAGAGCTGAAGAAAAACTGTCAAACGTCTACCAATTGGGTTAGATATAGATATGTTTAAAATCAGACATTTTGGAAATATTTTTCTAGTCACATAACATAACACTTAATTCACTCTTCATACATAGCTTTAACATTAGTGTCGTCATCACGAGTGACATCTTGAGTCATGTTTTCTAGAGCTCATGTGCTTAGTCACATGACAGACAATAATATTAAAGTCAGACACGCTGCAGGAAACTGGATCCCAAGCCATGAGGCACCATTTACATAAAGTAATATCAGCCTACCTTTGTTCTTCTCATCAGCTATGTTTCCTGCCATGTAACTTACTCTGTTGCTCTTAAGTGATCTCTAAAAGACTTGTTCATAGTAACATGTAAAATTTGGTTGTGTGGACATAGGGCATATACCCATGGAGTGAGTAGTAAACTGGTGTTACTGTGTGGTGTGTGCTCATGTATGTTTGTATGTGTACACAACTGCTCACTGCCTTTGCCAATTCTGTCACGTGACCTCTAGCAGTCCTGAACGAGCATTGACTGGAGTCTTCTGGTGAATGTGTCTTCCCCACATGCACTTTGTATTCAAAATTAAACTGAGAGACTGCACTAAAATGTGAGTCATTGTAATCTCATTGTAAAGTCCCATAATTTGACTCCATCTTTTCTGAAGGATGAATTTGAGGGAAAACACTGATATCCCGACATACACCATATGTTCTTCATAACCCAGAGACCTTGCAGCATACCACATGACACATGGCTAACTTTTAGCAAATAGTCCCTAGTGTAACGGGGTCAAATGATAAATGCATGATTGTTTCCTGCCGCTGCCGCCGCCTCCCTCATCCCTGCCATCCCTCACACTCCTGGGCCTCATTCACTTTTGGGTAATCAGAGGAAAACACAAGAAGCCAGGAAGTTGTGTTTGTAATAGAAAGTGTGACTTTACTGCCAGGAGAGGAAAATTATTGTGGAAGTTAAAAGGGAAAAAAATGCTGGGAGTGAGTCTGTTTGGAGGCTGCATAGAGTTTAGGGAGGAGCAGCCTCCTGTGGGGAGTGGTGAAGGGCAACAGTGGGAGAACGTTTGATGTCTCACTGAACAAAAGACTTCAGTTTACACTGAGATTTTACTCAGTTTTAAGAGAACAAAGTACATGTCGTGACTACATTAGACTTTGTTGCTTTGACTCGACTGCAGGACCCAGGTCCTTTGGGGCTGCACTACGATCGCCTGATCATGCTACGGGCCTGACATGGATTCTTTCCATCCCTTACAGCTCTGAGGCAGGTTTCCTGGTGAGAAATCTGAGGTTCAGCAGTTGACTTGCCCCAACTCCTTGCTAACAGCAGCAGCTCATGAGAGGCGCATCCAGGGCTGTGAAGGGGAGGAAAGACTTCTCTACCCGTTAGGCTCCGTGACAGCCTGAGAACTAAACTGGCAAGACTGACTGACAGGAGAGAAGTCTGCAAACTTGATTTGGTGTTAATATTTTTACACGGATGTGGAGGCTATCATACCTGAGAAAGGAAGACCAGAGAAGTGAATAGGCCTGAGACTTTATATACCATTTTAACAAAGAATGAAAAATTACAGAGAGAAGACAAAGGATAAAGGGGCTTGGGCTAGGTGCAGTACATTGTGGGGAAGCGGTTAGGAATGCAGAGGGGAAACGAATGGAAGATAAAGGTTACTTTAGTAGGTTTGTTTGTACAGGTTCATCTCGATGATGAGTTCCTGTCTCCAGTGATAAGAATGTTCTCTTCCTGGCACCTTTCTCACAGGAATGATATGCCCTGAGTCTGGGTAGAAAGGGGGAGGTCAGAGAGCCCTTCCTGCATCTGCTTTTTCTCAAGTGGCTTCAGCTCAAAATAAGCAGTATGCCAATATACCAACTGGCATGTTTAACCATTATCCAATTCTGCCTTATTATCAAGACTAAGAACCTAGTTTGCAAAATACCATTTCAGGAAAATAATGGCAAATATCTCAAATGTTGAGGAGTTGGGGGAGAAGGCACAGAGGTTAAAAATTCCTTAGAGCAAGATGGAATAGATATCGGGGCTCTCCTGAGCTGGAGCCACAGCCAGGCTTGAGATCTTAGAGGCGAGGTTGAACTATAGAGGCTCTGCTGGAACTCAAGCAGAAGGGGAAAGGGGCTAATTAAGTATCTGGTTAGTGGGCAGAGAATCCAAGGGAACATGGTGTCCTAGAGCTTGGTTTCATGGAGTTGTGACAAATGTTTTCATCGAGGTACCAGGAGTGGTGCCTGGAATCCAATAAGAACTGTCCTTCAGTTCTGGAGTTCAGGTTAGCTGACCAGCCCTGTGGTGGAACAGATTGAAATACTAATCACTGAAAATAGCTTTATCCTCTGTTTTGTCTGCTTGTGTAACTAAAAAAAATGAACGTAAGACAGGTCTTAACAATAGTCTCTTCTAAAACTTACTTTTGCTCAGTATCGACCTCTTGAGCCTGACCCCAAATTGTGAGAGCCCTGGGGATATGTTTGGCCCTGTGAAGGAAGGTCAGGCCCGTCCACTCCTGCTGGTTCTTCCAGTGTGGCTCTGAAATCTATTTCTCTCTGACCCAGGTCCAGTCCAAACTGCAGTGGGACTCTATGTGGTAATACCAAAGGTATAGCTTTTTTAAATTCGTATTCTCATGTTCAGCCATTGTTTGCAAAACATAACGTTCATGTGTCAAGGGGACATCCAGTATCAATCAAATGTTAGTTTGATCCCAGACTATCAGCCTGAAATTTCCCCTTTCTCTGGGAAATCCTATTTCAGGGACCTGATTGTACATTTCTAGGAAACCTCCTTTTAATCTAGGGGAGAAGCAGCAATGACGTTGTGTGAGGAGCCTCAGGACTTCCAATGAGCTCTCTTCCCCTTTGCCTTCCAGCTCTGCACACCACGGTAAGAGGCAGTGGCCCTTTAAGTTGTGCTGCAGAAGGTCATGTTACAAGTGAATCCCAGGACAACAGTTGACTATCCTAAGTATCTCCACCCCACCCCCCCCCCCCGCCCCCCCCACGTACACAGTTGTATATCTTAGTTGCCGGTCCTTCTAGTTGTGGGATGTGGGACGCCGTCTCAATGTGGCCTGATGAGCGGTGCCATGTCCGCGCCCAGGATCCGAACCCTGGGCCACTGCAGTGGAGCGCGGGAACTTTAACCACTCGGCCACGGAGCCGGCCCCTATCATAAGTTCTTAATCACAGAATTCCTTTCACAGCACCTTTTACAAAAACAAAAAAATCCTAATAGTGGATACTCAGTGCTCCATCCAGACTCCTGATTCTTTTTGCTAATTGTGGCAAAATATACATAACATGAAACTCATCATCTTAACCATTTTTAAGTGTACAGTTCAGTACTAAGTATATTTACATTGTACAACAATCTCCAGAACTCCTAATTTTACAAAACCGGAACTTTATACCCATTAAACAACAACTTGCCATTCTCTTTCTCCTCCTTCCCCTCCCCTGGCAACCACTGTTCCTTCTGTCTTTATGGATTTGTCTATTCTAGGTACCTCATAAGTAGAATCATACAGTATTTGTCTTTTTTGCAGCTGGCTTATTTCACTTAGCATAAGGTCCTCAGGGTTCAACTATGTTGAATTTTATGAATTTGTCATGTGTCAGAATTTCCTTTAAGGCTGAACAATATTCCATTGTATGTATATACCACATTACACTCATTCATTTGTTGACAGACACTTGGGTTGCTCCCACCTTTCGGCTATTGTGACTAACGCTGCTATGAACATGGGTATACAAATATCTCTTCATGATCATGCTTTCAGGCTGGCCTGGTGGCACAGCTTTAGTTTGCATGCTCTGCTTTGGCAGCCCAGTGTTCACTGATTCAGATCCTGGGTGCCGACCTACACACTGCTAATCAAGCCATGCTGTGTTAGGCATCCCACGTATAAAGTAGAGGAAGATGGGCACAGATGTTAGCTCAGGGCCAATCTTCCTCAGGAAGAAAAGAGGAGGATTGGCAGTGGATGTTAGCTCAGGGCTAATCGTCTCCAAAAAACAAAAAGATCATGCTTTCAACTCTTGGGTATGTACCTAGAAGTGAATTGCTGGATCGTATGGTAGTTCTCTTTAATTATTTTTGAGGAGCCACCATACTGTTTTCCATAGTGTCTGCACCATTTTACATTCCCACCAACAATGCAGAAGAGTTTCAATTTCTCTGCATCTTTACCATAGTTTGTTTTCTGTTTGGTAGCCATCCTAATGAGTATGAGGTGGTATCTCATTGTGGTTTTGATGTGTATTTCCATAATAATTAATGATAAGCATCTTTTCATCAGCTTGTTGGCCATTCGTATATCATCTTTGGAGAACTATCCAAGTCTTTTGCCTATGTCTTAATTGGGTTGTCTGTTTTTGTTGAGTTGGTGTTCTTTATATATTCTGGATATTAACCCTTTATCAGATGATTTGCAAATATTTTCTCCCATTCCATGGGTCATCTCTTCACTCTGTTCATTGTGTCCTTTGCTCAGAAGTTTAAAATTTTGATGTAGTTCTATTTATCTATTTTTGCCTTTGTCATATCCAAGAAATCGTTACCAAATCCAATGTTATGAAGTTTTCCCTTACATTTTCTAAGGGTTTTATGGTTTTAGTTCTTAGTGTGTTTAGGTCTTTGATCCATTTTGAATTATTTGCTTATGGTGTAAGATAAGGTTCCAAGTTCATTCATTTGCACGTGGATATCCAGTTTTCCCAGCACCATTTGTTGAAGAGATGGTTCTTTCCCCATTGAATGGTTTTGACACCCTTGTCAAAAACCATTTGACCATGTAGGCGAAAGTTTATTTCTGGGCTCTCTATTCTATTCTATTGGTCTATATGTCACTATGCCAGTATCTCACCATTTTAATTACTGTGGCTTTGTAATAAGCTTTGAAATCAGGAAGTGTGAGATCTCCAACTTTGTCCTTCTTCAAAATTGTTTTGGCTATTTAAGGTCCCTAAAGATTCTCTATGAAGGTTATGATGGATTTTTTTTCTACTTCTACAAAAAAAACCCAACAAAACACCATTGAGATTTTTATAGGGATTGCATGAAATCTGTACATTAATTTGGGTAGAATTAATATCTTAACAATATTTATCTTCCAATCCATGAACATGGGAGTCTTTCTATTTGTGTCTCTAATTTCTTTCAGCAGCCTTTCATTTTCAGTATATAAATCTCTTGCCTCCTTGGTTAAGTTTATTTCTACATATTTTATTTTTGATGCTATTATAAATGGAATTTCTTCCTTTTTCAAATTTCTCATTGTTAGTGTATAGAAATACAACTGATTTTTAGCGGTAATTTTGTATCCTGCAGCTTTACTAAACTCATTCTAACAGGTTTTTGTGTGGAATCTTTAGAGTTTTCTACATATGAGATCGTGTTTCTTAACAGAATTTTACTTCCAGTTTGGATGCTGTTTCTTTCTTTCATAATTTCTCTAAAATTTCCAGCACAAAGTGAAAGAGAAGCGGCCAAAGCAGGCATCCTTGTGTTACTCCTGATCTTAGAGGAAAAGCCTACAGTCTTTTGCAACTGAGTCTGCTGCCAGCTGTAAGCTTTCATATATGGCCTTTGTTACCTTGAGATGGTTTCCTTTTCCTGGTTTGTTGAATGTTTTTATCACAAAAGGGTGTTGAGTTTTGTCAGCTTTTTCTGCATCAATTGAAATGATCACGTGATTCCCCCCTCCGACCCTTCATTTTGTTAATGTAGTGTATGTTATTGACTTTTCACATGCTGAACTCTCCTTGAACTCCAGGATTAAATCCCACTTGGTTGTGGTGTATAATCCTTTTAATGTACTGTTGAATTGTTTGCTAGTATATTGTTAAGGAGTTTTACATCAATATTTAATATTGGTCTGTAGTTTTCTCTTGGTATCTTTATATGGTTTTTGTATCAGGGTAGTACTAGCCTCGTTGAATGAGTTTGAACATGTTTCCTCCTTTTCAATTTTTTGGAAGAGTTTAAGGAGTATTGGTTAATACTTGTTTATATGTTTGGTAGAATTCACCAGTGAAGCCATCTCATCCTGGGCTTTTCTTTGGGAAGTTTGTGATTCGATCTCCTTAAGTTATAGCTCTGTTCAGATTTTCTATTTCTTCATGATTCAGTTTTGGTGCTTGTGTTTCTAGGAATTTCTTTTATCTAGATTATCCAATTTTTGATATAGAATTGTTCATAATATTCTTACAATAAATTTTACAGGACTAAAGCTGTCTTAGTCAATCTTGTTAAAGGTTTGTCAATTTTGTTCCAAATAACTAACTCTTGGTGTCATTGATTTCTTTATTTTTCTATTATTTCATTTATCTCTGCTCTAATCTTTATTTCCTTCCTTGTGCTAGCTTTAGGTTTAGTTCTTACTGCTTTTTATATTTCCTTAAGATGTAAATTTAGGTTGTTGACTTGAAATCTATCTTAAGTATTCACAGCTATAAATTTCTTTCTTAACACTCCTTTCGCTACGTCTCATGAGTTTTGGTATATTCTTTTCATTTGTCTCAATTTTCTAACATCCCTTGTGATTTCTTCTTTGATGCATTGATTAAGATCATGTTGTCTAATTTTCACATTTGTGGATTTTCAAGTATTCTTTCTGCTGTATTCTAGTTTCATTCCATTGTGATAAGAAAAGATACTTTGTATGATCTCAATCCTTTACAATTTATTAAGCCCTGTTTTGTGGCTAACAGGGTTTATCAGGGAGAATGTTTCATGTGAACTTGAGAAAAATGTGTGTTCTTTTGTTGGATGGAGTCTTCTGTATATGTCTCTTAGGAACAACTGGTCTATAGTATTCAAATCGTCTATTTCCATACTGGTCATTGTATTCTACCCATTATTATAAGTGAAATATTAAAGTCTCCTACTGTTACTGTAGAAGTGTCTATTTCTACCTTCAATTCTGTAAATGTTTACTTCATATATTTAGAAGCCCTGATATTGCATATGTTTATAATTGTTATATTAGTCAGTTGATTCTTTTATCATATAATATCCTTCTTTGTTTCTTGTAGCAACAGTTCTTGACTTAGTCTATCTTGTCTGATATTATAGTCATCCCTGCTCTTTTGTTACTAGTTCCATGGAGTATCTTTTTCCATCCTTTTGCTGTGAACCTATGCATATCGTTAGATCTAAAACGAGTCTCAGGTTCCACATGTCAGGAGTTTGAAAATCATCACTCTGTCCTAACAAATAAAAAGCTGAATGAATTCAAAAAGAGAGGGGAGGACACAAACGGTTGCCCCCAAGACTGGAGAGACAGACAGGAGAACATAGGTAGTCACAATTTATCAGGGCCACGACCCGCAAGCAGAACCTGTGGGAACCAGCGTGAGGTAGGAAAACAGGAACTGTAATTGACAAACTGCTGAAGGCTTAGTGTGGACAACTGAGAGTTGAAAACTCCAGAGGGACACATTATAAGATTTACCTCTAGGAGCTCAACCTGATTCCCACAGTAAATATTGGGGAAAAATTTCCTCAAGCTTCCCGCAAGGGGAGGAGCAAGAAGAACCATTTTGAAAGATGCCAGAGTACTGTTCTTAAGGCCTGCCCTCAGGGGAAACTAATTAACTAGAGCCTAGCCTGCTGGAGTGTTATCAGAGCCTAACTGACCTGGAGAAGGGAAATACCCAACTCCAGCCAAACTGTGCTACCCAAGGGTATAGAAAGACTGAGACACATTTGTGAAATTTGGTCCGGAGGCTCTCTAACAGAGGCTCCCTAAAAAGCTGAGACCTAATCATAGGGCTATAGAATGCTCCCCCTCCCTCTCTCCTCATGCCTCACCACCATGCTACCAAAGGCCTATTTACAGTAGTTCCTTTTACCTGGTACATTGTCTGGCTATCAAAAAATTGTGATGATCATTTCACACTATATACAAATATTGAATCATGTTGTATACCCCAAACTAATAATATATCAATTATATCTCAATTTTTAAAATTACAAGGCATATCAAAACCAAAAAACACATTTAAAGAGAACAAGCATTGGAACCAGATATGGCAGGTATGTTGAAAATATTAGACTGGGAATTTAAAAACTATGATTAATATGCTAAGGGTTCTAATGGATAAAGTAGACAACATACAAGAACAGATGGGCAATGTAAGTAGAGATAAAAATCCTAAAGAGAGAAAGTGCTAGAGATAAAAATAACAGAAGTGAAGAATGCCTTTGGGCTTATTGGTAAACCAGACATGGCTGAGGAATCTCTGAGCTAGAGGATATATCAATAGAATCTTCAACCAAAAAGCAAAAACGTAAACTATATAAAAGCAGAATATCCAAGGACTGTGGGACAACCACAAAAATTGTATCATGTATAATAGGAATATCAGAGAAGAAAAATGAACGGAAGAAATACTTGAAACAATAATGAGAATTTCCCCCAATTTAAGCATCAAACCACAGATCCAGAAAGCTCAGAACACCAAACAGGATACTGCCAAAAAAAAAAAAAAAAAAACTACACCTAGGTATATAATCTATAAACTACAGAAAATCAAAAGCCTAAAAGAAGCTGAAGGGGAAAAAAACCCAACTTACTTATAAAGGAATAAAGATGATGTATATACATTTTAAGATAGACATTTCTTCTGCCTGTTCAGTCTGATGTTAAATCTCTCTAGTGATTTTTTTGCCTGTGTTATTGTATGTTTAGCTCCAGAACTTTTGTAATTTCTGTCTCCTGTATTCTCATTTTGTTTATATACCATTTTTCTGATTTAGTTTAGCTGTCTGTGTTCTCCTTTAGTTTGCGAGCATACTTAAGATGGTGATTTTGAAGTCCTCAAGTAAGTTATAGGGCTGTATTTCTTTAGGGTCAGTTCTAGAGATGTATGATCTCTTGTTGAAAATGGGGCATTTGAAAAAAGTCACCTTTCTTAGTCTTTGCAGTCTTCTATTCAGGGGAAGAACTTCACTAATCACCCCAGGATAAATGGTTATGGTCCTCTCAAAACTTTTTTGGTGATGCATCTTCCCTGGACCTAAGCATGCTCTTATTCCAATTCCCTATATACGTGGTTGCTTCTAAATGTCTTAACTTCCCTAAAAGTCTCAACACTGATTCTTAGCAGGCATTTTCATGTTCTGTTGTATTCCTTTCCCCATAATCTCTCACCCCCCCAGGAGCCCATGTGTCTAGCTTTTGTGCTGTGGTGACTGCCACTGTTTTCAGGGTCCTCCAGTCTGATATCCAAACTATGCTGCCCTTCCCATCAGTTCCCTGAGTCAAGTGCGACAGAAGCCATTCCTCAGCCCCTAGACAACCCACAATGTTGCAGATGACTTCCATTCTTTTTCTTCCTTCCCAAGGGAAGAGCCAGGAATTGGGCAGCTTCCTCTCAACTGCTCACAGAGGAGGTATGAGCCAAGGGCAAGAAAAAATGCCAGGTAGTTTTTATGCTTTTGATACCAAACTTCTTAACCTCAAGTTTGTGTGCTAGATGCACAGTAAGCCAATCACTGCAATACCAGTGTTTGGAGATGAAGAAAGATTTCTTCTAACTGGCCAAAGCAAGAAGGCAGGAGGATAGGTTCTTTCAAATCTACACTTACAAAAGAAAAGATCTTGGGAGGAAGCGTTTTAGAGAAACAAAGGGGAAGTCTGTTTTTCTTTCACTCCAGATAAGCCCTTGGGCAACCGACTCTGGGCATCAGTGGCAGCTGGGGGATAGTTATCTGGTGGTCATAACTTCCTTAAAGGTATTTTTTCTTCTGTAAAACAAGCTCATAAATCATTGTGACCCTTGATTCACCCCTCAAGTTAAACAAGAAAACAGCAAATTAACAAACTTATAGCGATGTGTGGATTAACTACTTTTCGTCTGTCTGTGTTGAACAAGGTCAAAGGATAACCGTGTTCTTATTGAATATTTGTAGTCACCCTCAGATACTTGGCTTCAATCTCCAGTCTTTTTTCTCCTTAATTCTTATAGGAAGTTGGGGCATCAATCACTCTGGCTACTTCCTGCTGAAAGGGAGTGAAGATGGGAAAATTGAGGAACAAAATTTTTCAAGCTGAGATTGAAAATGCTTGGTGGTACTGGGTTTATATTTTGCATTATTTGAGTGCCTTTAGCTATAGTCTTAGAGCAACACTTTACCCCACATTTGATAGCATTAATTAGGATATAAACTACAATGATAATCAGCAAGATAACACAAATTTAAAAATACTAGAAATATCAAGCAAATTCCCTTTGGAATCCAAGAAAAGAACCCAGAAAACCAATCACCTATCTCTGGCCTATCAGCCTGGACTTGTTGTAACCAAGAAGCTTGTTCCTGGAATTTATCCGAGTGTTTTTCTACTTCTCCCAAGCTGTTCATGTAAGCACAGCACGGAGAATTAGTGACCACACATGCCCCACTCTATTCCACCAACAAATAGTCAAGGGCCATATGATTACCCAAAACCACTCCAGCCAGGGAATCTAAGACCCCTTGTTGGGATGAGCTAGCAGAAGTAGTCTCATTAGCTATAATTCCTAAAGTTGGCACTAATGAATTATCCTTCCAGGCAGAAGAGAGTGTTCGTAGTGTGGTCCTAAAATGTAAGGACCTAATTCATTTTACTTACCTGACTGTTCGGTGTCGGCTCTCTTAACTTGGAACAGCAGCTTAAGGTCTTTCAGCTGCTCACAAGACTAGTTTCTTCCCTTTTCAGCTTCTGGGTGCTCTGGTCATTGAGGGGCAAGCCTCACTTGGGTGTGATGAATTCACAGCTGGTCCACAGATGAATCTTCTGGTCCACACTCCTTCCAAGACTTAAGGAGAACCTAGTCACCTGCCTTGAAGGTGAAGCTGAGGATGGTCTCCTATACATCATTTCAAAGGGGCTCAATTGAAGCCTACTTTGAGAGGGGCTACATGGATCCTCAATAGGGCAGAGCATAACACCTTGTCCCAGGGTAAATCAGTTTCCTGACAAATTTTGACAATTGTCTTCTTTAACATGTGGTTTATCTTTTCAATCTTTCCCTTTGACTGGGGCCGCCAAGAAGTGTGGAGCTTCCAATTGAGCCCCAAGTCTCTTGATTCTTCCTGGGTTATCTGGGAGATAAATGCGGCTCTATTGTCATCTGGATCGACAGTGGGATTCCGTACCTGTGAATGATCTCCTTTAGCAAAGTTTTGGTCACTTTCAGCCATCTCATTTCTGGAGGGGAAGGCTTCAACTCATCCTGTGAAGGTATCTACGAGTACTAGGAGGTACTTGACATTCCCAGAGGCTCCAGGCTTTCTTCCTTTTAAGGCCTCATATAGGGGTTTTACAATTAGTCCAAAATTGGGTATCCAAATTCAACAGAAGCCTGCCATCCCTAAAAATCCCCACAATTGTCAGCGGGTAGTGGGAGTTACAACTTGAGCGGTTGCTTCCCTCCTATCTGGGAGCAGGCTTCTCTGTCCTTGTGACAGTTCAAACCCCAAATATTTAAATCTTTCCACAAATTTGGACATTTCCCTTTGAAACGTGTGTTAAAAGAGTAGGTAGCCCTCACATAGGTGAGAAAGTCAATTAACTTGTTCCCCCTTGTCATTTGAACCTTGGAGCTCCTGTGGGGATATGACCATAGGTTGCTCCAGTCTAAGTAGAGCCCCTGGGCCTCTTCATTCTTCATCCATATCTCTCCCCTCTATTTCCAATATCTGAGTTGAGGGGGCCTTACCTTCTTTCCCTGTATTCTGCAACTTGGGACAATCTTGCTTCCAATGCCCTTCTTCCTTACAGTATGTACACTGATATTTCCCCGGGGGTGGGTGTTCTCCTCTTATCTTTCTCTGTCCCTCTCTTGATTCTCTCTGCATCTTCCCATTGGCTCATCAATAGAGCACCGCCACCCTACAGAGGCCTGCTGCTTCATTTTCCATTGTTACTTTGCATCCTGGACCTCATCTCTACTGTCGTAAACCTTAAAAGCAAGCTCAACCAAGTGGGAGATGAGCAGCCCCATCTACCTTCTGTAGTTTCCTCCTGGTATCCAGGGCCCTCTGACTGACGGAGGTCGCGTTCATTTTCTGATTCCCCAAAACGTCAGGATTAGAGTCTGTGTACTTCCTATATGTCTAATATACCTGTTCTAAAAACTTGGAGGGATCCTTCTGTGATTTTGCTGAACTGCCTGAACTTTGTTTAAACTTTTAAGTTGTGGGATTCCTTTTCTTAATCCTTCCAGAATACAATTCCTATAGTGTTCTAGGCATGGCATTCCCTGCTCACTTATATCACTATTTGGTTCGACCATGGAGACGGCTTCAGTGGAATCAGGCTGATTGTTCCTATCCTCCAAATGGATCCAATGGGCTGCTTCCTATGCCTTTTTACTGACCATACAGCATTCCGTGGCTGTGAGAAAAATATTCGTTAAGGCTTGGATGTCAGCCCAAGTGGGATGGTGTGTCAAAAAATGGGGAATAATGCAGTCATATGTTTAGGGTTCTCCCTGTAGGATAGATTATTCTTCCAATTACAAAGATCCAAAGTAGAAAAGGGGGGATGCACCATATCATGCCTGCCAGTTGGCCATTAGCATTTGGTCCTCTAACTGGTAACTGGTGGAGCAGAAACCGCCCTGCTTGAAGAGCCCCTGCTCAGTGGCCAGATTACACACCTTGCCGGGTACAGGAAGGAGAGACCATATCCTGGCTTCCCTCAAGTATTGGGGGTTGTGTGGCTCCCACTACCTGCCCCTATATGGGGGGCAAAGGGGATAGAGGTTGCCATGGGCGAAGAGTCCACCACTTGTGGACGGTAAACTGGTAGAGGGGATGCCCACTGAAAAGGAGGTGGCACAGAGGCCGTCAAAGGCACTGTGGGAGGATTTAAAGCTTTGATCAAAATTTCATCATCCTCCCTCACACACTTGGAGTCCAGCAGAACTGGCTGGGGTTTCTCAGACCTTTGCACCGTCAGATTGCCCCTCCTTGGTGCCAACTTATTTTGGTGTAATAGTATAAAAGCCTGCACATATGAGATTTGATCCCATTTCTCTTCTCTGTTACAGAACAACTCCAATTACAAGATGGTAACATGACTTAGAGATCCATTAACAGGTCACTTTTCTCCAAAGCCTGAGAAGTACTGTGGTCAGGCAACATTACAAAGGAAAATCATCTTTTTATGTTTCATAGGCTCGCAATGAAAAGCAATCCACTTTTGGAGTATGCATCTCAGGGGGCTGCTTCAGGAATTAGTGTTCCCCATAGCTGACTCACATGCACACAAAGACAAAATGTTTTTGTCCGACTTCTTCAGGACAAAGACAAAAGGTAAAGTCCAACAGTCCCCTAGAACTCTCCCAAACAAGGCTCCCTCTTACCAACATACAAAATGCAAGTGGAGGGATAGAAGATTCATGACTCTGCATGTCATGGTGACTCACCCAGTGAATGCAAAATCAAAAGTAGACTGGGGTCCAATGTGTTTCTATGCTCCAAGCAATCATTGCGCCGAGGGCAGCTGATGCTGGTGGGAAGGTGGGAAGCAGCAAGGGAAGTCCCCTGGGCAAAGATGCCTGGGCAGCTGCTGGGGACCACCAACTGCTGGAAAACTTACCAGGGCTGTCTAGCCATGGGCATAGGACTCCTGCCCAGCTTGCCAAAATTGATACCAAACCTCTTAATCTCAAGTTTGTGTGCCTGATGTGCAATAAGCCAATCACTGAGAAACCAGAGCTTGGAGATGGAGAAAGGTTTATTTGAATTGGCTAAAATGAGAAGGCAGGAGGACAGATTCTCTCAAACCTGCCTTTATGAAAGAAAAAGGCAGGGGATCTCCATAGAGCTAAGGGGTTGGGAGGAGGAGTTTTAGAGAAAGAAAAGGGAAGTCCATGTTTCTTTCACTCCAGATAAGCCTTGGGTAACCAGATTTCTGGGCATCAGTGGCAGCTGGGGGTTGATTATCTGGTGGTCATAAACTTCCGAAGGTACTCTTTTTCTTCAGCAAAACAAACTCATAAATCTTTGTGGCCCTTGAGTTGCCCCTTAGGTTAAGCAAGAAAACAAAATTAACAAGTTTATAATGATGCATGGATTAACTTCTTTTCATCTGTGTCTGTGTTGGGAACAAGGTCAAGGGATAATCATGCTCTTATTGAATGTGACAGTAACCTTCAGGTACCTGGCTTCATTTTGAGTGCAGCTTTTTGTTTAGGTGTTAGCTTGATTGTTGCAGCTTCTTAACTGGGTTCTAGAGTTCTTGCAAAATGACTTTGGCCTATATATTATTTATCCAGTGTTTCCATGGAAAATGAAAGACTGAAGCTTCCTGTTCTGCCATCTTGCTGATGTCGCTCCCCAATTCCTTTTTACCATTTCTGTGCATCTCTCTCTCCCCAGCTTTGAGCTTTTGCCTCCAATAGCCTGCACCTGTACCTCCTCTTTAGAAGATTACCCTCAAGCTTGGAACCACCCTATCTGCAGGCACAGAGAGCCCAAAAGAACCTGGGAGTTTGTCTCCCTGGGGCAGTCCTTGACTAAGGCAAAGGAGCTGGGTTTTTATATCTCAGCACCCATAAAACTTGAAGGCATAGCTTCCTCTGCAGAGTTCCTCTGTGTGATGAGGCTGCAGCTACCATCTGTGGGAAACTACCTGAATCATAAATACACCTGCTTTGATTTCTTCCCCTTCCTTGTCTTGCTTCCCACACTCAGTTCTCCTTTCAACCTTTCCTTAATAAATCACTTGCACATATCCTCATCTCAGGGTCTGTTTCCAGGAAACATAACTAAGATCCAAAGTATATATTGCATTTCTCCCTCTATAAACAGCAGCTTGTAGCTTATTGAAATTAAAAAACAAACAACTGCATACTACTCTACATTAACCTCTTCATATTATAGTTTTAAAAAGTAGATTTTCTTAAACCTCTAATTTGCAGAGGATCTTAAAGTACAGGAATGGGGGACAAGAGAACCAACATGGAGAAGAAAATGCCTTGATTACTGGTCCAATCAGATCCTGGCAGGAAAGAGATGGCATACTTTATGGGTTTAACCAAAGAGGGGTTAATAAAGGGACTTGAGGTACAGGTAGGATTAAGGAAACCAATGAAGAACAGTGAAGCACCCAGGGACAATCAATAGAAAGGAGCCATTCCCACCACCAGGACCTGGGGAGATGTGGGGAGGAAGTTGTTACTGGAACCCAACACAAGCTGTAGCCATTGGGGAGAGGTCACCCAGCAGGATTTGTGACTCAACGTAGAGAAACACAGCCTCTGCCAAAGATGGCCTGTCAGGAAGGAAGCATGGAGAATAAACACTCCAACCTCTGTTCCTCCCACCCTCTGACCTCCTGCGACCCCTCAAATGAGCCAGAGGGGATCAGAACAAATGGTAAAGCAGTGAAAACTGTGACTACACCTTAAGCTTGCTTCAATCCAACAGCTCCCATCTCCAGCCTGAAGCCCACAGGGGCTCCCCAATTCCCCTCAGCTCTGAGCACAGCCTGTTCCCCCAGGAGTGTGCTAGGCTGCCATGCTCAGGACAAGGGAGCATGTCACCACCATGGGCAGTCAGCCAGCTCCCTTCACTAGAACCCCATTCTGACTCACTCAGGCATGTCCTCAGAAGCTGCCTCCTTTCCCTGGGAGAATGCCGTCACTGAACTGCTTAATCACCTCACTTAGAGCTGCACCATTTAGCATCATCGTGGAGTTTTCCTTGACAGCACTTGGTTGCAGGGGGAGGGGGAGTTGCACAGAGGGCCGCCATGCACACAGGCCACTGGAGACATGTGTACAGACAGATTCTCACATACCTGGTGGGGAATGTGTGAGGGGGATGGGGTGCATGGGTATGCACACCTTATCCTTACAGTTCCAGGATCCCTACCATGTCCCCAAACTGCCTAGGCCCCATCAGATCAAAGGGCACTGAGTTCACTTCAACTCTACGCTTTAAGGGAAGGGGGATAGACAGTTAAGAGCACAGGAGTAAGGAAGTAAGCCGTGACTTATCAGTAAATTATTGGTGACTTATTGGTGATCCTGTGTTTATCCCTCCAGAGCTATTCTGTCCTGCTCTGCACACAGGAGACCGATCTATATGGACAGCAGCACCCATCTCCCTTACTGTCATGGATTGATTTCTCTAGGAGATGCTGAAATAGAGTTTGGGAAGCAAGATGTTCCTAGGTATCAACACCTGTGAAGAGAGGCGAGGATGTGGGACTAAGCAGAGAAATCAAACTGAAACACAGACCCAACAAATGTTGGCCAGCCTGATGGGGACTTCTGAAGTCTTGTCCATCTCACTGTCCCCTGTGGGGTGACATAGCTGGGCCTTATAGCCCCACCTTGCTCAGTCATTGCGTATGGACTGCTTCAGGTCAGGCATGACCTTGAGTGAATGGCTCTCCACATCTGGGCAGGAAGCCCTTGGAAGGGACACATCTGTGTCTTCCACATTTGCCCTTTGACTCTTAGTGGACTAGGCCAATGGAAGGCACTCACAGGAGGTCAGAGGGTGAGAGGAATGAGAGCCAGATGAAATTTGTATTTCATCCAGAATTTCTTACATTTAAGCAGCTTTTTAAAAATTCTACTGTGGATCCCATCTCCATCACACAGGGAGCTCCTTTAAGGATGGACGATATTTCCTCTGCATGTCAAGTTTCTCCCTCTCACAGGGACAGAATTTGGAGTGCAAGGTATTGATTAGGGATCAACACCTATGAAAGCAAAAGGAAGCAAGATGGGGCAGAGAAAGAACTGTGGTACAGACTCAAAGCCAAGAGCAGTCCTGCAGAGAGCTCTGTGGCCACTGGAGCCCATCTATTTTGGGCCAAAATGATCAGGCCTTTTATACCCACACTTTTGTCACTGGGCACAAACATTCCCAAAAAGGCATGACGTCAAGTCCCTTGATGCGGGAAACTGGTTGGTGCATCTCCATGACTAAGACTCTCTCTCCTGCATGAGGCTGCTCTTTGCCAATTCTATTCCACCTCTAGGCCATGGAGGGGAAGGATGAGAACCCATGAATCCCTGAGGAGGGAGCGGGTAAGGCCCCTGCTGCTCCCACATGAGCCAATGGGGTCCTGCCATGGATCACGGTAGCTCCAACTAGATGTAGGTTCCGTGTGGTCTGAGTGGAGGTGCAACTTGAACTTGTCTTGAAAGGATAGGCTGGAGCCAAACTCACTGCCTCCTCTGCCTCCTCTGCCTCCTCAACCTCCTCTCCACTTCCCAAAACAGCCAGACTCAGAAACTGAGTTAGTGGGACTGAGGCCCATGGGAAGCCTCCTTGGGCAAAGCTAGTGATTACAGAGCAGTGAACGCATTAGGGAACTAGATAATTAGATAAGCACCAGTAATTGAGAGCAGAATGGCAGCCTTTCCTGGAGGGGAGAAGGCTTTCCCTCTCTGGCTTATATCTCCCTCTGTGATCGTCTAGAACAGCAGTTCTGGAGCTGGGGGAGCTGGAACGTGTTGTCTGTCCTTCATCCATGAGTGCTTCTGACAGGCGCTGCTCTCAAACCATTGCTTTGACGAGTCAGGAGCAGGAGAACCATGCTCACCCTGCTGTGTGGCCCAGAGGCCAAGGGACAGCCAAACGGAGCTCAGGAGTAGCTGCAGATACCTCAGGATCCCCATGGACCTTCCCTGACCATCTCTACTGTGGGTGCTGAGTAGAGATTGTGCTGGGCGCCAGGGCTGGACCTCAGGGCCTGTTTGCCTCTGTCCCCCACCCAGCCCCAATTGCAGCCACTGGACCACATGGACACTTGGCCCCTTGAGATGCAGTCTGGACAGGTGAGGCTTGCACAGCCACTTCCTTTTGCCAACCTCTAGTCAGGAAGGCATGTGGAGGAGTGCCTTGGTGACTAGATACCCCAAATTCCCCTCAGGATGGAGCTAAGCCCATCCCCTCAGGTACTAGGCCAGGCTCTCCAAGAATCTCCGGGTATCACTTGCCTAGTGATTCTAAGGCTCTGCGGTCTGGATATCTGAAATACAAGCCACAGTGCACTTTAAATAGGTGCTACCAAACTTGGTATTATACATGAGAAACCTGTGTTTCAGATGGTATTGGTGGTCTGCCTGTGTCCCCTGGCTCTTACCACTTTGGTGCATTCAAACTTGACTCCGTTGGCACCTATGCTTCACCCAAGGGCTTTCTCCGGCTGTTGAAATCTCTGACGTAGCAGTCTCTAATGGGCAGGGAATTAAGACCATGGGGAGCAGCCCTCAGCCCATGACTAGCAGAAGTTGCGGTATGAACACCCCAGCTTCCTGAGACATATATGCTACACTGGGTTCTCCGACTTCCCCACAGTGGTGACGAGCGTGGTAACATCTCATTCATTGACTGCCTTCTCTTCTTCGTCTCACTTCACTCCCTTATTGGTGTTTTCCTGGGCTCAGCTCCCAAGTAAGTAACTTCCTCTCAAATCTTTGTCTTGAAACTCCTTCTGTTAGAAGCCAACCTAAGACACAGGCCCTTCAACTTGAGGTGGCCTGAAAGAGTCCTAGCCTTGGCCCAGACAGCTGATTCCAATGGCTGATTCTGCCACTTAGTTGCTGTGTGACTTTGGTTCAAAAGAAGAATGATTTTGCCCAGTTTTCACCTATAAAATGGGAGTGCCAAATCTTGAAATACTGACTGAACGAAACTAATCAGAGACTAGTCAGAAATCCTCAAGACATGAATCCTCTGACATAAATCCTCCCAGGCTAGACCCTGACGTGGAGTCCTCTGCATTTGCCCCTGCTCTGGGCAAAATTACCACCACCACTGTGCCTTCCACCAGTGCTATGGTCAAGAGTGCTGCCCTGTGGTGATTAAGTAGGTCAGGCAAGAGAGGGCAGTGATGAGAAAACAGCCCTTGAGCATTTCTTCCTTCCAGAGGAGCCCTGGGCTTTCCTCACCTCTACTGGGGCAAGTAGCTAGAACTGGTGGTTCTTACAGTACTCCTCTTGGATTCAAGATACCAATAGGCTCCAGTGAGGCTTTTTGGGTGCCCAAGTCCAGGGGCAACTCCACTTGCCAAATTTATCACCTATTCCACATATGGTGATGCCAAACCTACTGGTGTTCTCTTAGTAAGAAGGAGGAATAAGAAGGGGGATTCCAGGGAATTTTAGAACACAATAGAGAGAGGTCTGTAAGTTAGTGGCACAAAAAGTATCTGGTATGTCTGGAATATAACCTTGACTGAATTATTGAATTGTCAGGGATCTTAATTTCACTTAATTTCACTGTACCAGCCAATCCACAACACATACTAATTTTATTCTAATAGATGCTGATCTAACACTGCCCCATGACTTGAAGTCTGATGGGTAGAACCACAAAATGTCATCTTGGCACTGAGAGTAACATCCCAACCCAGGGGCTAGGGTGAAGACTACAGGAAGAAGGGGTTTGCGGATAATGGTCTTTCATAGTAGGGAATGTCAGAGCCAATTAGGGAGGCAGGATTGTATTTTCAAAGGTAGATGGATAAAGTAAAAGTCCAGATAAGAATTCTAGATAGGATATAGTACAAGAAGGATTTCTGGAAGGGAGGAATATTAAGCAAGGCTGAAATAAATAGTCACGTAAGGCATGTGGCTTTCAAATTAGTCTTGGGCTTGAATCTGGCCCAACCACTTACAACCTGAGAGAGCTGGGGCAATTTTCGTGATTTCCACTCTAATCATCAGTTTTTTAATATACAAAATGTGAATTCATAGCTATCTCTTAGCAGGGTTGAGAGCATTACAGCAGCCAACATGGGTAGACTGTCCAGCATGGTGCCTGGCACACAGTAAATGGTCAAGTGGTGGTCACTTCCGTTATCATCCCATGTTTGAAGCCTTGCCTGTGGAAGAGGGGCGACAATGTTCTGTCTGACCCTGACAGTAGAAGTTGTAGGGAGACAGACTTGTTTGGCTTTAGAAGGAATGTTCCAGCTCTTAGGGCTGTGTAAAGAATAGAGTGGATCCTCTGGAAGTCAGGGGACCCTCCTCCACTATTTGGGCAGCAGCTGCTGCAGGCTCACCCCTTGGCTAGACTGCTGTAAAGGGTTTTGAGATAGTCTTCGAAGGGTGGTCAAACGGGAAGACTCTGAAGTCACTTCCAATTGTGTGAATGATGTGTGCTAATCTTGTTTTTCAGACTTGCTAGACTTCAAGGGGACCCTGTTCTGACCAAAAGCTCTGAAAACAATTTTGTTTCTAGATATTTCCTGGTTAAACCTTGTATCTCATGGCCTGATCAGGGATTTTCATTAGAAGAAGCGAGGTAGATAACAGATATGAAAAACATTTTGACCTCCTTCTTTAAATCTCAGCAAAAACGAAGTTACATTCCAGCAAATTTATTACAAATTGAGATTCTGTGCGTAGTCATTCCTACCCTAGACATGTTCTTGAACCTGTCTAAATTAAATCATTTTAAATGCACCACGAGACAGCTTGCTGTTTAACTCACGTTGGAAGATGGTTCTCATGGAAAAGGAGTCATAATAAGATGACTGGATTTGTATGTATTAGATTTACAGTGACTAGTGAAAACCATTTTTGGAACTACTTCTTTTGTGAAATGAGAATTATGTTCTTGCAGGGGGATTTCTAGGATCATTGGCCAAGAGTGGGAGAGGGAGTTAGAAAAGGACACATCAAGCCCTGTAGGGCCTGGTTTTGCCATAGGTCTGGTGTGTGCCCTCACCAGCTCCCCCTTTAGGTGTCATCTGGTTATACATACCTGGCTTGTTACCGCTTGAGGCAGAATCTGTTAGTGTGCCTCCCATTTCCCTCGAACCTTTAGAGTATCGGGGCTGACTTCCAACTTGCAGTACCAGAATCTTTGTGCCTGGCAGCTTTTTCTGAAATTGCAGGGCAATTAACATTCCCTAAGAGCCGCCTTCAACCAGTGACTGATAGGAGAATAAACACCCCGCACCACCACCATACACACACACACACACACACACACACACTAACACATACATACACATGCATCCCTCCACCTGGGTGGGAAATCCTGAGACATTTGTTTTGCACCATTACCCAGGATCTCCAAGTGGAATTAAGTTCCAGTGTTGGCTTTATTGGCCTCCTTCCTTTCCCTATGTCACCCCCACCCCATGCCCCTACCAGTTCCTCTGCACCTCTCGAATAAACTTACACGGAAACCTTGTCTTGGGGCCTGTTTCCAGGGGAATATAAACTAAGACACCAGCTTTGTAAGCTCCTTACTAGCCATATATTGGTTTACTGAATATCAGGCCTCCGTGTGTATATGCACACACACACACATTTTCTCTGCAAAGTTCTCGAGAAGGAGCAGTGCAACAGGCTGCTCTCACACCCCAGCCCCCAGACTGCACATGGTGGAGTCATGAGGGTTGGATCAGGCCAGAGAGTCTGAGGGTCTGGGACAGCCGCACTCAGAGAAGCAGTCAAGGGTCTGCTTGGCTATTTGCTGAAGGCTCACCTCTCAAAATTGGGGCATAGATTGGTGCAGGGGGACAAGGTCTTAATTCTTTGTCACCTTACCCTGAAAAATACCTATTCATCAGTCCCAGGAAGGTATGAAATTATTATAAGTTCTCTGAAGTGTTGGCAAAGTTATGCCTAGCTTTTAATGCATTTTTTTCCCCAAGTGAGGTCGCAGCCTATTGCGAGAGTTAAGAGAAACAGGGAGCTGCATATTGACATGGAAGTCCTTGTCAAAATACTTTATTTCTACTGACCTTTTCATATATAAGGTGTCCACCTCTTGAACCCACTTCCTTCTGTCATTAATATTCATTTTGCTCATTGTGGTCATCTTTGTCAACAAAGTGAGTAATTAAGCCTCTTGGTTGAAACCCCAGAAGGCACATCAGTTACCCCCATCTCAACAGAAGCAAAACTCAGTCAGCAGCAAAGTCAGTTTCTTCTGGGTAGGAGTGGGGTTGAAGTTCATCTGGAAGAGCCGGGGACACCTCCCTGCCCTCAGGCTGGGACCTGGGCCCGGCTGTGGTTTCACGCGCTGTCGATGGACTCTCTCTCCTTCCCTTTCCCCTCACACTCCCATCCATGGACATACTGCAGACCACCCAGAACGTTTAGAATTTCATCTTTTTGAGGAGGAGAAAGCAGTGGTCTCCTAGGTGGTGTAACAAGCCTGTTTTGCAGTCTGCTCCTCCCCATCTGTAGGTGTAGGGCTCGCAGTGGTTCAGGGATACTGAGCTGGTGAGGAGGAGCAGAGACTCAAGTGATCTTCACAAGGGAGACTCTGAACTGTTCATTTGAAAAAGGTAGCCAATCCTTTATCAGTAAACACCGTTATAAATAATTTGTTACCAGTGTGTCCACTTATACGCAACGGCATCAGACATACCAATCAGTTCCCTTTGGTTTTGTTTTCTGCTTTCACAGCTACAAGGAAGTGCCCCTCCACTTTCCTTCTTGGCATCTAGGGGACTTCTAATAGGAGGTGGCACTTCAGGAGGCATTGTGGAGAGGAAGGGAACCAAGTAGAGACGAGAGTGTATTAAGATGCCATAAGCTTAGAGTCATTGGTTTAATTTCTGATTTCCCCACCTGGATAACGAGACTTCTGTAACTTCTCTTTTGTTTTGTTTTTTTATTCCTCCCCAATTTAAAAAACTTCAGAGGAAGTGTTGTTAAGAGAAGGAGGGAAGGGTCAGCTTTACTGAAGGCATGCCTCTCAGGACCTGGGAGTAAATTGTACAGGATGACAAGGAGTTTACCATTTGTCTCCAGAAAGGTATATGGACAGGTAAGTGTGACTAGGGTCACAAGGTGACTCTTCAGCATCCATGCCCTCACGTGGTCCATTTGAGGAGGCTGAGGTGAAGCTCTGTCGCTTAGCCAAGAATGACCAAAGCAACACCAGAAGCTGGGCCGGGTTGCAAACTTCCATGTAAGACTGTAAGCTGCCTCAAGGAAGGCAGGGCTGTCTTATCCACCTTTAGTCCCGGGTGATGAGCAAGATGTTCTGATAAATGCGATAGATGTTTGTGCTCAGAAAACGCGTGTTTGAACAAGTAAAAGAGCTCCTGGGAGCTGTCTGGGCCGTTGGAGGTGAGCTTGGAGAACTGGGCTCTGTAAATGTCAGGGTCCTTGGAGGTGAGAAGTAGTTAATTACAGACCTGACATTTGGAGCATTATGCAGCGCTCATGAAAGTGCCTGGTTCAGTGAACTATTTTGGAAGCTACAGAGTGGAGTGGGCAGCCAGGTTTCATGGGGAAGGAGGATGGGTCTCTTTCATCTTCCTGTTTATGCTTTGCCTGCCAGCCTTCCCACCCATAGGTGTCCACACTCTTGCTTCCTGTCAGTCAAGACCTGCTTCATTTGTGAAAGGAGTTTTCAGATCAGAGTGCCTTTGGGGTCCTCAGGGTACCCCAGTTAGATCTGGTTACTGGCACATCCCTGGCCCTTGTGCTCAGTTCTCAGCCAGTGCTTCCCATCATTTTTTACATCAAGGCACACACAGAAAATGATCATTATACTGAGGTCACTGAGGGCCATTAGCCTGGGGTCTCTGGCTGCTCAGGCCCCACCCAACTGTCCCAAGGGCTGAGGGATCTCCACTCAGCTCCCTAGTAACCCATTCCAGGCCTCCATGGAAAGCTTCCCTCTAAGTAGTCTTCATCTCCAGTGGTTCCCACAATGCCCCTATTTCCATGGAAAAAGATAGAGGAAAGGCAACTACTTTCCCAGGCCACACTTTGATGAGATAACTTCAAAGTTCATTCATTCAACGAATGTATTGGGCACCTTTAACGAGCAAGGCACTGTGAAGGGACTGGAGATTAACTGATAAAGCAGATGGAATATTCCTGGCCCTCACAGCAAGTAATCAAGGTAGCGACAATATAATGTCAAAGATGGTGAAAGGAGCTTATGGCTGGGCTGGTAGAGAGCTTCAACAGAAAGTCATGTGTATACAGAAGAAGAAAACACTCTCTTTTGAGTTTGTTCTAAACCAGAGGTCAACAAATTTTTTTCTTAAAGAGCCAAACAGTTGGTCTCTGTCACAAGTATTCACCGTCACCACTGTAGCCCGAATTCAGCCATGGACAATACATAAAAGAATGGCTGTGGCTATGTTCTAATAAAACTTTACAAAAACTCATAGCGTTGATGACTAAATTTAGATGGGGAGGTCATAGTTTGTTAAATCCTGCCTTAAACAGAGGAAGAATAAATGCTCTATCAAACCTCTTACAATTAGAAACCACTAGGAGAAGAACTCTGCTGGAGAATTTTATCTAATCTAAGTTTGGAAAAGTGAAGTTTAAAGCTTCTGTGAGTCATTAATCTAGTTAAGAGTGGAGATTGTGGCAGACAGCTCCATTTAGGCAAGAGCATCACTTCATCTCTTCTTTGGAAAGGCAAAATGTGCCTACATTGACCTTCATTTAAAAGGGGAAAGAGAGAAGGAGACTTGCAAGGGATGGTAGCAGATGGGTTCCCAGGGAAAGATGTCCAGTGAAGAACTTCCTGGGATGGGGCTGGCTGAGGATTTCAAGAGGGATCTAACATTCATTTCATTCCCAGCTCTGTAGGGATGTAATCCCTCATCCTGAAACCCTAACTTTTCAGTAAAGGATGGATAATATGTGAGTCAGGGACAGCTGGTTTCCACCAAATATTCCATGTACCTCTCCAACATTCCCAGCCTCCTTTGCAGCTAGATTGGGACTATTTCTAGCCAACAGAATGTGAGTGGACATAACATGTGTAATTTTGGGGGAGAGCAAGATTTAGAGAGGTGACCCTCTCTCACATTGCACTTGATGTGAGCAAGTTAAAATTTTAATGTATTAAGTGACTGAGATTTCAAGGTTTGTCTGATATAACTAATACAATAGACTTGTGGTGCTTTGGGAAATGAAAGAACATGCATGGACAATTCAAGATAGGGACAACAGCAGCCACAGGAAGTAAGATATTGAGTTGTTAATTCCTAATTCTAATAGTTGGCTACTAGGTAGTAGGCAAGATATGCTAGATCATGCTGTAGTAACAAACATCTCCAAAATCTCAGGGTCTTGAAATACATCTTTTTCACTCATGTAAAATCCATTTTGGAGCCCAGTGACTCTCCAGGGTAGCTCTCTTCCATATGACATTGTACCTCCACATCAACACTTGCTTCCACTATTACTGAGGTGCAAGGAAACAGAGAGGTTGTGAGTCAGTCATGAGCACTTAAATGCTTCTACCCAGAAGTGCTACGTGTTACCTTTCATTGGCCAAATCATGTCACGTGGTTACACCTAACTTCAAAGGGATGGGGATGTACAATCCCCCTTTGCCCTTAAAGATATCAGTGAATAGGGTAGTATCTGCTACACATTCCCTGCCAGAGAAGCTTCTAAAATCTTGGAAGGTATTAGACTTCCCAGAAATCTGGAAGACTTAAGAATTAAAGAATGAGTAGCAGTTAGCCAAGGAAAGAAGGGTGGGAGGAAGAGGGAGGAGAGTTCTCTGTAAACAAGGAACATATAAAGGTCTGCATGAATTCGAGGAATGAGACATTCAGTGTGGGCGGGGAAGGCAGTCTAGGATAGAGGAGTAACAGTCACTTCACATTTGAGCAATGGCAAGACAATTCAAGGCAAAGCTTAAATTTAAGCTTCTGATGGAGTTTATACCCAAGGTGAGGCTTTGGGAATGAAGGGTCTTTATGGTCACTTGTTTCATACTTTGCTCTTGTCCAACCTGTCATGTGGTTCCATGTTAGCACCCGCCTCGGCAAAGATGAAGAGCCTAGCCTGAGAAAGTCCAGGGCAATCAAATCCCAGATCTGTCTGTTGGCGAGGGTGAGGATTTTCCAATATTTTCCTCCAAGATCTTTTTAGATAAGTCACTAGATTCGTGAGCTGACTGGACCCCTCTAAATTCTTATTTAGAGCCCTCAAAACCCTTTCAATGAGGGACAGCTAGATAGAGGTCTCCACCTTGATTTTTATCACCAGGTGAGGGTAGGTGGTGTCTATGGCTGTTTTTTCTTGCCTGAGCCAGTTTTATAACAGGAAGGAATGGGCTGAAGTTGTAACAGAAGGAAACAAGACTTTAGACTCTAGGTCTCTGATTTGGGTTCAGGAAAATAGGGGACAATGTTAAAATGATTTAAAGTCTGAAAGCTAGAATCTCATGAGTTTTCCCAATCTTATTATCAACCCAGTCTCCTCATGTCTGATCATACTTAGAGGGGTCCTGTGATAATTTGTAGGCAGGGCTCCGTCTGAAATTAAGGCAATCGAATATTCTAGATCTTGTAAAACTATCCTCCAGACTAAAGACATGGTGATTCTTTTCACCAATTTCCTTTGCTTCTGTATTCCCTACTCCACCCCACAGTGTGGGTAGAGCAGGCATACCATAAATAATTGTTAAAACTCTACTTAGAAATCACGAGGCAAGAACATAGTGAACGCTTAGGATTTGTACACTGTAGCTTTTTTATCATTAAAATATTTTTGTTTTTCTTGGGGAATTGGAGCCAAATCATACTAATTAGAGTATCACTCAAGCCATTGCTTAAATACCACGTGACTCCTGACATTTTCTGATTGTCCTTGTCTCCATTGGTCCCATTCTTGGTCTCCACTACTCCAGCACACCTATCTGGATTCTCCAGCCAGATCATAACTTAAGGTAGAAATGTTCCTTGGAAAGGGGTAGGTTATTAAGCAGAACATTCTAGATGTAAAGCTCTCGTTCTTAGGAACAACTATAGTCAGGAGGTGGGGCCTGATCCGGGATGTGAATGAGTTTTACGTGGGGGCAGGAGGGTGCTGAAAGTCTTTTTCCCTATGGACTTCTAGCTCCTACAAGGTGGGAACAGGTGTATTTATCTTTCTGTCCTCAGTGCCTGGCATATAAGAACTCGATTGAATGAACTCTTACAGCATAACTGATTCCCTGTCAGTTGCTTCTGATCATAAGTAGAGTTAGTTGAAAAATGAATGAGCCCACTGAAAGCGCTTTTTCTAACTGAACTGCCCACTTTTCTTCGCCCTCACTGCTCTGGCCCACCTTGTGCCAACGGCGCAAATGCCCCGCATCTAGCCTTGCTGACCTCATTGAGGAGGAGAGGAGTTACGCTGTGACTAAGTCCACCCAAATATCAGTCTATTAAAAGCATCAGTTCATCAAAGTCCATGATGTTAATTTGCCCAGAAAGAGTCCCACTGGATTAGACTTTTAATTGGTATGAAATGCAGCCCAGAAAATGGGGGTCTTAGGGAAATTTCATTCTGCAGCCTGGCAGTAATTAACAGAGCTCCTCCAGAGTTACTGCCCCCTGGAGTATTGGAGTTGTTAAATTACCAGGCAGGGGAAAATTCTATTATCCAGAAGCCCAACCCTTGCATATTCCCAGTTCTCTCCTCCACTCCTTCCTGTCTTCCTCTGAAGGGAGGTGTAAATGAATGATCTCTGACCCAAAACTTCCAAAGACTCTCAGAGAGCTGGCAGAACAGTGTGATCACCAGCAAATCGCCGTCCCCTTGGGCGTCAGATCATCTCCAATTTATTTTCAGGGGCAAAGATAGGCCTTTACTCCTTGACTTCCAGGCCTTGAACATTTTCCTGTGCCCTCTCTGTAAGTCAGGATTTTGGGGCAGTGGTACAAATTGTGATAACAATGATAATACAAAATTGACAGAAGGCAAATTGTATTTTTTCCTACAATGGAATAAAAACAATGTATAATAAAAATCATGAACAAATTAACATAAACTAGAAAAGTAAAGAATGAACTGTGGATACATGTGACAATATGGATGAATCTGAAAAAGTTTCATTGAAAGAAGCCAGACACAAAGAGAAACTGTATGATTCTATATTATGATGTTCAAGGACAGGGAAAACTAATCTATGGTGAAAGAAATCAGAACAGGGTTTGCCTAAGAAGGGTTGGGACAGGATTGACTACTAAAACGGGGCATGAGGGAACTTTCTTAGATGATGGAAATGGTTTATGTTTTGAGTGGATGGTAGTTAAACAGGTGTATACCTTTGTCAAAATTCTTTGGGTGGTACCTCTAAGACCTGTATGTAAATTTCACTCCAATAAAAGAAAACTAGGCTTGAAGGGAAAAAATACACATACCTCCCTTTAACCTGGAGAATTCCACTCTGAGAATTTGTCATTAGACAAGAATATAAAAGCAGTCATTGCAGTGCTTATAGCAGAAAAAAATAGAAATACAATTTAAATGCTCAGCAATGTGATTAAATTATAGTACTTCTATACAATAGAATGTTCTACAGCTCTGAAAATGTAATGTCAGCATCCACCTTGACACGTGAAAACCCAAAATGTGATGAATTTAAAACATAGAGTACAATCTCATTTTTGCAGACATTAAATATAACAACAGCTTTGTTTGGCTAGTTTTATTACAGGCAACATGCTTTTCTGAGTTCTGTAGAGCATATAGAAGAATGTGTCTATAATCAGTGTTTATTTAAAAATATGTATTTGTTTTGTTATGCATTTTTAATTAAACTTGGGATGGCACGCATCTCATTGCCCAGGGCCTAGACTGCCAATGCTCACAGCCAGTTCTTTCTCCATTTCTTTTCCTTCCACCTAGGCTGTCAATCTTCTCTTCCTTTCTCTCTGGACCAAGCCCATAAGCTGGTATTTCCATCTCATTAACACTCTGCCACCGTTTAGTAGAGAAGAGGATGCCTTTGTCCCTTCTTTTAGGCTTGAACTTTGAGCCTCCTACCAGTTCTAGTCTGCTCAGACCCCCTGCTCTCCAGCCCCCACTCCTGGGTCTGTGCATTCCATTTTCCATGAAGGTGATGAGCACCCTGGATGAGATTTGTTTACCCTTGAAACTTGTTTTTAAGGGCCAGCTTGTTGGGGCCTTGCTCCCACTTGCAGGACCTGGCCTTAGGTTCCAGGTGAGGTGCCCACACGCTGGTCACATCCGGCTTTTGCCCAGGCTCTGATGTTAGCCACGTCTGCACACTGCAGCACCTGGCTCTTCTCCCTCTAGCACTTTCTCTGGGTCCACACCTTCTCTGCATTTGCCTTCTATTCTAGGTTTTCAGATCTCGGGATTCTCAGCTCAAGGTGCCTGTGTATCTCAATATTTTGTGCAAATGGGTTTTATAGTAGGTTGACTAGTGGCCCCCCAAAAAACATATGTCAAAGTCATAACCCCTGGAACCTGTGAATGTGACCTTATTTGAAAATAAGTTCTTTGCAGATGTAATTAAGCTAAGGATCTTTAGAGGAGATCATCCTGGATTTAGGGTGGGCCCTAAATCCAATGACAGGTATCTTGTAAAAGAAACCAGAGAGATAAGACACACAGAGGAAGACCATGTGAAGGTGGACGAGAGCTTGGAGTTATGCTGCCACAAGCTAAGGGATACCTGAAGCCACCAGAAGCTGGAAGAGGCAAGGGGAGGATTCTCCCCAGGGCCTTCAGAGGGAGTGTGGCCCTGCTGACACCTTGATTTTGGACTTTTGGCCTCCAGAACTGAGAATAAATTTGTTGTTTTAAGCCACCAAGTTTGTGGTCATTTTTTACTACAGCCCTAGGAAGCAAATACAGGTAGTAATTCGCAAAGGATCTGTATCAAGTCTGTCTCCCACGCCTACCACGTGACTTGGTGGGAGTAGGAATCGTGATGGTCGTAGCTTGAAAGACACAAATCAAAGCCTAAAGTGAGGGCTCATGTATAGGCAATTCTGAGAAATGAGGCCAAGAAATCAAGTGAGGAAACATTCAGTGAATCAGGAAAGGAGGGGACACCAAAACTAGCATGTGTTATCAAGATGGTCACCACCATGGGCAATGGAGGTGTGTTCTCAGTGGGACTCTGAGGACCTGTAGGAGGACCCTCAAGAATTGTCCATCTGAGGGATAAAATAGGGGAGCATTTCACTTCCTGGCTCCCTTCCTCCATTGGGCAACAGTTGTCCCTTTGGACATTGACTGCTTGGTGCCCATGCTTCCAGCTGTGCACGCAGGAGTCAGGAGAGAAACCTCTGGACGGAACATAACAGTGGCTGGAGTAAGAGGTGGGCAGAGAGGATTTGAGGCAGAGGGTCCCATATCAGACAAAGAAGTGTCACCAGACTTGGAGTAGCAGCTCTGAGACTCTGGGAAAATGCTCTCGGAACTCTAAGCTCATTTGATTTATAATTGTTAATTGGACCTCACAGGTCTGTTGAGGATTCAGTAAGAATGAATGTGAAAGTGTTTTGTAAAGTGTAAAACACCATAAATATCAGTATTTCCCCAATTGTACATGATCAGCCCCAACACAAGAACCTATTTTTCTACATCTCTGCCTCTCTGCCATGCACCTGCCACACCCTTTCTCTGCTCCCTTCATCCCTAGCCCACGGCCCTCCCCGTTCTCAAGCCTCTTTCCCATCCATGTCAGGCCTTACAGCATCTCCTCCAGCCAGTCTCCTGTCCCAAGCTGGCTGTAGGCCCAGCCCGAGGGGGAACTGAAGGCTCCCAGAAGATGCTGCGCTGTGGAGAGAAGTGGAAGGGAGCGGTGTCCCCAGATACAGAAAGAACTAGCTCTCCCCAGAAGCATCTTGTCCTGTAAAATCTAATTGCATCTTCCCTGCTGCTCAGCAAATGAAGTTTAAATATTTAACAAGGATGTCAATACCATTTAGGTGGCTGTGGGTCCCCCACGGATGAGACCTCAGAGGGAAAGAAACTGCCTCGGGCCTGCATAGTCCATGACTCAGTCAGAGCAGGCCTCTTCCCCTCCTGTGCCCCAGGTGACCAGGTACTCGGGTGTGACCTGGGCTGGGGCGGCTGCTCAGCTACCTTGCCACACAGAGCCTGAGTGGGGCTGCCTGCCTCAGCTGGCCAGGTGCTGGGCCAGATCCCAGCAGGTGCGCGCTCCTCCATCAAACCCCAGAGACTGCATGCAGCTCGGCCCTGTGCTTAGTGAGGCTGGGGCAGGATGCTAACACTGCTGCTCACCACCCAAGACACAGGGCTGCTTCTGCCCTGGGGGGAGGGGGGTGGTTAGCACCCCTTAAAAGGCCGAGTGGCTTTTCATCTTCTGTCTCTTTCTCTGATATGCTATGTCTGATTATAGGCCCCCTAACATGTTATTTTTCAGAAGAAAAATTTTATCAATGCAGTAATAAAATATTAAGCTATATTTATAAAATATAAGAATATTTGTAATGACAAACTATTTCATAAACATATTTTAGAAAGTTATAAAAATCAAGTTTCCATCTGAAACATGGCTCACTCGTATTAGGAGAATTGGAGGAAGGTTTATTTGTAAGGGGGCTCTTCACAAAGAGAGGGCGAGGAATAAGGGGCTCATGAAGGCTAGTGTGATGTGCTGTGTTACCACCCCTAGGCCTGATGGAATGAGGCAAGAAAACTTGAAAAAGAGAGACACATCCTACAGGCTGCCTGGGGAAGTGTTCTGTGAACAAACTCACGGAATGCTACCGAGCTCGGCACTGGGGACAGAGATGAAGAAGGGATTCCCTGCTTTCAAGAATCTGCTTCGGAAGGGAGGCAGCCACCAAAGGCTGCACGGTACGATGGCACTCTCCGTCTTACACTTTGTGGAAATCTCTAGTAGCAGCAAAGAGGGTGGTTGGATCTCACTCTTGGGAAGGGGTTGAGACAGAACATTCATTACTGGAGAGTTTCACAGATGACAGCTGAACTGAATTTGGAAGGAGCAAGGCATTACCTAGGTCAGGTGGGGAAGGGAATTTAGGTAGAGGGAGCAGCGGCATCTGTACACACCTGGTGGTGTTTGGCTACATGGTGTATTTGGGGAATGGCTGGAGTCTTGACATGGCCGCAAAGATCCTGTGAAAACAGAAGATGCCCCATTCAATGACGCATTCAAAACTGATCTTCCCCTCCTCCCTACTCACATTAATGAGAAATAGGATATTTGATGAGGAGAGTTCCTGGTAAAGCCACTGTGTGGTTGCATACCCATGCAGCTAACGGCAAACCCAAAAAGTCTGTGTTAATTGCTCCAGGCAATTAGATCTCACCAGCCCTCCGCCCACTTCCTTCCCGGGATGTCTCAAGCCAGGAGGATAGTCAGATATGAAAAGGCTGAAGGTTTGCGCAAGATGAGAGTGAGCAGACTTGGGGGTCTAGAGACGGGAGACCACAGCCTCTGTAGTCCTTGCCCGTGCACAGACTCATGAGCTCGCAACCCCCGTCCCTGCTGGTATGCTCAAAACCCCAAATGCCCTTCCTACTGACCCCAGTTCCTAGGTTGTCTTTCCCGTGATGGAAGTTTATACCATCTAGGAATTAATCTTAGGCAAGAAAAAAATACCTATCCCTAATATATGTCTCTCCCAGATACCTACTTACCTATCTACCTGCAAATATTTTTACTACTCTTATGGAATTGTGAGCATCTTTTAACAAGATAACATCTGATAAAATACCTGTATTAAAAGGGAAAGTCATTAACCTACCAGCATCTATTATTCCTGGTAGTACAGATGGTTCCTTAAATTATTATAAAGAAGGAACCAGGGACTGACAAGTTTTGAAAGGGGGAGGGAGAAACGAGGTGAAAAAAATGTTTGGCTGTGGGATGCTGAATTAGGAAGAGTTTTGCAGCTTGAGGGTTCTAGATAGACAGGATCATACAATGGAGACTGATACAGGCTTGAGTTTATCACATGGTTACTTGCCTATTCATGTCTTGTTTTCATTCTTATGAGACTGTGCCTGGTACATGTACCTTATTTGGAAACCCGGCTGGGGCAGAGCCCCATGATGGTTATTCTGTGCTCCATTTACCCTCCTTGGGAAGAGGCGTGATCTTGACAGCCATGGTGGGGCACAAAGTTGACAAGAATGTGGTTCCCTTCTAAGCCATGTGTTTGTTGACCTTGGGGGTGGGTGGGAAAGTAGAAGGAAGGTGCTCAAGCTCTTTGCAGGTAGAATGTCAGAAAGGACTGGCCCAAACCTCAAATGGGATAGTTTGTGTATTGACGTCATCCTGGCCTTTGGGCTGGTCGCTGAAACCTGTGAGCCTTAGTTTCCCCATCTGAAATTGGGTGACGAATACCTGACCCTCTCACACAAGGTTTAGTAGGTACAGAGAGCCTTTGCTGCTGTGCTGAAAAATGAGAAGCCACCACCATGCAGCAGGAAACACCAACAAAGGAGGAAAGTGTGAGGAAACCCAACGGGGCAGGAGGTAGGTGCTTTTTTGAGAGAGAGAGAATGTGTCTATGGGGGAGTAGGAGGGCATAAATGGGAAAAACTATTACAATCCTGTTCTTGCATTTTCTTGCTATTGCCTTGAAGCAAAGAATATCTGCCCTGTGCCAAACGTCCACTGTCCTCATGACTAAAACCAGGACAGTGCAGAAGCCCTGTGCTTGTAAGGAGCTGCAGAAAAATAGGAGCAGATCAACTGACCGTGGGCGATTGCTTCTGGTAAACTACATTTTCCCATCTACTAGGACTGGGAATTATAAGGAGTATCTCCTCATTCTGCTGCTTTTCTCTAAGGACCAAAGGGCAAAGGTTGACTGGGGTTTTCTGGTACCTGGAGCACTCCACATGGGAGGCATCCCCTCCACAACCCCTGAGCTCTTTGGAGCTGATCTGGACTGGGGTTTGGTCTTTCCCATGAGCATTGACTGACACTGGGGATGAAAACTCCAGGGTAAAATAAGCTCATAGGTCAAAATAAGAAGTTTGAGGAGTCAACTATTAAAACATACATAGGATTACAAGTTCTATCAAAAGCAGAAATATTAGAAAAGGTAGACCAAGAATTTAAAATTGGCCTAACAGACATACCAAAAAAGATAAGGAGAGATCTCACAATTTGAAACAAGAAAAAGAAAATACCAAAGCAGTAATCATAGTTATGAAAACTGTAAGATAATAAACATATTATATAATAAATGATGCGGGCTCAGTGAGCCGAGGAGTCAAAAGAAAGATTTCTTGGACTCTCCAGGTCTGGCAGTGGTGCTCTTTTATTCAGAGAATAGCATGGAGTAGCATGGGAACAGGACCCATGGGCAGTGAAGAGCTGCAATGGGCTGAGGGTGGGTCTAAATTTATAAGGCATAGCTATGTGAGTTATTTCTTTACAAGACAAAAGAAAGATCATGAAAAAAAATCATTAAAATGGTATCGGTGCAGGTGGGGTCTGGTTATCGGGTGGTCCTATAACTTTGGATAAGAATCAGGTCAGATCAGGTCAGGACATCCTATGCTTCCAGGAGGATGATATAGATACATAGATCCGTATGTAGGGCAGGACGCCTTGGACTTCTCTCCCTGGGGAAGCCTTGATCCTCATCAATAAAGAGCATTATGGCTACAATTGAGAAATTATTTGTCAAATTGGAAGATTAAGAAAACATGAGAAGGAAGAAATAGATCTTTTTTTAAACATTATAATACATGGACAACAGAAGTAGAAATGCTAACATTCCAGAAAGAGAGCTCAATGAAAGGATAGTGTGAAAATATTTGAATAAATGGTAGAGATAAATTTTTCAGAACTAATAAAATGAAACACCTCAGATTGGAAGGATCTGTAGAGTTCCAAAAAGAAGAGAGAAGGAAAAACTCATACCCAGACATGTTCTGATGAAATATAAGATTTTAAGACAATAAAAAATTCTAAAGCTTACAGAGACTTATTGTCATCTTGCATTTGGTGTTTCTATTGAAAAATTTGATGCCAAAGTATTAAAGTAAAATAACTATATTCTAGAAATGCACATCCAGTCAAACTAACATATGATTCAAATATTCTCAGGCAATCAAGGTCTTAGAAGCTTGCCATAAAAAACTCACATTGCAAATAGTTTTGAACAAAGCACTTACATAAGAAAAGAGATGAATCTAGATGTTGCGGGAGAGAAACGAAATAAAAATGATAAGATGCCTTTGGTCTTAGTTAATTTTTAAGATAACAGCCTTACAAAGAAAAAGGAAAAAATAACCCAGAATTAAGAGTCTGTATGACACTAAAATATTACAGGTTGTGTGGGCAGGGGGAGAAATGAGGGAAGTAAGATCATGCTAAAGTTCTTGTCATGCTATGAAGAAGAATAGATATTAATTACGAAAAATAAGAGGATGTAAAAGGCAAATAAGTGGGACAAATGGAAAGAATAATTTAAGGTGATACAAATCAGAATTAGTACAAATTACAATAAATGTACAAAATTCACCAGCTAAGAGAAATGTTGACAGATAGGATTAAATAGTAACAATCAAGATATAAGCTATTTACATGAGAAACACCTAATGCATATGCATAAAGACGTAAAGTAAAATGATGAAGAAATATCAGGAAAACTGAAGCAAAAGAAAACTGGTATAGCTATATTGATAGCAGATACAATAGACTAAGACAAAATGTGTAATTGGGGATAGAGAAGATACTATATAACCTTAAAAGATTAAATTTGTAAGAAGACATGGTAATTTTATTTTATATTTTGAGGAAAACTAGCCCTGAGCTAACATCCACTGCCAATCCTCCTCTTTTTGCTGAGGAAGCCTGGCCCTGAGCTAACATCCATGCCCATCTTCCTATACTTTATATGTGGGACGCCTACCACAGCATGGCTTGCCAAGCGGTGCCATGTCTGCACCTGGGATTCGAACTGGTGAACCCCAGGCCACTGAGAAGCGGAACATGCGCATTTACCCACTGTGCCACCAGAGCGGGCCCCAAAACATGGTAATTTTAAATTCTCATACATGTATTAAAATAGCTTCATAATATGGAAGCAAAAATTAATAGAACTATAGAAAGAATCTGATTAAGCAAATACCACGGTGGAAGATTTCAATACACCTCTCTCAATTATTGAGATAAGTCAGACAGAAAAAAATATAAGGATATAGGTGAACAGCTCAGTTAATAAGGTTGACCTAGTGGTCAATAATTAGACCAACTTCCAATAATTAGATAGTACTCATTTTTTTCAACCATACAGGGAAATTTTCAAAAGAAAGGGTGCACTACGACAAAATTTAACACTTAAAGAATAGGTTTTATAAAGTTTATGGTCTCTGACAATAAATTATAAAGTAGAAGTCAATTTAAAATATTCCTGCATATTTGAAGTTTAAAAACACTCTATTTAAAAACTTATAGATTAAATAAGAAATCATTATAGAAATTTAAAATACCTAAAACTAAATAGTGATCAGATTATTTCAACCTATGGATTGAATCTAATAGCTAACACCTTTTAAGAGGAGGAATGTTCATGGGGCTGGCTCCGTGGCCAAGTGGTAAAGTTCGTACACTCCACTTCGGCAGCCCAGGGTTTCGCCAGTTTGGACCCTGGGTGTGGACATGGCACCACTCATTCGGCCATGGTGAGGCAACATCCCCCATGCCACAACTGGAAGGACCCACAACTTAAAATATATATATATATACAACTATGTACTTGGGGGGATTTGGGGAGAAAAAGCAGGAAAAATGTCAACAGTTGTTAGCTCAGGTGCCAATCTTTAAAAAAAAATTAAAAAGAGGAGGAATGTTCAAAAGTAATGAGTTAAGAAGTTAGAAAATTAACAAGAGAATAAACCCAAAAGACCATGACTTAAATAAGAACAGAAATCAATAATAGAAAACAAATCTTCAATAAGAGAAGCCAACAAAAGTGAGATTATTGAAATGAGTAACACTAGACACCTCTGATATGACTGAGAGGAAGCAAGATACACATAATATACATAAAATAGGGGACATAGCTGAAGATGAAGTAGAGATTGAAGAGATAATAAGAAAATACTGTCAACTATATGCTAACAATTTTGAAAACTTAGACAAAATGAGTAAATTCCTAGAAACAGATAACTGACCCAAGAAGAAATAAAAGGCTCCAATAGTCCTCAAATGGCTGAAAATCTTTTTCCAAAAAAAAGACCAGGCCTAGATGGTTTGTAGATGAATTCTATCAAATTTTCAAGGATCAGTTCATTCTATTTCACATTAAAGGCAATAGAGAAAGAGGTAGCAGTCCCCAAATCGTTTTAAGAGGCCAACCTTTACACCAAACCTAGTGAAAACATGAAAAAAGAATATTATAAGCACATTATCCTTATAAACATAGATGCAAACATATTAAATAAAATATTGGTATATTGAATCCAACAGAGTATAAAAAAGATACCGTAGTCAACCTGGGTATATACAAAGATGGTTCAATATTAGAAAACTCAGAAATATAATCTGCCACATCAACAGATTAACAGAAAAAACAAATATTGTTGAAACAATTCTCCACAGATCTCTTATGTTTCTCTACAGCTCATGAGCAGAAGCTCTCATAACCTTTGTTCCAGACTATCTTTTTCAAAGATCATTGTATAGAAAATAGGCTTGAAAGATATACTATCTCTTTCTAAAGCAGATGGCAGGGTTTTTTGACTGGATAGTATAATAAAGATAATGTCCCTTTCCAGAGCAATTGTTGGACAGATTTACTTGTAGCCCATTTTCAAAGGTTCAGGTTTTCTCAGCAGTGATGCAAATCTACTGCATGTTCAGCATCCACTTGGGCTGCCCTGTGTTTCTCCCATGGGGCTTGAGGAGCAAGGGAAACTGACGTGAACATGATGATGTGGCTGCCTCCTGCACTGTGAGTAATAGTCCTTTATCTCTTACTCAGGAGTCTGTCTTCTGCCAGAATCTATGAGACTATGTTAAGCTAACCTACTAGCATGCAAGGAGGGTAAAATCTCAGACCCTTCACCATTCATGGGAATTATCATCTGAAAATGTCATAAAAAAAGCATGTGATAATATTTTATGACCACTTATAATAAAAATTCTTAAGGAAACATTAAAAGCATTCATTTTAAAATTAGAAATAAGAAATTTCACTGTAACTGATTTATTCAATGTTGTATTGATGGTCCTCGCCAGTGTAATAAGACAAGAAAAATACAGGCATAAGGATAGGAAAGGAAGAAATAAAACCTGCCATTGTCTGTAGAAGATGACTTGTCTGTAGATTCCTTTAAGTTTATTAGAAATCATGGGTGTTAAGAAGTCTAAGAATAATATATTCAAATTTGATTGCATTCCTGTATAATGGCAGTAAACAATTGGAAACTGCAGTTGAAGAGAAGACATATTTACAACACTGTCAGAGAATCTTTTTGTTTTAAGAATAAACCCAACAAAAAATATGTAAGACCTCTATACGGAAAACAAATCTTAAGACATTTTTAAGATCTAAACAAATGGGGAATTATAGCATATTTATTGACAGTTTAATGCTGAGGTTTTTATAGAAGTCAATAAGATGATTGTAAATTTTGTATGCACTAGTAAATCGCCAAAAATATTCTCCAAAGAAAAAGAGAGAGAGGGAGTCTTTTTATATCAGATGTAATTACTAAATGTGATTCTATATAAATTTAAACTGGATGGTATTGGCAGAATAGACACTGACAAATGCAACAGAATAGGGACCCCCAGAAACAGACTGTGACAGTGGGACATCATGTCATGGGGTGAAGGAAGGATTTTTCAACAAATATAGATAGAAAATTTTAACCATATGGAGTAAAATTAAATTGGATCCTATGTCTCACAGCTCACACATACATGTACACACCCCCAATAACTACATGTGAGTTAAATAATTCACTCAAATTTTCTACTAAGTATTTTAAAGTTTTATTTCTTGAAACTTGGAGTTGGGAAAAATTTCTTAAGACACAAAAAGGCTTAACCATGAAAGAAAATTGATGAACTTGACTATGTCAAAATAAAGAACTCTTCTCCTCCATAAAGAAAGTGAAAAGACAAGTTACAAACAAGTTTCTGCAATGCATACAAAATACAATACATAATTATGAAAGATTAGTATTCAGAATATAGAAGTCCTATAAGTAAATAAAATAAGCAGCAAAAGGGCAAAAGACATAGATGGGCATTTCACAGAAGTTGAAACACATAACCAATAAAATATGAAGAGATGTTATCATTAGTGATCATAAAAGTACAAATCTAGAACACAATGATATACCATTTAACATTCATTTGATTGGCAACAATTCTTAAAGTCTGCAACTGAATATTCAAACTCTTTTTCAAACGTACCTGGTTCTTCTCTCTTCTATAAAAATGTACGTCCTGGCCTCTGGTTGAGTGAAGCCATAGGTCTAGCTTTGGCCAATGACTTGTGAGTGCAAGTGATGTTACCTTCATGCCAGAGCACTGAAATGCTGATGCCATATCCTTCAGGGCTCCCTCCCTCCCCTCTGACACAGCTATTGTCAACATTCAAGGTGGTGACTATTTTGTCAGCCTAAGTCCTTGAGTGACTGTAGTAAGCAGAGCCTTCCCTGTTGACTACAAAGGACATGTAGCACGAGTGAGAAATCAACCTTTGTAGTTTTAAGCTGTTGAGATTTTGAGGGATATTTATCACTGCAGCATGTTATAGCCTGTTCTGACTGACACATATGCAATAGGAGGCATGTAAAAGACTGTTTCATAGCACGCTATTCACAACCGCTTTATAAAGCAACCAAATGCCTGTCCCCTAAAGGAGAATGAATAAATTGTGGGATATTTACTAAGTGGGAGGTTATTCAGTAGCAAGAGTAAAATAACTACAGTGATATATAACAATACATATAAGCTTTAGCAATGTAAATAAAGTGAAAATAAATACAAGAGGTTATTTATATATAATCATATCAAGACACATTTTAATAAAATAACACTAAAATGCAAACGATCTCTTTAAAAATACATATTGGTGTAGTAGGGGCCGGCGTGGTGCTGAAGTTCATGTGCTCTGCTTTGGTGGCCCAGAGTTCAGAGGTTTGGATCATGGACCCAGACCTACACATCACTCATCGAGCCATGCTGTGGCAGCATCCCACATACAAAATAGAGGAAGATTGGCACAGATGTTATCTTAGGGACAAGCCTCCTCACCAAAAAAAAAAAAGACATATATCTAAAAAGGAAAGCAGAAAAGTGACAAGCACAGGATTCAGGATGGTGGTTACCTGAGGCAGGAAGAGCAGGGCAATGGGATGGATGAAACTGCATTATTAGGTGTAGGTCATTGTCAAGATCTTAATGGGGTTGGGGTGTGTGGAGAATATAAGTATTCTATTATTAAAAATAGCTAAATGGCAGGTTATTCATGGATTGATAAAGTATGCTTTATAAACCAAGATTATCACTAATCCATAATCCAATTCTACACACATGAGATTTTACACAGTGATGATGGAAATGGTCCTATTGTCATTAGGAATGGAAATGTCATTGTCATTTGTGAAAAAGGTCTATATATGTGGAAAGATTCTCACTCATCCAGGGACTGAGTTAAAATATGGATGTGCACCATCCACCAGCATTAAGCCCTGAAAGTGGGGTGACCTAGGGCCCAAGGATACTTTTTTTTTCTTTTTGGTAAGATGTTAATCAGCCTGAGACATTCTGCCTGAATCAAGAGCAATGAAGAAATGTAGTGGTTATTGGCCCGGTGATCATCCTTTGCTCCTGTTTCTTTGTTGAGCCTTGTTCCTGGGGCTGAGGACAAGATGATACGTGAGAGCTCTGGAAGGCAGAGAAATCGTAGTTCACTGGGACATGTAGGCAAATAAATTGGAGCTTATGAAAGTTAAAGTCTCTAATCCAGACTGTTGATAGGAGAAGAGGCGACATCCAAGCCAAGACTTAAGGTACCAGTAGGGTCTATCCAGATAAAGGGTTGGGATTGTGGGCACTGGGGGTGGAAGATAAAGGAGGAAGAAAGTGTATCAGGCAGAAAGTGGTGAGTGTAAACGTTCAAGTGAGGGAGGTGTTGAGCAACTGTAAAGTTCTCTCTGGCTGCACTTAAAGGAGCAACAGGGAGGATGAGAAGAGGAAATGCGAGAATAAACAAATCATGCAGGGCCTTGTAGGGGTTTGGACTTCAGCCTGAGGGCAATTAGTCACACTGGAGTGTGTGAATGAGGGGAGTGAGAGCAGGTTGCATTTTGGAGCAGTGGCTCTGTGTGGCTGTGTGCAGAATGCATTACAGGGCTCACTGCAGCGAGACCATTTAGAGGGTGTCCCAGGGTTCCCACAGGAAACATGGCACACTCATAGGGTTTGATTGGAGAAAGCTTAATGAAGGGCTATTTTCAGGTGAGCAGGCAGGTTAAGGCAACCCAGAAACGAGGGTGCAGCACTCGGGGACTAGCAACAGTGAGAGCCTTTCCCACAAGCCCACGGAGTCCAGGGGAGGGAGCTGGAACCAAGAGGGCAGGGCCACCTAGCGGAAGCTATGGCTGTAGAGAAATGAAATCACTGCCAAAACCATGCCCAGCAGGCAAGGAGAGGAGACCCCAACCCCTACTCCCTCAGCCCATGTTCCGCCTTAGCCTAACCTAAGCAGAAGACATGGGAACGTGGGTGATGCAGTCTGTGGAGGTCAGCCTCCTGGGGCACAGAGAAGGATGTACAGGGGCAAGTGAAGAAGAGTTTACAGCGAGGCACCAGTGGTGATCCCAGCACTATAGTATGGCCCAGGAAATAGAAATGGGAAGACTTGAAAGAGATTTAATAAGTCCGTCCAACTAGTAGACTTGTGATCAATGGAGGAATGGGCATAGAGGCACTACAGGCATGGACCATAGAAGAAGGGACCTCTTTTCCCACTCCACATGGGAGCATGAGGACACAAGAATGTCTACTGCCCTTTAGTTATGCCCCTGCTCCCCCCAGGAGGAGAATGGCTAATGCGATAGATCAGAACCTGGCACTCCCAGGGCCACGCTTCACTAGTGGGCAGGGTCTCTGTGTCAATGCTCTTACGTGGCCTGGTTATCCCTCACTCTTTTTCACATCCAGCAGCTTCCTAAAACAGGCTGGCTGGCCTCATCCATGGGTGGAATTCGTCAGCTGAGCCAGCGTCCCTCCTATGACAAGGTCATATATTCTACCTAGTGACTCTGGGCATGTGTGTCTGCTCTATAGGCCCAATTTATCCTCGGGGAATAAGGTGTAGACTTTCAGGGTTGGAGGGAGGGGTGGTCTTAGGAAATCTGATTGGCGTTTATTTCCAAGGTGCATTCTCCAATCCCCCACTACCCGCAATAAAGTTTATAGGTTCATCTCTACTGAGCTGTCCCTGGTGTTTACCTTCCAGTTGGTTCTGAGAATTTAGAAAATGAATGGCACTCAAAGCCCACAGAGTTTGCTGTGGGTTGTCCACACGAGCTGTTGTGACACCAGTCACATGGGCGTCTGACTGAACCTGCCAGAAGTTCACCATTCAACCAGCAAATATCCACTTCTGTCCTGCCCAGCAGAGAGGAAGTTTAGATAGTAGTCAGTCAGGAAGTTGTCTTTTTGCCCAAAAGGAGAGCCACACTACAGATACATCATCACTGGTGGCTCTTACTCATTTCACAAAGTATATTGAAGGGAAGTAAATTGTGTTCCACATCACAGGGGTTTGTGGTAGCAAATTATGGATAAGTAGAACTATGAAAACATAGCTGATGAAACTGAGCCATTCTATACTTTATACGTGTGTAAATAATCACTTATATGTGCAAAGTTCACCTTGTGCCTGTCCTGCACTGCAACAGAGAGGATGTAACACAGACCTGTATGGAGTTATGGCACAGCATGGGCCCAGAGGAGGATCAGCAAATAACGCAGAGCAGGGTAGGAAGGACAGGACCCGGACGGGGTTCATCAATTTCCTAGTACGAACGATCGGCCATACTAGGTTAATACCATCCATCTGTAGCTTGAAATGTTTGTAAACTAAGCTTAATATAATAGCCTACCAGCCACTTTAGGTTTATTCACGCCTACGTGTTCCAAAAATGACTGAGTGACTATGCATATCATAAAATATTTGCAATTTGTAAAACCATCCTCTTGTCTTTATAGAAAGTCTAAAGCTCAAGGACCCCTTTGAGTATTATAGACAATTAAAAGTGTTTGGTTCAGATATCTGAGCACCAAAACCATCTCTAACTAAAGATAATGCTTATTTCTAGCCAAGAACATCACATTTAAATTTGCAGAAGTGGCTGAGCTATAAATATGGGGGATTAGTTACAAGAAGCAGGCAATCCCAATGTCTTTGTCTCAGCATCTATTTGTGGAGAAACCCAAATGAAGATTCAAGGGCAAGTAGTCTATTTTGTATGTGATCCCGGGAAACGCTGGTTGGGGAGTGGGGAAGTGAGACAAGTAAAGCCTATAAAGGTTATGTTAGTTGCCATCAAGGGCCCTGAAGCTTAATCCCATTGAGGAATTCTAGAACCCTTTAGGAAACATGCCTCAGAGTTATCCCACTCAAGAGACAAGGGCACTAACACCAACTCCCATGAGTCATTAGTTGAGGGCTATGTGTGTGTAGTACTGTGTTTGAGGATAGAACAAGAGGAAGTCCTCAGGCAGAGAGGTAGGTACTGGGAGATGGAAGTCGGGCCAACATGCACTGAAATAGAAGGGGCTTGAAAGAGTCTGGGCAGAGCACCAACAGCATCTGCTACATGCAATTAGATGCCTTTGTCTTCTACCATTATTTAGAGGGCCCAGCTGGAATAAGTGTCCTGGATGACAAAGGAGCGCGCTTGTGATTATATTGGACCAGTAAGAAGTACAGCCTGCTGAGTATGTTGAGATGACGAATCCACCAAGAACATCAGTCCACCCAAGGACTATGACACTGAACCTTGGAGATTACTGCAGGATGTTACGAGCACTTTGCTTATGTCCAAAATTGTGAGAACCATGAAGAATCTTCATGAAGAAGAAACAGGTGGCTTGAGCCCCAGACACTCTGGCCTATGGTGCAGTCTCCTGTGGCCATGTCTCAACAGTTCAGATCTGGGTCTCTTTTCACAGGGGATTTCATGTGGTTGGAGGGATTTTTCCACTCTCAGCCTATTGCCTTAACAGCATCTCTAACTTTTCTCAAGTAAATCTCAATCTATCATAATTGCAAAGAACGACCTCTTCACCCTCTCCCAAATTCCCAAACCCAGTTTAGAGGAGCTGTTCCTTAAGGCTGGTCCCACTTGCCTAAACCATATGTGAGCACGCAAGAATTATCATCTAAAGCATTGCTTTTCAAAGTGTGCCTCTGTGGACCCCTGCACCAAGCACTGGAGGAATTTGTCAAAAAGGTAGCTTTCTGGACTCCATCCTATACCCACTGAATCTGAGTCTGAGCCTGAAGGCAGGATATCTGCACCTTTAAGAAGCAACCTAGGTGATTCTAACACTTGACCTATACCTGTGGTTCTTAACTTTTGCTGTTAACATCACCTGGGGAGCATCTAACCATCGTCTCCCACTCCCGACCCACTTCCCAAACTTTCAAGGCTCAGGCCACACCCAAGACCAATTAAATCGGAGTCTAGGAGTGAGATCTGGGCATCAAGATGATTTAAAACTCCCCAGGTGATTCCAGTGTGCAGCCAACTTTGAAAACCAGAGGCCTGACCTATAGCTAATTTAGATGAAACTGTTAACAGGCTGCCTGAGAAGCTGGAGGCTCTCATCTTTAGTCTTAACAGACCCTCTTGGTCTTAGAAGTCTTATCTAAGACTCTCAATTTACAGATGAGGAAACTAAGTCCTAAAAGGTAGAAATTCAGCAGGCAAGCAGCTGATTGAATTTAGATTTCCTTCTCTTCATTCAATATGATAAAAATTCTTGACTATTTCAGTATCAATACCAGTCAGTGTTTCATTAAATCATTGTCTGACAAGGAATCAGACTTGTGTGACCCAAATGTACTAGGCATCGCTGTTGCCTGGCTTAAAGAGTTTTTTGTATAATATTATTCTGTATGTCTTTTTTCTTTAATTTCAAAGAACATTTCAATGTTTCAATGTCCTGACCAGCCTCCTTAAAAAGAATAAAATCAAGATTTGGGGGGGGCAAAAATGTAAATCTATATAATCCCCAAATGGGAAATAAGTACTCCAAACCACATATTGAAAACCACAGGCTTTTAGGGCCAGCCTGGTGGTGTCGTGATTAAGTTCGCATGCTCCTCTTCAGCACCCAGGTTTCGCTGGTTCAGATCCCAGGCACAGACCTACACACTGCTCATCAAGCCATACTGTGGCAGTGTCCCACGTACAAAATAGAGGAAGGCTGGCACAGAATTAGCTCAGCAGCAATCTTCCTCAAGCAAAAAGAGGAAGATTGGGGGCAGATATTAGCTCAGGGCCAATCTTCCTCAACAACAACAACAACAAAAAACCCACAGGCTTTTAATAATGAGTAAAAGACTCACAAACAAAATTTTGCATATACACACGTAGTACAGGACTAACGTACTTCTGACTTTTATCTTAACATTTGCAAGTATATGAAAATGTTACCAACTGTAATACACACATTTTGGAACTTGTGAGTATATATATTACCATAGCTTTGTACATTTCCCTCAAACGGAAATGAATCAATAAACTGGAGTTACTTTTTTATTTTATTTTTTGAGAAGTTTGTGTGCAGTGGAATGCTATAGAGCAAGTCTCAACTGTTGCTTCCAGAATATTTTGCTTTATGGAAAATTGCTAAAGTGAAATAAGTTCAGTTAGTTCCCTTCAGTGCACCCACCTTATCTTCAAATGAAAACAGTCCCACTCCCAGGGAAAGATGAGACCAACTCCTCCCTACAGCCATCACAAACTGGGTTCTCTAGGTGCGCAATATGGCCGCGTGAGAAACCCAACACGATCAGTTTCATCTAACCAAATGTACCAAGGAACCATAAGTGGGTTTTGTTATTGGTAATAGGGCTTTCAACTTGAGATTTAAAAAAATTAATATGAAGGGAAAAAAATAAAACCACCTTTTAAAAGGAAATTTATAGGTTTCCTATAGGGGTGTTTGCTAAATTATAAAAATGATTCAATGGCACTGAAATCAGAGTATGCTTAGTCTGATTTTTCCTGGAGCCAAGAATCATTTGCTTCATGTGTTGCACCTTCTCATTTTTTTCTTTATGCTTCAAAACTCCCAGTGAAAAAATATTAAATATTCAAGGAAATAGTCTGTGTTCCTTCCATACCTTACGTTTGGCCCAGCGCAAAGGAAACTGTCACTTGGGACATTGCTGGAAGTAATCCGGAAGCAGGCAGTGCAAGGCACTTTTGAAAGGGTTCAGTTCTGCCTGAAGTGACTCCTTTCTGCAAACGTCTCCTGTTTCTGGCTCCCTCACTCTTCCATGTGGTGAGAGAGCCGATCTGTCAGACAGAGGCCGACAACCTGGAGCAGCCCATTTCGGAGACTCTGGGTAGGGGGCTGGAGTCCAGCACTAAGACCTCTATGTACTCCTGGTGAGATTCAAAAGTTGCTCCAATTCTTTGCCACTTGATTCTAGAGTCTCACATTGTGGTATAATAAATACATATTTGATCTTTGTCTCAGGTTCCTGGCACAGAACTCCTAAAACCTTTGCAATGTACTGTCTTTTGTATGCTGACGAGATGACTCATGAGTTAGAGGGAAGTGTCACTAGATGGCTTCGGGATGGGGCTGGTTGTCATAAAAACCAACCATATTATTAGAAGCTTAAAAATTTCAGCCCCACCCCTCAACCTCCAAGGAGGGGAGAGGGACTGGAGACTGAGCTCAGTCACCAATGGCCAACAATTTAGCCAATCATGCCTGAGAATGAGCCCTTCATTAAAACCTCTAAATGATGAGGTTCAAGGAACTCTCCCGATGGTGACCACGTTGAGGTGCTGGAAGGGTGGCACACCTAGAGAAAGCATGGAAGCTCTGGGCTGCCCCTGCCCCCATATCTTGCTGTATGTCTCTCTTCCACTTGGCTGTTAATGTCAGAACTAAATTGAATTGAATTGTTGGACACCCAGCTGGGGTCAGAGAATTGGTGTGAAAAATGAAACACCTATGTTTATTCTCCTCATCTTCCTCCTCTTTTGATCTCCTAGGTGATGGGGGCTATGTTAATAAAGATCCAGTTAGGTAAATAGAAACCAGTCCAGGTATTTCCAAAGGACGGATTTAACTCAAGGTGGGTCTCATCTGCTCTACTTCTGGTGATTTAATCCAGTCTGACCCCATCTCTGTCTGTGAGGTGTGGGAACAACACCTCCTGGGGCATGCATATGGGACATGAATCCTGGGTTTTCCATCCTAGAGATGCCTGAGTTCCTGGGTTACAGCAGGAAGAGAGAGAAAACCTTCCTCCCCACCTCCAGAGTGGTTCTCCTTGGCCCAGAGCCTCACTCTGTATCACAGTCGCTCCTGAAGAGCCGATCTGGCCTCTCTCGCTCTGTTGGCTTGTCAGGATTCAGACCCCTCACTATGTTTGTTTACACTCGCTTCCTAGACTTTCCTCCCCAACCAAAACTGCCCCCTCAAATTATAAAGCAAAAACTTCTTATCCTGTGCCTATTCACATAGACAGGTACATTTGGGAAAGAGAGAATGGAGGCATTGCTTGTACAATGAGCAAGGCCCAGCTATACCAACAACAAAAAATTACTTGGATAATTCAGAAAAGTATTAGTATAGGTATGTGTAAAAGTGAAAATAAATCTCAAAGCCCCTTTCTCCATCACAGATTTGTGTGTATATTCCTTCCCTTCTTATTTGCTTGCCCCTCTGTTCCCAAAACAGTAGAGTTGATAGGCGGCCATGTTTACTAATGCCCGAGACCAAGCCCCTCAACCCCAGAATGCGTAATCAAGAGGTGAGTGTTGCTTCAAGTTCCAGTACAATGTAGGCCACCAGGAGTTTAGGAAGGTCCCATGATTCAGAGAACTCTTGGTCTGTTGGTTATCAACTGTTTTGTAAAAAAATACTCTAAAATTGAGCAGATTAAAAGAATAGACATGGTCTCACATAGTTTCTAAGAGATCGGAATTCAGGAGTGGCTTAGTTTGGTTGCTCTGGCTCTGGAGGTTGCAGCCAACCTGTTGACTGACTGGAGCACCAGGCTTCTGGGGCTAGAAGATCGGCTCCCAGCCTCACTCACACGTGTTTTGGCGGGCCTTGGCTCCTCCCGGGCTGTTGGAACATGGGCTTCTTCACAGGGCTCCCTGAGCATTCAAAATGACATGATAACTGGCTTCTTCAGAGCCAAGAGGGAGATCCAAGGGACCCAAGAGGGAGAGAGAACCCAAAAGAGAAACTGCAGTGTCTTTTATAATCAAATTTTAGAAGTGGCATGCTATCACTTTTGCTGCCTGCTACTAGTCACACAGACCAATCCTGAGACCAAGTGCGAGGGGACTACACAAAAGTGTGGATGCCACGAGATGGGGTCATTGCAGGTCCTACTGGAAGTTGGCTACCATGTCCTCTCAGACCTCCTACCTAGCTTTTTCAAAGAGTCAGTAGGGGAAAGAGGAGGGCCCTATTCCAGCCAGCAATCAAGCAGTGATTGCTTTTCAATTCAGTTCCTGTTCCTTGTGCTTCTCTAAGGAACATTGTGAACTGGAGGGATGACTGACGCTCTGGATTCTCGTGAAAATATCATCTAATGCTATTAAACTCCTCCCCCTCTATTTCTAATACTGGGTAATCATGGCAGATCAAGTGAGTACAGTCAACAGAATTTGGGAGCCAAGCACTGTATTAGAGGGTTGAGGTCTCTGGTTTATAGCTGGTTCAGGATCTTAAAATGAATGATTTTGGATCTCTTCTTGGCCAGCATTAGAAATGTCTTTCCTAGACTCAGCAGAGACCCACTCTGGGACGTTAGAATGTGAAAGTGGCTGTACGTATGAGTCTCTGCTGGCTAACCTCACTCCAAAGGGAGAGGGCAGGGCTCTCACCTGGGCCAGAGCAAATGCAGTTCCCAACAAGGCCTTTAATCTTTGGGCTTTTGCTATCACAGCTCCTCCTCCTTCATCTCAAGACTCATTCTCAAAGGCTGTTCAGGAAGTTGTTTTCTTCTCTAGGGGAACCGATGCTGCAGGAAAATTAGTAGAGGAAAAGGATTTGGGTGCTGCCTTTGGGGCAGTAAGATCAGCCAAGGCCTGGCGGGTCCAAAGGCTAAAGTAAGACAAGACTTTAGAAAGTGTGGGACAGAGGTCCTGACATATTTCATTGGTTTTTGAGGTATGAGCTTGGGACAGGTTCTGTAGTTGTTCAAGCTGGGCTTCTGCAAGGCTTAGGAAAGAAGCAAGGGGTAAAGGGCATTGAGTTCATTGGGTTTCTACTATGTTAAAAAACAGTTGTATCAGGGTAAGCAAGATTGTACTGTAGTAACACACAATCTCCAAATTTTGGTGACACCAAGATTTATTTTTCTCCCATACTTCATGCCCGTAATGGATTGGCTTGGATGCTCTGCTCATTCTAGTCACTCAGGGACTCAGGGTGGTGAAGCATCCACCATTTTGAACTTGGCAGGTCACAATGCCAGAAGGAAAGAAGATTCTGGAGAGTCTCACACAGGTATTAAGGGCTCAGGCACAAACAGACAGACATCATTTCCAGTCATTTCTACTCATGATTCATCAGCTGAATTAGTCGTAAGACCCCACCCTATCACAAGGGACCAGGAAACATAGTCCTTTTCTGTGCCTGGAGTAGGGAAGATGGGCACGTATTTGTGCACAGCGTTACTGACAACCACATTGGCATCCCAGTGAAGCTGAAATCTAGGTTTTTCTCTCCTCTTTTGCTCTCTTGTCTACCTTAATTCCCCCAGGTAGCACTTCATCTGTGTTAGTGTCCACAGCTGGCAACAGCAATGTGGGTTTAGAGACTATAATAAGCACTGTGTTCTGGAAACATCACTCTTGTTTAGGAAATGCTGCTGTTTTAACTAAATGGTGTGAATCTAGGATTGGTGCTATGACATTCATATGTCCTCTTACCCTTTGGAACTCTGGAAAAGTAGAACAGATGAGATGAAATTGGAATTATTTCAACAATCCATTCTTATGGAAGACATCCTAGAATGCTGCTGTTATAGAAGGGCCCCCTCTACCCTGGCTGCGTGGCGCTAGGTGTTTAAGTGTGAAGTCAAGGTCACAGCAGGAAACAGGATGCAACTCCCATAGTCCAAAGGAAGAGGCCTTCATTAAAGGACCGTCAGAGGTATGGACAGAATTAAGGGAATCAACAGGGTTGCTGAGGTACTCAAGTTTAGCAATGACAGAACCTGGTAATACTCTTAAATAATAAGAAAAGAAAGGAAAAATTGTTATCTTAGCCCCGTGAGAGCTAGAACTATTCCAATCTCTCTCTTCCCATCTGCCAGTCTCTTATCAATGGCTCTCATTGGCTGAACCTGATGAGAAGCCAGCTAGCAAGAGAACTCTAATGATGCAGTTTCCAGGGACCAGCCTCCCAGAGCAAAGAGAAGGGCAGGAAAGGACCTGAGAAAGGTGAGGTGTTGGAGGAGGGAGCGTGCAGAGGAGTAAACAGAATCAGCACAGTGAGGCTGCCTCTAGCTGGGATTGGGCAAAAGGAGGAAATTACAATGAGACTTCTGGCCTCTAATTTCTCTGGGATTTTAATTTCTCCAAGGGAAGAGAGCTTTAGTTTTCTCTATGGCAACAAAGAAAGAGTTTGTTACTGGAACCTAAATATCTCTAAGAGAATTTCATAAAGGGAGAGGGTTCATTTGGTTTCAATCTGGCATTTTTTATATCGTGGGCATTGTATGTGTGCTGCTCAAGTGTTGACTGCTTCACTGAACCAGACTTTCCTGTAAGATTAGAAATTATTTGGGTTGAGAAATAAAAGAGGGAGTCAGTGTTTGAGTCTATGGCCTTGGGCCAAATGTCTTATTCTATTTCAGAATTTTCTAGAGTTAACATCAGAACTGCCCATTTCTCTGGTCCCAGGAATTTATAAAGATTAGTGGTAAATGTTAGGGGGCAGCCTCAAGGGTTTCTCTTGATGACCCCACTGAAGGGGTTGTCTCATTCCTGGTTGACCACAGATTTGAGCAAGAACCATAACCTTTAGCTCATTGGGCCAACAGAACACAAAGTAGATAAATGTAGAGAAGGAAACTCTTCCACCAACCAACACCCTGACCCCCTTCCTGACTCCTCCTCACAACCCAGGGAGGACCTGCTATCTAGCCAGATTGCTGAGATGTTGATTGGGTCTCATTTACTAGTTGGGGCAGAGCTGGGCCACCTAGAGTGTTCCTGACTCAGTGCACTGATTGTGTTGGAATGAGAGAGCACTCTGGGAAGCTTCATGGTCTTTACTGTGTGGGTGACTTCACCAAATTCCTTCCTCGTTGCAGTTTGAAGCTCTGCTCTCTTTTCCTAAGCATGTTGGTTACCGATCTATGGCTTTTGAGTTTAGGGGATAGTGGGCAAGCCCTGCTTAAGCCTCAGATCCAAGGCTTAAACCCAAGGCTTAAACCCAAGCCTTGTGCATAATTCAGAGCTCTGCGTAGCGGGCTACATGCCATTGACCTAGCTAGTAATAAAGACACATTGAGTTTAATTCTGCTGTCATTTTTGGAAATGTGTCCTTTGGGTTCTTGGGGGGCTGGGAGTGGGCATTCATTGTTGCTTGACCCAACACCCTTTCTCCCTCCCAAATATCATTTTCCTTTGGTAAGAACACTTTTGAAAATCTCTCCTCCCCTACTCCAATCATGCAGTTTGGGTGAGAGGCTGTCAATCATAGGCTATGGGTGGGCACACGACCCAAGACACATGGATCAGGGCATCTGATCCCTTGACCACAGTAATGACTGACCCTGCTTTGATCGTATGTCCATCTTTTGCAAGTGTCATTCCTTCTTGTTGTTGAACTGCATCTTGGTTAAGAAGAACTTTTTCCTGTCTAGTAGTGAAGTTGGCAAGAGGTGAGCATAAAGCAGTTAGGGTCCATGTCCTCCACCAGCCCAGCAGGAGAAAGTCAGTCTTCCATAGAAGAGACTGAATTTGACACTTGAAGCAAGAGAGAAAATCAGCAAGAATGTTCCAAAGAAGCATGTAATCCCTGCTTCCAATCCTCCCCAGCTGCACCTGCACCCTTCCTGCAGTCAATAACATTTCCTTTAGGTCTAGGGTAGACTTAATTGGATTTCTGTCACAACAAGAGTCTTGATTGATTTAGTAGAGGATTGGTAGGGGAGAATGTGTGTGCATTTCTGTAGAGACTGGAGGAAAAGTAAGAAGATTGTGCAGCACGAGAATGTCTTACAAGCCATGCTATAGCATTGGAACTTTATCCCTCAGGCCATGGGGAGCTACAGAGTAGCTGCCATCCAAGACCCCGACCTTGCTATTCGAACCAAAGCAACTAATCTGCCTCAAGTGGGCACTTCTTGTTGTAGGTGGTGGATAAAGAGGGGAGATTAAATGTTAAAAAAGATCTTCGAGAGTTCTGGAAGCAGAACCTGAGATAATTGTTCCTAGATGTCCGAGGCAAGGAGAATGGGACAGTGCTAGTCATTGGTGGTGTTGAACCAAGTTGTCCTTCCTCCCTGGTCCTCCATCTCCCCATCTGTGAAATGACATTTCCCATTCAGCCCATGCTCTGGTCTCTCAGAACCGTTTGCAGATTCATGTGCTGAGTGACACCGCCATCTAGTGGGAACCCTTGGAAATCATCTCGTAGAATCACCCCCTGCTGCCTCTGAGCCCCATCAACCTAGGAGGCAGGGACACTCCATCCTCTCTGCCTGGTCCCTCAGTGATTGTCTCTTCTAAATTCGGTCTTGTTGCCCCTTCTCTTCTCATCGCCATGCATATGAACACGATTCCTTTCATGGCAGTAAGGCTCTGCAACCTGCAAGCTATGCTCACTTACCAGCCTCTGTGGCCCTCATTGGAAACAGCAGCCATAAACTTAGGATGGTAACACTATCAGAATATGGCATCTCCCTGGATCCCCTCATCATCTATTTTGAATGCCCTTCAGCCCCCTCACATTTCTACTTAATGATTTTGAGAATTGTCAATGCCAATTGACAACTCCAGTCATCTTGATGACTGTAATATCTGCCATGTTTGCTTAAAAAAAAAAACTATGCTAGTTCACTGGGCTGTTTTGTCGTTTTGCAGTTCATTCCTGAATTTCACAGCCCCACCCCGCCCCCACCCCGCCGCATGCTTGATGAGATACCAAAGCTCATGTGAGATATTAGGGGCACCGGTATCTATGCTGACTGGCCCACCATCACCAGATGCCCTCTAATGTCTGAGCTACTGTTGCCATTGTCCCGGATACTGGCTATGCCAGAGCTGCTATTCTCTTCACCACCAGCGGTTGTAATCAAGTTGTAATGAAGACATCAGAAGACAAGGATTCTGCTCTACCATCCAAACTTCAGCAGAATATTTCTGATGGAGGAAATTACCCCTACTTCCAATTCTACTTGTTTATCTCTATACCCCAACTTCTACTCACTTCTTTTCAACCCTGGGGCTAGAATAGCAATACCTCTAGAAGCAACCCTGAGCCCAGTTCCACCAAAGCAAGCTGTGATTCTTCCGTTCCCCAAAGCATAAATCCAGAGCCTGGCCAGGTTGGAGGCTGGGGAGGAGAAGAGCAACTGGAAGCCGTGCCTTAGCGGTCTGGTCCTCACTGGTCTGGACTCCTGGCATCACTCTTGATGGATTTCTAGAACCAGGAAATTCCTTGAACATCATCCACTTCAGCCTGGACCCCAAGTGAAGGAGGAGGGGAGAGAACAGTTGGCAGAAGGGAGAAAGAGATAAGGACAAAAAGGGTACAGACAAAATTCTGTGGAAAAAAAAAAGTCCGCATTTTCAGGTCATTTGGTGGTCTCTTCTTTCACATCACGTGGAATGGAAATCATTGAAATTGACTGACTTGGTGTCTTCAATTCTGCCCATGGTGAAACTGAGAGAAGGAATGTTTCTGTTTTGCTTTGTTTTGTGTATACTTTTGATCCTGCATTTAAATCCCAAGGATTATGTTTACTCTCTCCTGCCAGCTCAAGACTCCACCCTGCTCTTCTGAGAAGCTGGACTCCCACCCACCACCTGGGAAAGAACACGGAGTGGGGAGGGTGGAAAGCCTTTCCAGAGATAGAACTTGAACTGGCCTGAAAGACAGCCAACCGCCCAGGTACACGAAGCAGAAGGCCTGGCTTTTAGCTTTTCTCTTGCATCACTGTGCCTGTGTTGAACACTATTCAATTCCATTCAGCGAGCTCTTGTTGCTTGGCTACTGTGTGCCAGGGCCTGTGTTGGGTGCAAGAAATCTACAACTTAGCAGAGTGTGTCATGGTTATGGGAAAATAACTAGAAGATTAATCTAGATGCCATATGCAAGGCCGTAGGGGCAATGAAGGAGGAAGCTTTTCAGTAGTTGAGGGGAGAGGCAGACTGGGACAGCAGAAATTGGAAGGACAAATTCAAACAGAGGAAGTCCTGCAGAGGCCTTTAGAACTACTGTGAGTCTGAAATTTTACGGTGTCAGAAATTGAGAATTGGGGGAACATCTAGTGGAATCCAGTCATTGTGCCAATGAGGTGGTTGAGTTTTGATTCCGCCACCAATTTCTGGGCAACATCAGGCAAGTTTTTCTACCTCCAACTCCAGTGGCCGATTTCCATTTCCTCGAGTTCCCGTAAGAAGAAGCAATGAATGGAAGGAATCATTGCTTATAAGAAATGAATTCAGCATAAGAATAATATATTCTTATTGTAGCATTTGGAAAATATAAGGAGCCAGAATAAAAGTGTGCTCCTGAGGAGCCTGGAACTTGGGTCTCCTCATTCACCATTGGTTTGAATGGCTGCTATTTGCTAAACTCTATACTGAGCCCAGAAGATAAAGGTGGGTAAAATGGAGGACCTGTTCTAAGAAAATTCATAATTACTCAGTGTACACACAGTTCCTTTTCTGCTGAGTATCCAACTCCAGCATTCCTTTTGTGAGTAGAGCTCCTTTTGTGAGTAGAGCACTCTTCCTACTGCACCCACTTGCTGATCCCTCGACCATGTCCACCACCCATCTCACAGTTGATCCAGCCTCCTGACTTCTCTCCTCCATATCTTCCTTGGAATCCATTCTCACCAACTCCCTCAAATCCCCAATGCCCTTAACCTTTGATCTCTCTGCCCTGCCAGTTTCTAGTTTTGACCCAAACCATGCTTTCTTCCATTCTTTGAATAAATATTCATTAAGTACCTATCTTGGACCACACACTTTCCTAGATGCTGAGGATACATCAGTGAGGAACAGAATTCCTCCGTTCCTACTGGAGCTTATGTTCTAGTGGTAGTAGACAAAATTTTCATATAAGGAATCAATGTATAGTAAAAAATAAACCTGTAATATGTCATGTAGTGACAAGGTAATAATAGGGTAATAAGTGCTCAGGGAAAGGCTCTTCGATCTGAATGAAGAATGAGTGAGCCAGGAGAGCATTCCAGGAAGAAGCCCTGAGGTGGGAAACACAGTTGGTTGTTCTAGGAGCAGCAGGACCAGTGTGGCTGGGTGAGCTAGTTGAGAGGAACAGAGATAAGGAATGGAAGCCATGGGCCAGCTCAGATAGGTCCTTCAAGGTGAGAAAAGTTGTCAATTTATGAGATGGGGAATTATGGGGGAAGGAGTAGTTTGGCAGAGGGTGAAGAGGGATCCAAAGTTGTTCCTCTTACATGTTTGAGATGTCTGTTAGCTATCCACGTAGAGCTACTAAGTAGGCAGTTTGACAGACAACAAAAATATGAGATCATCAGATTACCAATGATGTTTAAAGCCAAGATGCTGGGTGAGATCATCTCTGGAGTGGGAGTAAATGAAGAAGAGGTCCAAGCACTGAGCCCTGGGGATACCCTGACATTTGGAGGACTAGAAGATGGAAGAACCAACTAAGGAGCTTGAGACCAGAGGGGCAGTCAGAGGGGTAGAAGGAAAACCAGATGAACATAATGTCCTAGAAGCAAAGGAGACATGCGTCAGAAAGGAGGCCTGTGATTTTCTCCACACCCCCTGACAACAACTAAGATCGCAGGCCACCCACGGAGCCGGGGAGCTAGCTCATCCCAGATGTTCGTATTTTCCTGCCCCAAGTGGGCTGTAAGCCTCCTGGGTTCTCGTCTCAGTCTTCACTGGGTAGTTTTCTTGTCCAGGTCCCATAGTATTTCTTCCATGTTCTCCATCCTTGATCCCTTTACACCCCACAAACAGCCTCCTTTTCATTAGAAAAGAGGAAGATAACCTACTTTCTTCCACTTCTTTCTCTCTCTGTCAGAGGAGCAGAGTGGTGGTTTCCTTCTCTGGGCCTCCCACATTTGCCACCTTGATTCTCAGTATCTCAGTCCTCCAGTTACTAAAATCCTGGACATATCACCAACTGTTCACCCTGCCCTCAACCAGCTGCCCAGTCCCAGCCTTGGAAACAGAAATGCTGGCTTACCCCCAAGGTGGACAGGCTCCCATCTCCCTCATTCTAAATTTACCTTCCACCAGCAGCATCCTTATTAAACTCAGATCTGGCAGTCGTAGTGTTCCTCTGGTCAAAAACTTTCAGAGGTGCCTTTAGAAGAAAGTCCACATTTAACACATGGAGTTCAAGTAAGGTCCCACTGCAATCTGACTCCCCAGTCCTCTCTCCCAGCCTCATCCCCTGCCGTACACGCATGCCCCATTACATAAGAACATAACCCTCCCCAAACTACCATGTACTTTCTTGACCACACGTCAAGTTAATCCTTATGCCTATATTTTACCATGAAAGTTTCAAGATGCCAGCTCAATTATCATCACCTTTGATGTTTTCTAGGCCACCTCCTCCCCCAAAAGCTCAGACTCACTAGGTCCTGCAAAGGGGTGGGTGTGGTAGCTTTCAAATACAGTGAATTTTCCCCATTACACAATTATATATTCTCATCTCTGAGAATTTAGAAAAGAAAGACAATTGGTACTGAAACAAATTACTCATAGCCACAAAGGATTTTAGCATGCTTTTCAGCTCACAGCCTTACCTGGTGAGAATCCAAAGCCACCCACACCTGGCCTGGTGTCTGCTTTGCTGTGGTTCTCTCAGGGCTTCTCCCCCAGGCAAATCCCATTCTGGTTCTACAACCTGCCCTGGACTTCTCATATTCCCACAACCAACCACCACAAAACTAAAACCCAGCTCTTTCCTCAAAACACACAGTTCTCAGGAGTTTAAAACTGAAGTGGGGGTTTTAATAGAAGTCTCAGAAGAAGGGAACGGAAAAACTAAGGGTGGGATAAAAGGGAAGGAAATAATTATGAAAACAATAGCTAAGAATATGTCTTTAAATTGAAAGAGCCCATCAAGTAGTAAGCAGAAAAAATCCTAAAAATACACACACCTAGGAATATACTAGTGATGTTTCTGTATCTCAAGGATAAAGACGAAATTTCAAAAGTTTTCAGGAATGAAATATATATATATGTATATATATTTTTACAAAGGAACAAGAATAAAAAGACATGAGACCTCGTCAGCAATTCTGGCTGCTAAAGGACAATGGAGCAATGCCCTGAAAAATGGGAGAGAAAATGGCTGAGTATAGAATTCTAGGGGAAAAATACCAAAATGAATGTGAGGAAAAATAAAGATGTTGTGCAAGTCTAGGTCCCATGAGAAACATGCCAAGATGGGATTATGTGTGCCAGAAATGTATTAGGGCAAACATCTGTAAGAGACAAGGGAGCCCCAGGGGTTGGGTGAGCTGTCAGACCGCGATGCTTATCGGATTCTGGGCAAAGAAGAGAGGGAAGAAAGGGGTGGGTGGAGTGTCTTAGACTGCAGTGCAATTTTAGGAGAGTTTTAATAGGCTTTCAGAAAGTCCTCAAGCGGAAGCAGAGTCCTGGTCTCCCTGCTCATCACTGGCTGGAGGAACCCTATGAAAAGACTCAGCATGAAATTGCCAATGCATCTCAGAGGCAGCAGCACAGGCTGTGGGTCAATTACACTCTGCAGTGGGAGATTGGAGGGGTGCATGCTCATGGCAGCCTCAGATGTGTTCTGATGTGCAAGGATTCAGAAAGTTTGCCACCCACTAATTCTGTGTTAAAAGTAAGGATCTACTTTACAAAAAGGAGTCCAAAGAGAAGATGAAGGGAAACGAGAAATGGCAGGAGCTGAGTACATCCGAGAACCAGCAAAGAAAACGGAATTATCATGAAAAGAAAGCCCATGTAACCTCAGCACCTGGCACAGATGATAAAGCATTGCGCTCCCTTCTACTAAGGGTTCAATCATACTGCCTGGGATTCTGCCACAAATGAAAGCTAAACAATTGTTATCTTATAAATAAATTGATTGGCTTTCAGTTTTCAGAATCAATCTGTACAAAGACCACAGAAGAAGTAATTTTAGTTAAAGGACAGAACAAAAATGTTGTAAACCTTGACAAAGTGAAAAGGATAATACAGTAAGTCAGAAGCGGGAAGGGAGGTGGGAAGAAAAGTGAGCTCCTTGATTTTTCCACCTTTCATAACATAGGTATGTCTAAGTGTGAGCAGTCAAGCACACTTTGTTCTTTAAAACGATGTGTAGATAACTACCAGAAGTAATGTCAGAAATGCAAGGTATTCTCCTTGGGAAATAAAGCTGGAGAGGGAGATTTTAATTTGTTTTAGGCTATTCTACCTTGCTTGGGCTATATAGATGGGTTAATTTTTATTATTTTAATATTTTAAGTATTTATAAGGCCCTATAGAGATTTTAAAAAGCTATCTTGTTTTAGAAAGTGTAAAACTAGAATCCAGTTACTCAAACATGAAATAAGGACCCATCTATCATTCTTAGAAAAAAAATTTGAAGTCATTCAACCTGAGTACAGACATTTTAGGCTGAGTCAGACAGAGATGGTAAGCAGTCTTTTCGGTATTGCTAGTTGGGTTTAACTTTAACTAGTCTATGTCCTTAGTGCAATTTAAATAGATGCTTATGAATAAGTGTATCTGCCTCTGAATTGTTTGCTCTTGAAAGGCTTGCTTATGATATCCTGTGGGTAATTCCTGGAATATGCACACAGAAGACAGCACAAAGGATCAGAAGGCATATCTTTATCTATCGCAGGTAGCAAATCCTAAAATAAATCACAAGTGAAAGCCAAAGATTATCCCCAGACTGAGGCTCCAAGTCCAATGTTACTCCAGGAAAAAAAAAAAAGTTAGAGGAAGTTTCCAATATTTTAATGGCTTTGTCTGTGGGATAGGGACATGACCAAACCATGGAGTGGATATTGCTATCAGTTATCTAAGGGCATAAAAGATGGAGAGGAATAGAGAAAGGAAAGGCCCTCTTTCTGTTTACTATTGACACCTTTACTTCCAGTCCATGAACATGGTATATCTCTCCAATTTTTTTAGACCATCTTTGATTTCTTTCATCAGTGTTTTGTAGTTTTCAGCATACAAATCCTGTACATGGTTTGTTAGAATAATAGCTAACTATTTCACTTTTGGGGCCAATTGTAAATGGCACTATAATTTTTGTGTTCACCTGTTCATTGCTGTTACATAGTAATATGATGCAATTTTGTATGTTTATCTTATATCCTAAAACATTGCTAAACTCACTTATTCTAGTTTTGTTTTAGATTCCTTGGAATTTTCTACATAGACCATCTTGTCATCTGCAAATAGGGACAGTTTTATTTCTTCCTTTTCTGTATGCGTTCTGTTTCCTTTTCTTGCTTTCTTGCAATGACTAGCACTTTCAGCACTTTGTTGAATAGGAGTGGTGAGAGAGGACTTTCTTGCCTTGGTTTTGGTCTCAAGGAGCAAGCGCTCAATTTTTCACCACTAAATATAATCTTAGCTTTGGGTTTTTGGTAGATAATCTTTGTCAAGTTTGGGAAGTTCTTTCAATTCCTACTTTTCTGAGAGATTTTGTCATGTAGTATAAAAATTTTAGCTTCCTTTGTGAAGTCAGAGAAGTTCTTTCAATTCCTATTTTTCTAAGAGATTTTGTCATGTACTATAAAAATTTTAGCTTCCTTTATATTCCTTCACCTTCCCCATTTATAATAGTCTTAAATATTTCTTCTACATACATTTAGAACCCAATCAGACATTATTTTACTTCAAATAACTTAGAAAACTCAAGAGAAATGTATTATATTTACCCATATTTTTATTCTTACCGTTGTTCTTTCTTCCTTCCTGATGTTTCAAGATTCCTTCTTTCGTCATTTCTTTTCTGTTTTTAGGACTTCCTTTAGCCATTCTTTTAGGGTAGATCTGTTGATGACAAATTCTTAGTTTTCCTTCATCTAAGAATGTCTTGATTTCTCCTACATTCCTGAAGAATATTTTTACTGAATGTAGAATTGCTTGACAGTTCCCTTCTTTCATACTTGAAAAATATTTTGCCACTTCCTGCTGGCCACCATGATTTCTGATGAGAAATCACTATCATTCAAATTGTTCTTCCCCCATAGGTAAGATATCATTTCTCTCTTGCTGCTTTCAAGGGTTTTTTCTTTGTCTTTGGTTTTCAAAAGCTTGACTATACATGGCTTGTGTGGGTTCCTTTGGATTTATCCTCTTTATAGATTGCTTAGCTTCTTGAATCTTCAGTTTTATGTCTCGTGCCAAATTTGGGAAGTTTTTAGCCATTATTTTTTCAAATATATTCTCAGTCTCGCTCTCCTTCTCTTTGGGACATCAATGACATAAATGTTAGATCTTTTTTCATGGTCCCACAAGTCCCTGAGTCTCTGTTCCTTATTTTCAATATATTTTTGGCCTATTGTTCAGATTGCATAATTTCTAATATTCTATCTTAAAGTTCACTATTTTTTTCTTTGTCGCCTCTATTTTTCTATCGAGCCCATTCCATTTTTTTATTCTAAAATTTTCATTTGAGTTTTCTTTGCATCTTCTATTTCTTTGAGACTTTCTATTTGTTTCAGACATGTTCATAATTCTGCATCAGTTCTTTTTTTTTTTTTTTGGCTTTTTGTATTTTATTGTGGTAATATACATAAAAGATAACATTTACTATCTCAACCCTTTTTAAGTGTACAGTTCAGTAATATTAAGTACATTTATATTGTTGTGCAACCATCACTCCCATTCATCTTCACAATTCTTTTCATCTTACAAAATTGAAACTCCATACCCATTAAATAACAACTCCCCAGCCCTTGACAATCACCATTCTGCTTTCTGTCTGTATGATTTTTGACAATTTTAGATATCACATATAAGTGGAATCATACAATATTTGTTTTGTTTTTATTTGTGACTGGCTTATTTCATATAGCATAATGTCCTTAAGGTTCATCCATGTTATAGCATGTCAGAATTGCTTTCCTTTTTAAGGCTGAATAATATTCCATTGTGTGTATATACCACATTTTGCTTACCCATTCATCTCTCAATAGACACTTGAGCTGCTTCCACTTCTTGGCTGTTGTGAATAACGCTGCTATGAACATTTGTATACAAATATCTCTTTGAGACCCTGCTTTCAATTCTTTGGGGTATATACCCAGAAGTGGAATTGCTGGATCATACAGTAATTCTTTATCTTTAATCTTTTGAAGAACCACCATAATGTTTTCCACAGTCACTGTACAACTTTAAGTTCCCACCAGTAGCGCGCAAGGATTCTAACTGTTCCACACTCTCACCAACATTTATCATTTTCTGGGGTTTTTGATAGTAGCCATCCTACTGGATGTGATGTGGTATCTCATTGAAGTTTTGATTTGTATTTACTTAATGATTAGTGATGTTGAGCATCTTTTCATTTGCTTATTGGCCATTCATGTATCTTCTTTGGAGAAATGTCTATTCAAGTCCTTTGCCCATTTTTGAATTGGGTCATGGTTTTTTTTTTATTCTGTTTTATGATACCTAATTTAAACTCGTTGTCAAATAATTCTAACATCTCTGTCATATTGGTATCATATCTATTGATTGCCTTTTCATTCAGTTTGAGATTTTCATGTGATTTTGATTGAAACTTGGACATTTTGGGTATTATGTCATGATAATCTGGATCTTATTTAAACTTTCTATTCTAGCTGGCTTCCTCTGACACTGCTCTGGAAGGGGAATGGGGAAGCCACCTTGTTACTGCCAGGTGGGGATAAAAGTCCAAGTTTCTCATTGGTCCTCCATTAATGCCTGAGAAGGAGGGCTCCTTGTTACTGCTGGGCAGGGGTGGGAGTTCTGGCTCCCCTCTAGACCTCCCTGGTTGGGACGGGGTAGGAGTGCCTCATGAGTGTTCCCCAACTGTTTTCCACTGACACTGTGGTAGTCAAAGTACCAACTAGGCTTCCTCTAACACCAGCATGGGAGAAGGGGAATTTTGGTGCCTCCTTATAGCCTGGCAATGCTGTCCACACAGCTTCTGCTGGCATGGGTGGAGTGGGGCTACAATTTTTTTTCTGTGGTACTTGGCTGAGATACAGTAGTTATTGTCTAAAACTTTTCCTTCTTGCTAGGCTGCCCCTTTTCTGGTCCTGTGGCTAGAGAAGTCATGGTACTGTGGGACTTTTTTTTTTTTGTCTGTACCCATTGGCTGTTTGGGTTTTGGGATCTTAAGCTTCAAATCTGAGATCTATGAGGCAAAAAGAAAACCCAGGAAACACTACCTTGTCCTTCCTTGGGTCCTGTCGTCCCTAGCTGGTCTATCTTCTCTCCGCCTTTCATAGTCTTCTTATGTTTGTTTTCTATTTAATATTCAGGGTTTTCAGTTATACTTTGAGTAAGGAATAGGGAAAAGTATATTTACTCCCTCATCTACTCCATCTATTCCATCAAAAGTCTAAATTACTGATTCATTTGAAAAACAGTTATAAGCATATTCAGATTTTCTGTTTTTTCTTTCCATAAAATTGATTTCAATAAATTGTTTTTCTAGGACATTGTCTACTTTAAGTCATCAAATTTCTTGGCATAAAGTTGTTCACAACATTCTTTCATTTTAAAGTTCTCTGATATATTTATAGTTGAATTTCCTTCTCTATTCATCATTTTGGTCATTTGTTTCTCCCGTTCTTCTTCCCTCCCTTTCCCTCCCTCCCTCTTCCTCCCTCCCTCACTCTCCCCTCCCCTCCCTCTCCCCTCCCCTCCTTCACTCTCCCCTCACCTTCCACTCTCCCTCCCTCACCTCTTCCCCCACTCCCTCCTTCACCTCTTCCTCCCTCCCTCTCCTCCCAACCCTCCAATATGCTTGGCAAAGGTTTGTGATAGCTATCTTTTCAGAAAATCAGATATTAGGTTTGGTGACGCTCTCCTATATTTTTTCTGTTGCATGAATGTATTGGCTATTGCCATGATAGCAGTGCATAACAAACCAAAATTCAGCATTTAGACAAGCATTTATTTCTTACTAAAGTTGTGTGAGTCAACTGCACTTACCTGGGCTAGGCTGAAATCCAGGCTCCAGACTCCAATTTGCAGATTGTGTTCAGGTTTTATCCTCCTTGGACCAGCAGCTGTCTGAGGCATGTTCTCTCATGGTGAATGGCAGGCATGCAAGAAACCAAACTAAATTACATACCAAACGTATTTAAACCCTCTGCTTATATCAAATTTACTAACATTCTATTGGCTATATCAAGTTGATGGTGAAGCCCCTTTTCAATGGGTCAAGGAAGTATATTCTGCCTGATAACCTTGCGGTATCCTCCTGTTGTGTGTCAAGGGTGTGAATGTATAATCCTATTATAAGAGAGTGAAGAACTGAGGCCAATAATCTGATCTACCACAATCAGTTACTGATCTTATCTTTACTATCCTCCATTTAGTTACTTTGGATTCTATTCTCTTTCTGATTTCTGGAGTTGGATGATTAACTCATAAATTTTCAGACTTCTTTGAGCATATGAGGCTGTAAATTTCTCTAAAGGTACTGTTTTAGCTACACCCCATTAGTTTTGATATGTGGATTTTCATTATTGTTCAGTTGAAATATTTCCTAATGTCCCTTACAATATCACCTTTAACCCAAAAACTACTCAAGTTTCCAAATATATTTTTGTATTATCTTTTTGTTAATGCTTTCTAACTTAATTGTACTGTAGTCAGACAATATATTCTATATATTCTGTTAATGTTTGTGGAGATTTGTTTTGTGGCCCAATATGTAGCTAATTTTCATAAATGTTTCATTTATGTTTGAGTAAAATTTGTTTCTTAATTTGGGGTATAGGGTTCAATATATGCTCATTACATCACAATTGTTATGTTATTAACATCTTCTAAACATTCGTGTTTCATTTGCTTGATCTGTCAGAACAAAGATTTGTTAAAAAATTCCCCTTCTATTGTAGACTTGACATTTTTCCTTGTAGTTCTTTCCATTTTTTGCATTGTATATTTTGAGGCTAAATTTTAGGTGTATAATGTCTAGAAACATCATATCTTCTCTGTGAACTGAAGTTTTATCATTATGTAATGACCCCTCCTTAAAGCAAAAGCATTTTTAGAGATAGTCTTTGTCTCTCATTTTGAGATAGCTGTATCAGCTTTGTTTTGGTTTGTATTTGCCTGGTGTTTCCTTTTTCCATTCTTTTATGTGTGACTTTCCTATTCTTTTATGTTTGAAGTATGTTTCTTATGAACAGGTTACAGCTAATTTTTAAAATATAATCTAATTAGACAACTGATCTTTTAAATGATTTTACCCCCCTTATATTAACTGTTATTGAATAGTTTACTTCTGTTCTTACTTTGTGTCACCAAATTTCATCAATTATAAGGCATACATTTTTTTCTGCCCATTTTAACATCTTTGAAATTAGAATACTTCTTATGATTGTTGTAATTAGCAGCTTTTCTCTTTCTTAGTAACATGTAAAATTTAGGTGTATTTTACAAGGAACGTCACCTTAGTTTCCATGAAATATAATATTTACTCTTCTTTCTTAAGTTTCTCTCCCCTCCCATCCCTTTATCTTTATTGACTTAAGGTGTTAATTTTTTTATTTTCTTTTTTTGCCTGTACTTGTTTAGAAGTCACACATTCTATCTGTATCATTTTAGTGATTACTCCTAAAATTGTAACAAGCATACTTGAATTAAATTCTAAAACTAATCAGTGTGTTAGGTTGGATTCGTCCAAAAGGTGCCCTTGAAACCAGAACTTGGGTACAGGCATTTGGGAAGTGACATCAGGAAGCAGAAACGAAGGAATAGGAAAGTGAGATAGGAGAAGAGAAAGGCCAGTATAGGGAACACTCAAGAGCAGATTACTGTTGTATAGGTAACAGGGGCTCAAGCCCTCTGAACAACCAAGTGGAACTTGCCTCAGAATTGTCCCACCAGGTGACGAGGAGTTTGGAGCATTTATCTACTGACCCCCACATTGGTCAAAAGTGACCCCTGGAATTGTTAACTCACTTGCACTTCCAGATTACATCTGCTTAAGTCAGAAAGTTCTGTGGTGCAGGAGAAAGACAGGAGGTGCAGAAGAGAGACATATGTGCTTGAGCAGCAGCTGGCAGTCTGTTGGAAACCGTCTACCACAGCTGTAAGAGAACTTCGGTGGGCAGAGAGGATGTGGGTGGCATATCAGCACTGTCTACTATGATCAGTATTCCTAAACGCCTCCCGCTCTTTGCCAAAACCTTGAACTTTCATTCCATCACCTATCCTACTTTACATTTTATTAGTAGATATTTTATTCACATCTTTTTTTGTATACCTCCAAAAATAGTGATTACTTTTTTATTACTTTAAATAGTCAATGATCACTTAGATTTACCAATATGTTTGTCAGTTTCCCTGCTCATCATTCCTTCTTGAGTCTCACTTCTTTCTTTGTGGATTAATTTCTTTCTTCCTTTAGTATAAGTTTTCTTCACCATCTGAATTTTTTGGTTCCTAGGTTCAGGTGATGAGTTTGGATATTGAGATTGAAAACGACACCGGTATACAAATCTATTTCATTTCTGAGTTTCAGATAACAAATAGCAAGAGGTTTCACAGAGAAGGATCTATGCAGTTCAGCAGTTTTTTTTAGTAAGTGTCTGTTAGTGAATTTAGTCTTTGTCTTTCTGAAAATAACTTTTGTATGCTCGTTCTTGAATGATAGCTTGACAGGGTACAAAATTGTACGTTCACTTTTACTTTCAAAGATATTTTTCAAGTATTGTTGATTAGAAGTCTATCTGTCTATTTATCATTCTACCTTGGTAACATGTCATTTTCCTGTCTTTTTAAACATAACCTCAAGAATTTATTATCTTCGTAACAAAGCAAAAGATGAGCTTAGGACTGAATCCCCTGCCCCTTTTTCTTCTTAAATCCTCCCAGTTCAAAATGTTTGCATCTCTTCATAGCCTGAAGTCTCTTAGCTCTGCAGTTGGGCTGAATTCATTCAAACCTCAGTACAACCTTCTTTGTAGTTTTAGCTTTTCTCTGGAAATCAGCTTAGTCTGTCCACTGTAGCCAGCCTGCTTCCAGTTATAGCACCGCTTTCCCTGGGTGTACAGAGAATCCTTGCCCTTCTTGTACTGTGTCACTGTGTGGGGTTGCTGTTTGCCACACTTCTGACAGAAAGTCTGGTGAGTTTTAGGAACATTCACCACGTTTGCAGGAGTGCTGTTGGCACAGAAAGCTCTGGTTGTTTTAAGATGTTCTCTTTGTCTTTGTTTTTCTGCACTTCAATGAGTCTAAATGTGTATCTATTTTTACTTATGCCATTCTGGACTGTTGTGATCACAGAGCCAGTCAAAGAAAGTAGGTAAGCAGAGTCTGCCTGGATTCTGCCAAAACCTTGTGGCCCAAAGTCATAGGAAAAAAGTGAAAATACAAAGTTCAGTCAGGCAGTAATGAGATTAGTGAACAAAATCAGCTAAGGTCTTGTTGGAGGTTGTAGAATCCAGATGATAAAATCAGGTAAAAGAAAAAAGAAAGAAGTTACAAAAAGCACTGTAGCATGGTACAAGTGAAACAGGAGATATTAACCCCACCTGAAGGGTGTAGACTTGGGGTCTCCTCTAATTTTGAGACTCCTAAAACTGGACTCAGTATGTCAATCTGTGATGCAGGAAGAATTACACTGGACATAAGCAGCTCCAGGTCTGGCATCCTTGTACCAAATGTGTTTGTGCAATAAGCAACTCCAACTTGCCTCAGGTGACAATCATATTGTCATTATGAATTATTGGCTCAGTAATCTAAAGTCACAGTAAAGCTAAGTGAGTTGTGTCTCTTTGCCCCAGAAACATAAAAATTATGAAATGTATCAAGCCTATGGCATTAATCATTTTGTTACATTCAAAATAATTTCTGCATGTTTGGCATTTAAAATAGTTCACTATGTCAAATTCAATTATAAATTACAAGTATATGACAAATTAGCCTTTGATTCCAAATTAAATGCTTGATTTGAGGAGAATGGTATAAGAGGAAGTGACTTAGTTTATAAACAGTGTCAGAGTGGTTAAGAGAAACTGTGTTAAAGAGTTGCTTAATGTGGAAAGGATTAGCTTATTGGGCCATAAGTTTGTTGAGTTTAGACATTTTAAATTCGTAAAGTAAATTGAATACATTCAATTTATAAACATTTAAAGTATTTAAAGGTAATTAGTCTGTTCAACTCAAGTTTACTTAACATTAATCAAAATCCAATTCCCTTATGTAAACAGTTCAATTTATATTAAAGATTCCCCAAAAATTATTTCTACTTTATATAGTATTCACTGGATTTAAAATAGTATAGTAAAATTTATAAAATTATTTTAGGGGTTTAAGAAAAACTAGGCTTTTAAGTTTATAATTTCAATAAGTAAAATTTTAAAAATCAAACCCAAATAAATGAAAATAAAAATAATCTGTGTGCACAAAAGCTGCCTTTGGACATCAAAAATCTCATGCAGATTCACAACTCAATCTAAGAATTCATGTCCTTTATCAAGGTAATCTCTTGCTCATTCTCTCTCATCTCACCTTCTGAAATTTCTATTGGGTGTCAATTGGACCTTGTCACTCTCTTTCATGACACTCATATATTTTTTTCCTTCAAGTTATCTCCTCCAATCCACAATTTTGTCTTCATCTGGATCTAACATGCTGTTGACTCTATCCACTGGAAGGCGTTTCCTCATTTCAATGACTCTATTTCTCATTTCACATCAGACACAAACCTGCTCACTTCCTCAGAGTCAGACTGCCTCCCTCGTTCTCAAAATTCTTCCAGCTCCCAGTGACTCACTGAAGAGTGTGGGCGCTCTGCTGCCTTTACTGAGCACCTGGGCTGGCTGGAGGTCTGGGATTGCCTGGCTTCACATCCCACATGCCAGAGCTGTCTGCACCATGTTGCTCCTCTACTTCTGGACACAGAATCTTGTTTCCTGAGTGGCGTCAGAGGATGAATAAACCAGCACTTATGGGTTAGCTCTCCATGGAGTGGAATTTGAGCAATAAGAAACAGGAGGGAGGTGAGCTGATAAATTCTCCTTCTCTTCTCCCTTTCAATCGGGGGTCATGTTTCTTTTTGAAATCTTTCCTATATGCTAAGCAAAATGCCTGCTAAGTGACCAGTTATCTCTTCATGGCTTCTCAAGAAAGAATGACCAGAGCTGTAATGCATCACATCGCTTTTGCTTTACATCTCTCCTTGCCCTACTTCCCCTTTTCTCCCTTGCCTTCATCTCAATGGGCTTCATCTCCTGAATAAAGGATCAGTATCCTAATCCTTGCCTCAGGCTCTGCCTTCTAGAGAACCTCAGCTAAGAGACTCTTTAAAATTTTTGTTTGGTTCTTTTTGAGAATCTCAATCTTTCCTCCTGTTTTTAAAAATTCTATTCTTTGATGATATTAATGTATCTACCAGCCAGAGACTATAAAATATGTTTAAAATAGTACCTTCATTGTTGGAAATTTAATACTGCCCTTCATATTGTAACTCTCACTCATGGTGGATTATTTCCTTGTTCTGTGATTTTGGATTGTGAGTTCACCTTCAGCAGGTTATGTTGAAGTGAACCCTGAGAATCCTTAGCTGAGAGTTTGTCCTTCTAGAGAGGACTTGTATTGACTCGTCACAGATATTATCAGTTTGGGAATTCTCGACCACAAGAGTGGTATAAATGCCAAACTCTGCCTTCATGGAGGACAAGTGTCTTGGGAGATCTTTTCCCTTTATCTAGATATAAGTGAAGATGGACAAGCTCTCTTGATATCCCTCTTTGCTGATGTTTGATTTTGCTTTTAGTTCTCATCCTTTTTCTAAAGGTATAGGAGGGCCGGCCCCGTGGCCAAGTGGTTAAGTTCGCCCGCTCCACTGCGGCGGCCCAGGGTTCAGATCCTGGGCACGGACATGGCACTGCTCTTCAGGCCACGTTGAGGCAGCATCCCATATGCCACAGCTGGAAGGACCTGCAACTAAGATATACAACCATGTACCAGGGGGGATTTGGGGAGATAAAGCAGAAAAAAAAATAGATTGGCCACAGTTGTTAGCTCAGGTGCCAATCTTTAAAAAGAAAAAAGAAAAAAAGAAAGGTAAAGGAGCCTTTTGACAGTTCTTTGCTTTACGTGCAAAAGCTCCCTCAAGTTCCCTGGGAACAGCTGCAGTGTGAACTCAAGACTACTGCTCTGGTTTGTAGGTCCCTCTCCATTTTTGCCCCTAGGGTTTGTATTATTTTCTTATAAGCTCAGCTATGCATTTCAAAGACAATTTTTTTTTATATTTCATGATTCTTTTATGGTATTTTACAATGGAAGTTTTTTTGGATTATTTAATCTGCTATAGTGCTAGAAATGTAAGATGTAGCCTGTCTTTAATAACTAAAATGGATCGAATCATTACTAAGCACCATTGTAAGCACATTAAATGAATTAACTCCTTTATCCTCTCAACAACTCTGTCAGTTAGGCACTATTATTACCCCCACTGTGTTAGTCTGGGTCCGCTGAGAAGCAGATTCCAAGAATAGAATAAATATGAAGGATTTTATGCAGGAAAATGCCTGTGAAAAAGGAAATGGCCGGTGGGGGAGTTGGTAAAGGCTGGGTGAATCATTAGACGATAACTCAGATGTAACCCTGAGTAAAGAAAAAAAGAAGGAAGATCGGGTTAAAGTATCTTACACTGCAGAGCCATCTCACTAAAGTTCAGTAAAGCTGTTGGGGGGTCTTTGAACCAAAGCTGGCTGATGGGAGTCCCATATCTCCCAGGAATGGGCCTGTCTTAGTCTCCCTGCCACATTCAGTCATCGGTGGGAGAAACCCATGAGAGATGGGGCCCCGTCACAAACGCCGTGTTGGATTTGAAAGTGCAGCAGCTGGGGCCTCAGCCAGTGGTGCTCCTGGACTAGAAGGTCTGCCAAGTGCGTCCTCATGGCCAACACATCCACTTTATGGAGGAGGAAACAGACACAAAGAGGCGAGCCAACTTGCTCAAGGACACGCAGCTGGTGCATAGCGGAACCAGGATTCAAACGTAGGGAGTTAAGCTCCAGTACACAACTTCTTAACGACTCTATGCTGCTTTTTTTTTAAATTAAGATTTTATTGGATCTTTGTGTAGAAAGAACATAAAGTTAAACAACTGTGATATAATTCATGTGTATTTTTCAGGTTGAAAGTTCTATTTTTACTCAGATTCTACAAGAGGCTCTCTAAGAAGGACAAACACATGCATACACACACTTAAAAAGACCTTCACGGCCAGCCCCGTGGCTGAGTGGTTCAGTTTGCACGCTCCGCTCCAGGGTTTCGCTGGTTCGGATCCTGGGTGCAGACATGGCACTGCTCATCAGGCCATGCTGTGGCGGTGTCCCACATGCCACAACTGGAAGGACCTAAACTAAAAATATACAACTATGTACCAGGGGAATTTGGGGAGAAAAGGGAAAAATAAAATATTAAAAAAAAAAAAAGACCTTCAAAGTTGAGGACCTTTAAGGGCAGGGGCCCATGAAATTGACAGCAACCTTTAAAATGTGACTGTGTTACTGGAAATTCAGTGACTGTTGATGCATTGTGTCTCTCTCCTTAATCTGGTCAGTCACAAATTAATATTGCTTCTCATGGGACGTTTATTTTTCCTTCTATTCCTTCCTGTGATAGAGACACCTAGGTGCCTGCTTAGTATCCAATCTTCCTTCATTACTAATTACTAATCCCGAAAAAACCAACAACGATAAGCCATCTGTATATCTCTACCTCCCTTTGTCAGGATGGCCATCTAATTTCTAACTATAAGTAAAAATTGTTGGGTGAGCCTTTCAGGAAATCTTCATAAAAGAGGCTGACTTGGCTGGCCTGTAACTTCTATCATTCAGGGTCTCAGCAAGAAAACAGACGGCACACTGAAGTTAGAATAACTTGGGTAGGCTTTATACATAAAGGGCCTATTGATAAAGGTGTAGGCCAAATGTGTGGTAATCATGAAGAATAGCATAGGAGTGCAAGATTAGAATCAGCTGAGCTGTTACCGTCTCTATATCTGAACTGGAAAGAAAAGAGTCAGGTAGAGCGGACTGCCTGGAGGACAGTGACCTTCAAGGGGAGAGATGCAGCCAGCCAGATGTGACTTTGCAGGAAGGGAGTCGGGGAAAAAAGATCCTGAGCTCATTCTCTTCTCACACTCTAATCTCTTGTCATGGATCCATTTGGCTGAACCCATCAGAAAGCCCAGGGCAAGAAGGCCACTGATGTAGCCCACCCAGGCCAGCCTACTGAGACAGAGCAGATGGAGAAGGAGAAGGGCAGAGAGTTGATATGAATCAGGATATACTATACGGGATATAGTAAGTACATGCACTTTTGCCTTCCCTTCTGTCTTTTCCCTTCTCCTTTGGTACATGGATGTGATGGCTGGAGCAGCACTGACCATTTTGCAACTTTGAGGCAACCTTGAAGATGAAAGCAAATTTCCAAGGATGATAGAGCAGAAATAGAGAAGAGGCCCAAGCATTACTGACATACGAGAACAACTACATCAGCCCTGAAATGCCCACCACAGACTTCTTTTAAATGAGAAAAATATGAATCTTTGCCTTAAGTCATTGTTTTCCAGATTGCTTATATTTGGAGCTAAATGCAATTCTCAATGATATATATCCCCAATCTCTGAATTTGTCTTCATTCTTCCTCCCCTGGACTATTGTCATTGCTTCTTAGCTGACAAATGACGCTTTGTTCCTCCTGCTTCTTCAGTCTCTGCCTTGTTACCAGAATCTTCTTTCTCAAGTAGTTCTGACATAAGGGGCCCCCAACAGTGGTTCTCTCTCCAAGCAGGAACTTGGTGTCTGAGGGGCAGGGGTGGGAGTGAGATTTGCTTTTCACTGTATTCTGTTTCACATTTTAGATTTTGTACCATGTATACATATTACCTAAAATAACTGAAAATGTAGTTCTCTGAAAAAGTTAAAAATATTCCATGTCACTTTCTTCCATAGGATTTTCAAAAGGGCATTTGGAGTCCAGCGTCTCCATGTGGACTTCACCCAGTAACAAAATATCTTATCAATTTGAAGATGAACGTTTTTCACGTTTTAACACCTCTGAAGTTGACAGAATCTTACGGTTGCTGTTCTCCAGGTGGCAGCCAGGACGTAGCTGCTGTTGCCTGCCCTTGCACAAACCTAGATGTTAGTCCTCATTCAGGTTGTCTTTAAATGATTCGTTGACTGTGTATGGAGGAGAGTTACAGTTGTCCGATGTGCCTTTGGTGGACCTTTTGTGGACATCCTTCAGTAAGAACAATAAAGTGCCAGCATCAAAACTTATAGAATGAGCATCAGCACCTTGGAAGCAAATCCCAGAGACAATATTGCAGCAGTCTTAAGAATATTACCAAAGCTCCTGATAGCCCAGCTGACAAAGCATGAAAAATACTCTGATCTCAACTCTCCGTTGAAAGTGATTCAGAGGACCTGGGAATGTTTCTATAGGAAACATTTTAATGATACCTCAACGAATTTTTAAAAATTTAAGTCAGATTTATTGAGGTATAATTTACATACAGTAAAACTAACCCTTTTTAGATATACAGTTCTGTGAATTGGTAAAAATATATATAATGTTGTGTATCCACCACCGAAATCAAGAGAGTACATTTTGAGTTTCCTCATGCCTCTTTGTAGTTGATCCCCAACCCATACTCCCAGCCCTCAGGAACCACTGATCTTTCTTTCTCTGCTGTTTCGGCTTTCCTGTAATGTTGTGTAGCATTTTGATTCTGGTTTATTTCACTTAGCATAATGTTCTTGCATTTATCAGTAGTTCCTTCCTTTTTACTGTTCAGTAGTATTCCATGGTGTGATTATACCATAATGTTTATGCATTCACAATAGAACATCTGGATTGCTTCTAGTTTATGGCAATTACGGATAAAGCTATAAAAGTGCAGGGTTTTGTATGGATATACAGTTCCACTTCTCATGGGGAAACACTCAGGCGTAGGATTGCTGGGTCATATGGTAATTGTATATTTAACTTTATAACACACTGCTGAACTGCTTTTCACAGTGTCTGCAGGGTTTGACATTCCCACGCACCATGAAAACTTGGAGCTACTCTGCAACCTCACCAGCGCTTGGCGTGATCAGCTTTTTAAAATTATAGTCATTGTATCCATTATTAGTCATAGCTCACCGTGGTGTCAATGTGCATTTCCTTAATGATGCGCATCTTCTCATGGGCTTATTTCCTATCTATATATCTCCTTTGATGAAATGTCTGTTCAAATCATTTGTAATTTGATTATGTTCTTCTTACGGAGCTATGAATCCTTTATGTATTCTAGGTGTCCTTTATCAGATATGTGTTTTGTAAATATTATCTCAGTCTGTGGACTGTCTTTTCATTTTCTTGACAGTGTGTTTCAAAGAGCAGATATTTAATTTTAAGAAGTCCAATTTGTCAATTTTTTTTTCCTTTATGGCTCATGCTTTCTGTGTTCTAGCTAAGAAATCTTTGCCACATCCAAGTTCACAAAGATTTTCTCCTTTTTTCCTGTAGAAGTTTTATGGTTTTAGTTTTTTTTTTTTTTTGATTCATAGATTGTTGTAGTTTTATTCCATAAAAATGGTCATGCGTTCATTTCACCAAAATTACTAATTTGTATTCTAGTAACAGGAGTGAGTAATCTAAAAAGACTCAAGAAATAAAATATGGTTTTCATCAAAAAGATAAACTATAGTAAATGTAAGCTTTTAAAAGTATTTTTCAGGGGCACGCCCAGTGGTGTAGTGGTTGAGTTCATGCTTTCCGCTTCAGCAGCCCGGGGTTCACAGATTGGGATCCTGGGCACAGACCTAGCCCCGCTTGTTAAGCCATGCTGTGGCAGCGTCCCACATAAAATAGAGGAAGATTGGCAACAGATGTTAGCTCAGGACCAATCATCCTCACAAAGGAAAAAAAAATTTCAAAAAAGTATATTTCTAAAATATTCAAATTATTCTTTGAAATTAAAAAGCAAAATACAAATTATGACTAATAGAACATTTTAAATCAAATTTGAATTTATTAATTTTTTGAAATTTTTATTAAATGTTATTAAACATTTTTGAAAGAATAACACGATTAGCGATTCTAGTGTTCAATGCCCATCTAGCTGTAATGAGAAGGATCCATGTGTGTTATATCTAAACTTATATATACAAATTTAAGAGTAATATGAGTTGCTCAAACAGTGCAAGATAAACGTTCCTCAGCCGCCGTGGGCATCACGTTGCGGATATTCCATTAATTCATGAGAACCACTAAAACCAAGAGTTAGTAAGTGGGGAAAAAAAAGTCCCAGAAAATGGACCCTTGACCCCTCGTCTGAGGGTGGGACTGAGAGAAATTGCATACCTTCCCTGGGGCACCCATTCTCATGACTGTTTCCACGTGGCTGGTGTCCTCTTTGCACAGCTTTTTTTTGTTTTTTCACTTTTGTAGTTCAGTTTTATTTTAGTTGTAGCTTTTTACAGCTTAAGTTTTGACTTTCTTGTAATTACCTTTTTTAAGCTTTTTTTTTATTTGAGTTCATAATAGTTTACATCATTGTGGAATTTCAGTTGTACATTATTTCTTTTCTGTCACCACATAAGTGCTCCCTTCCACCCCCTGTGCCCCACCTCCCACACCCCTTCCCCTGGTAACCGCTGAACTGTTTTCTTTGTCCACGTGCTTGTTTATATTCCACAAATGAGTGAAACCATCTGGTGTTTGTCTTTCTCAGTCTGGCTTATTTCACTAAGCATGAGTCCTTCCAGGTCTTTCTATGTTGTTGCAAATAGGATGAATTTGTCTTATTTTCTCGCTGAGTAGTATTCCATTGTATATATATATATACATATATATATGTATATATATATATGTATATATATATATATACCACATCTTCTTTATCCAATCATCAGTCGATGGGCACTTGGATTGCCTCCACATCTTGGCTATTGTGAATAGTGCTGCAATGAACATAGGGGTGCATATGTTACTTTGGATTGTTGATTTCAAGTTTTTTGGGTAGATATCCAGCAGTGGGATAGCTGGGTCATATGGTATTTCTATTTTTAGTTTTTTGAGGAATCTCCATACTGTTTTCCATAGTGGCTGCACCAGTTTGCATTCCCACCAGCAGTGTGTGAGGGTTCCCTTTTCTCCACACCCTCTCCAACATTTGTTATTTTTAGTCTTAGTGATTATAGCCATTTCAACGGGCATAAGGTAGTATCTTAGTGTAGTTTTGATTTGCATTTCCCTGATGATTAGTCATGTTGAACATCTTTTCACACGTTCATTGGCCATCTTGTATATCTTCTTTGGAAAAATATCTGTTCATATCTTCTGCCCATTTTTAAATTGGGCTGTTTTTTTGTTGGTCATTTGTGTGAGTTCCGTGTATATTATGGAGATTAACTCCTTGTCAGATATATGATTTGCAAAAAATTTCTCCCAACTGGTGGCTTGTCTTTTGGTTTTGATCCTAGTTTCCTTTGCCTTGTAGAAGCTCTTTAGTCTGATGAACTCCCACTTGTTTGTTCTTTTTTGTTTCCCTTGTCTGAGAAGACACGGTATTTGAAAAGAACCTTTTAGGTTCACTGTCAAAGGGTGTACTACCTATATTATCTTCCAGAAGTGTTATCATCTCAGAAGTTATCTTCAAGTCTTTGATTCATTTTGAATTTATTTTTGCGTATGGCGTGAGATAATGGTCGACTTTCATTCTTTAGCACGTGGCTGTCCAGTTTTCCCAACACTATTTATTGAAGAGACTGTCTTTTCTCCATTGTATGTTGTTGGCACCTTTGTCAAAGATTAGCTGTCCATAGATGTGCAGTTTTATTTCTGGGTTTTCACTTCCGTTCCATTGATCTGTGTATCTGTTTGTGTACCAGTACCATGCTGTTTTGATCACTATGGCTTTGTCGTACATTCTGAAGTCAGGGATTGTGATGCCTTCAGCTTTGTTCTTTTTTTCTCAGGATTGCTTTAGCAATTCGGGGTCTTTGGTTGCCCCATATGAATTTTAGGGTTCTTTACTCTATTTCCATGAAGAATGTCATTGGAATTCTGATTGGGATTGTACTGAGTCTGTAGACTGCTTTGGGTAGCATGGGCATTTTAACTATGTTTAATTCTTCTAATCCCTGTGCATGGAAACTCTTTCCATCTCTTTATGTCATTATCTATTTCTTTCAATAATGTCTTATAGTTTTCTTTGTATAAGTCCTTTGCCTCCTTAGTTAAAATTATTCCTGGGTATTTTATTCTTTTTTTTGGCAATTGTAAATGGAATTGTATTCTTGAGTTCTCTTTCTGTAAGTTCATTATTAGAGTACAGAAATGCAACTGATTTTTGTAAGTTGCTTTTGTACCCTGCAACTTTACTGTAGCTGTTAATTATTTCTAATAGTTTTCTTATGGATTCTTTAGAGTTTTCTATATTTAAGATCATGTTGTCTGCAAACAGTGAGAGTTTCACTTCTTCACTCCCTATTTGGATTCCTTTTATTTCTTTCTCTTGTCTAATTGCTCTGGCCAAAACCTCCAGGACTATGTTGAATAAGAGTGGTGATAGTGGGCATCCTTGTCTTATGCCTGTTCTCAGAAGGATGGCATTCAGTTTTTCCCCACTGAGTATGATGTCAGCTGTGGGTTTGTCATATATGGCCTTTATTAATGTTGAAGTAGTTTCCTTCTATCCTCATTTTATTAAGAGTTTTTGTCATAAATGGCTGTTGGATCTTGTCAAATGCTTTTTCTGCATCTATTGAGATGATCATGTGGTTTTTATTCCTCATTTTGTTAATGTGATGTATCATTTGCGGATGTTGAACCATCCTTGTGTCCCTGGTATGAATGCCACTTGATCATGATGTATGATCTTTTTGATGTATTGCTGTATTTGGGTTGCCAATGTTTTGTTGAGGATTTTTGCATCTATGTTCATCAACAGTATTGGCCTGTAGTTTTCCTGTTTTGTATTGTCCTTATCAGGCTTTGATATCAGAGTGATGTTGGCCTCATAGAATGCATTAGGAAGTGTTCTATCTTCCCTGATTTTTTTGGAATAGCTTGAGAAGGATAGGTATTAGATCCTTTCTGAAAGTTTGGTAGAATTCCCCAGGGAAGCCATCTGGTCCTGGGGTTTTATTCTTTGGGATGATTTTGATTACTCTTTCAATCTCTTTACTTGTGATTGGTCTGTTCAGATTCTCTATTTCTTTTTGATTCAGCTTTGTGAGGCTGTAAGAGTCTAATAATTTATCCGTTTCCTCTAGATTGTCCATTTTGTTGGCATATTGTTTTTCATAGTATTCTCTTATAATCCGTTGTATTCCTGTGGTATCCATTATTATTTCTCCTCTTTCATTTCTAATTTTATTTATCTGAGCCTTCTCTCTTTTTTTCTTTGTAAGTCTGACCAGGGGTTTGTCAATTTTATCTTCTCAAAGAACCAGTTCTTTGATCCTTTCCAGTGCCTTTTTTGTTTCAATACCATTAATTTCTGCTCTGATTTTTATTATTTTTGTCCTTCTGCTGACTTTGGGCTTTGCTTATTCTTCTTTTTCTAATTCAATTAGGTGTAGTTTGAGGTTGTTTATTTGGGTTTTTTCTTGTTTGTTAAGGTGAACGTGTATTGCAACAAATTTCCCTCTTAATACAGCTTTTGCTGCATCCCACATGAGTTGGTATGGCATGTTTTCATTTTCATTTGTCTCCAGATCTTTTTTTGACTCCTGTTTTAATTTCTTCAGTGATCCATTGGTAATTCAATAGCATGTTGTTTAGTCTCCACATCTTTGTCCTTTTCTCAGTTTTTTAATTGTAATTAATTTCTAGCTTTATAACATTGTGATCGGCAAAGATGTTTGTTATTATTTCAATCTTCTTAAATTTGTTGAGGCTTGTGTTGTTTCCCAACATATGGTCTATTCTTGAGAATGTTCTGTGTGCACTTGAGAAGAATGTGTATTCTGTTTTTGGATGGAGTGTTCTGTATATGTCTATTAAGTTTGTCTGGTGTAGCTTTTCATTTAATTCCACTGTTTCCTTGCTGATATTCTGTCTGGATGATGTGTCCATTGATGTGAATGGAATGTTGAGGTCCCCTACTATTATTGTGTTATCATTAATGTCATCTTTCAGGTTTGTTAATAGTTGCTTTATGTACTTTGGTGCTCCTGTGTTGGGTGCATAGATATTTATTTCTTCTTGATGGGATGTCCCTTTGATCATTATATACTGCCCCTCTTTGTCTTTCTTTATCTGTCTTATCAAGAAGTCTACTTTGTCTGATATAAGTATCGCAACACTTGCTTTCTTTTGTTTACCATTAGCTTGGAGTATTGTCTTCCATCCCTTCTCTCTGACCCTGTGTTTGTCATTGGACCTGAGATGTGTTTCCTGGAGGCAGCATATTGTTGGGTCTTGTTCTTTAATCCATCTCACCACTCTGTGTCTTTTTATTGGAGAATTCAATCCATTTATGTTTAGGGTGATTATTAGTATATGAACGATTAATGCTGCCATTTTATTACTTGTTTTCCAGTTCACCTTCATTTCTTTAGTTTCTCATCCTATGTATTTTGGTCTACCAATCGAGTTGTATAGATTTTTATGTTATGTTTCTCTGTTTTCTCCTTATTTATTATTTGTGTCTCTGTTCTGCTTTTTTGTTTAGTGGTTACCCTGAGGTATATATTCAAGATCTCATGGATAAGATAGTCCCTTTTCTGATGGCCTCTAATTTCCTTAGACTAAACCAATTCAGTCCCTTTTCTCTTCCTCCTAACTTGTTTTTCTCACATCTTATTCCATCTTGTCTTATGAGTTTGTGGTTAAAATGACAAGATTATCTTTGTTTTTGGTGTTTTCCTTCCCTTTGCCTTTAATGCTATACTTGAGTATTTGCTATCCTGCTCTGATTCTGTCTACCTGTTTAACTCCTTACCCTACGCTTTGTAACCCCTTTCTTCCCCCCTTTTTCAGGTATGAGGGCTTTCTTGAGGACTTCTTGTAAGGGGGGTATTGTGGCTACAAACTCCCTTAGCTTATGTTTGTCTGGGAAACTTTTTATTTCTCCCTCATATCTGAAGGATATTTTCACTGGATAGAGTATTCTTAGCTGAAAGTTTTTGTCCTTCAATGATTTGAATATGTCATTCCAGTCTCTCCTAGCCTGTAAGGTTTCTGCAGAGAAATCTGCTGAAAGTCTGAGGGGGTTCCTTTGTAGGTTATTTTCTTCTGCCTTGCTGCCCTGAGTATTCTTTCTTTGTCATTCAGTTTTGCCAGTTTCACTACTATATGCCTTGCTGCAGGTCTTTTTATGTTGACATGTTTAGAGGATCTGGTAGCCTCTTCTACGTGGATTTCCATCTCCTTCTCTAGGTTTGGAAAGTTCTCTGCTATTATTTCTTTGAACACACTTTCTGCTCCATTCTTCTCTTCTCCTTCTTGAATACCTATAATTCTTATGTTGCATTTCCTAGTTGAGTCGGATATTTCTCAGAGACTTTCTTCATTTCTTTGTAGCCTTAGTTCTCTCTCCTCCTCTATCTGGAGCATTTCAACATGTCTATCTTCAATTATGCTGATACACTCCCCTATGGTGTCTGCTCGAGCATTCAGGGAACTCATAGTTTGTTTTATTTCTTCCATCCTGTCTTTCATCTCTAATATTTCTGATTGATTCTTCTTTATAGTTTCAATCTCTTTTGTGAAGTAGCTCCTGAATTTGTTGAATTGTTTCTCTACATTCTCTTTTACCTCGTTGAGCTTTTTGCTGATAGCTGTTTTGAAGTCTTTGTCATTTAGACTACATACTTCTGTGTCCTCAGGACTGATTTCTGGGTACTTGTCTTTTCTCTCTGGTCTGAAGATCTAATATAGTGTTTGCTATTACTATAGGCGGTGGCTTGGTTCTTATGCATCCTGATTTACTTGGTTGCAGTTACTGCCTATTGCCATTGGGTAAGGGTCAAGAGCCACATATTTCTGAGCCCTCTGTCTTCAGCCAAAACCCCAGGAGCTGGAACCAGGATTGGGCAGGTGGGAGGAGGGGCACTTTCTCCTCCATGCTCTCAGGGCTTTCTTGATCTGTTCTCCTGGCGTGTTAGCTTGATAAGGTCACCACCCCCCGTAAAAGCTTTCACCCCAGTAGAGGGCTTCCCTCTAGGCTGCAAGGGGCCTTTGGAGTCCTTGAAGTTCCCACAAATGAACGTCATCTCCCCCATTCCTTCCCTCTAGGAGACCTCTCACAGTCCCAATCTCAATCTTTAGGGTAGGGAGCAAAGGGTTCTCTTACCCTTTCCATCTCCCCTGAGGGGGTCTCCAGCCTCTCTGCCCTCTGTCAGATGGCGGTGTTGGTCTCTTTGACGTTTTTTGTGTTGTGTTTGGATGTCGTCTGTTGTAGTATGGATTTTTTTTCATTGTATGTTGGAGGGGAAAGATTTCTGAGAGACCTCACTCCTCCATCATGCTGACGTCACTCCTCAGTTTTGTGTTTTTACAATTAGTTCTATAATCCATTTCAAGTTAACTTTTGTGTATGGTGCAAGGTATGGGTTAATGTTCAATAGTTTCGTCGCCATTTGTTGAAAAACTCTCCTTTTTCCATTTAATTGCCTTTCAACCTTTATTGAAAATCTATTGAACATATAAGTGTGAGTCTCTTTTCTGTCCTGTTCTACTGATCTCTTTGTCTATGCTTTTGCTAATTCCACACTATCTTGCTTGCTGTAGCTTTATAGTAGATCTTAAAATCAAGTGCTGTTAAGTCCTCAAACTCTGTTCTTATTTTCAAAATTGTTTTGGTTATTCTTTAGTCACTTTGCTTTTCCTTATAAACTTTAGAACCAGCTTTTCCATTTCTATTAAAAATAAAACCCTAGAATTCTGGGATTTGAGGATTGTGTTGAACTTATAGATCAATTTAGGGAGAAATGATAATTTAACAATATTGAGTCTTCCAATCCACGGATACTGTATCTCTCTCCATTTATTTAGGTCTTATCTTATTTCTCTCAGCAATGTTTTGTAGTTTTCAGCATAAACCTTGCATATGTTTGATTTATCTAAATATTTCATGGTCTATTTTGGTGCTATTGTGAATGGCATTTCTTTTTAAATTTATAATTGTTCATTGGTAATATAGAGAAATAAAATTGATTTTTGTATATTCACTTTGTATCCCCCAACCAGGATAAACTCAGTAATAGATTTTATTTTAGAATTCTTGAGATTTTCTATGTAGACAATCATTGTCTACAAATAGAGACCGTTTTTATTTCTTTCTTTCCAATTTGTTTGACTTTTCTTTTTTCTTATTGCACTGCTAGACCCTCCAGTAGAAGGTTGAATAGTAATAGTTATTTTCCTCCTTGTGTATACACAAGGTTGATACATGATAAATCTGTCCCAATAAGTATAAAAGAGCTCTTTCAAGAAATATACAGTAAAAAATCAAGATAATAGAGCATTTTTAATGGTCGTAGTTTAACTGGCAGCTTTTTTTTTTCTTTAGCAGTGGCACCAAAAATAATGGTGTTTTACCCCAGATAGTGTTAGCTACAATGAAACATTCCAATAGTTAGAGTAGCCACCTTGCACATTCACAGATGGTGATGTAAATAGTGACCTCTACAATGTGGGGGTCCTGATATTAAGTTGCATGTGCCCAGGGCTTCAGGGTTCGTGCTGTTATCACTGATATCATTTCACTTAAGTGAAGCATGGGGGTTCAGCTTAAATCTGAGCCAAGTCTGCTACTTGGGGTCTCATAAGGCTAGAAAGCGTTGAGGAGTCAGAGGCACCTACTAGATATTGATCATGATAAATTTGATCAGGTAACTCTCAATCTGAACAGTCTGAGATTTTTACCTTATTTGAAAGCTAACAAGTTAGGCTGGCACAAATTTTTGATGCTTTCAGAAGATATGGAATGCTGGGTAGAGACAAAGGACTTTATTACTCAAAGCACAGCAGGCAGCATGCACCTCAGGTTTGCGTCAGTTCTCCTTGCCCACCAAGTGCCACGGGGCAATGCAGGGCTGGGCCCTGGTGGATGCTGAGCCCATAACAGATTTGTATCACATCTGAGAAACCCCAAACTTAGGAAACCTCAATCTTTAAAGGGGTTGCAAGCAAATCTGTCTAACCTTTGCTCCACAGGGAGGCATTATTATCCTGGACATCAAATAAATGTGCCCTCTGCTCTAGAGAAAGACACTATTTCCATCTTCCAAGGATGTTTGTAGGACATCCATGAAAAGATATCCAAGAGTGCTGTCAGTGCCTCTGCCCAGAACATGAGACCCATAGAGAATTGTATCCCAATAGAAAAAGTCTCAACTGTCAACTGGGAAAACGAATTGAGTAGAGAGTAATGTCTGTCACTCAGTTTGTCCCCAGCTATCATAGTCTGCCTATTTGCACAATAAACCTTTCTTCTTTGTCTAGACCCACAGTTTGACTACACTTCCCAACCTCTTTTGCAGTTAAGTATGGCCATATGAAAGAGTTGGCCACTGAAACTAGATGGAAGTGATGTTGCCATCTCCAGGCATGGTCCATAAAATCTCCCCCCACAATTCTCTATGCTCCCTCTTTTCCCACCCTATTTTAACTCTGGGTGAATGCAGAGGAAGGCAAATTCCTAGAAGATGGTGAAGTTACATATTGGAAGGTGACTGGATCCTTGAATGATTGCATGGAGCAGAAATTCTCTCCTTCCTGCCTCAGTCTGTGTCAAACTGTTATGCAAATTAAAAAATCAAATTTTTAATGGCTTGATAATGTTTGTGTATTGCTAGTTACTATAACTGATACTCAATTACATCAGCCTTCCCCTTATGCCACCCCCAACTTAAACCTCTCTCCACATTACATCAGGCCTACATGGACACAAGTTTGTTTTTTAATAGCCCTCTATTAGATGTTAAAACATAAGAAAATAGAGAAGTTTTCAACTCTATTTGCTACAAACACAGTGTAATTTGTATAATTTTGGGCAGCACATGGTGCCACCATCCAGTGGTGCAGGGTTGTACTGGCTGGATGGGGGTGGGGGGCTGGGGGAAGACCATCTAAACTAACTTTACAGGGCAAAAAGCAGAGCTGAGGGTCTTTCACGTGGCAGAGCAGGCTTTGGTTACTAACATCAAGTGAAGATGGGAGCTGGGGAGATGAACAGGGGAAAAATTGTCTTTTTCATTAGCATCTTTGAGACATCCACTGGGCCTCCCAGAAATATCTGAGAGGTTGGTTTAGCACACAAGGTGATAAGTCCCCATTAGTGGCCAAAGCTGGGTCAAAGGGACTCAAGGAACACAGGTAACATGCGCCTCCCCACCCTTTTAATGCCTCAGGGGGTCAAATTTTGCCTGCTTCCTCTTTTGTTTTATTAAGACTTTATTTTTTAGAATAGTTTTAGATTCACAGAAAAATTAAGGGGAAGGTAAAGAGATTTTCCCTATACCCCCTGCTCCCACATATACACAGCCTCCCCTATTATCAACATCCCTCACCAGAGTGTACATTTCTTACAAGTGATGAACCTACATTGACACATCATAGTCACCCAAACTCCATAGTTTACATTATGGTTAACTCTTGGTGTTGTACATTCTATGAATTTGGACAAATGTATAATGACATGTATCCATCTTTATGGTATCATACAAGGAATTTTCACTGCTCTAAAGGTCTTCCATGCTCTGCCTATTCCTCCCTCCCCACACCTCCAACCCTCTGGCAACCACTGACTTTGTTTTTACTATCTCCATAATTTCTCCTTTTCCAGAATGTCATATAGTTGGAATCATACAGTATGTAGCTTCTTCAGATTGGCTTCATTCACTTAGTAATATGCATTTAAGTTTCCCCCATGTCTATTCATGGCCTGATAGCTCATTTCTTTTTAGTGCTGAATAATATTCCACCGTATGAATATACCATAGTTTATTCATTCATTTACCTACTAAAAGACACGTTGATTGTTTCCAAGTTTTGGCAATTATGAATAAAACTGCTATAAACATTCATGTGCAGTTTTTGTGTGGACCTAAGTTTTCAACTCCTTTGGGTAAATATCAAGGAAAGTGATTGCTGGATCCTACGATAAGAGTATTTTTAGTTTTGTAAGAAACGGCCAAACTGTCTTCCAAACTGGCTGTACCATTTTGCATTCCCACCAGCAATGAATCAGACTTCCTGTTGCTCCACATCCTCGCCAGCTTCTGGTGTTGTCACTGTTTTGGATTTTAGCCACTCTAGTAGATGTGTAGTGGTATCTTACTATTTTTAATTCGCATTTCTCTGATGACATGTGACTTAGAGCTTCTTTCATATGCTCATTTGCCATCTGTGTATCTTCTGTGTGAAGTGTCTGTTAAGGTCTTTTGCCCATTTTTTAATCAGGTTATTTGATTGCTTATTTTGGGAGTTTTAAGGGTTCTTTGTATATTTTGGATAACAGTCCTTTATTAGATGTCTTTTGCAAATATTTTCTCCCAGTCCGTGGCTTGTCTTCTCACTCTCTTGACATTGTTTGTAACAGAGAAGTTTTTAATTTTAATGGAGTCCAGCTTATCAATTCCTTCTTTCACAGATCGTGCCTTTGGTGTTGTGTCTAAGAAGTCATTGCCATACCCAAAATCGAGGTTTTCTCCTATGCTATCTGCTAGAGTTCTATAGTTTTGCATCTTACATTTAGGTCTGTGACTATCTTTTCTCGCCAATAACGATGTAGTGGAACACAGTCACACTCATTCTTTGGCATATGGTCCATGGCCTTCCTGCCACAGCAGCAGAGTTACTAGTTACAACAGATATTGAGCCACCAAACCTAAAATATTTCCTCTCCGGCCCTTTACAGAAAAAGTTGGCTGATCCTTGGTATAAGGCCCGTAATTACTCATTGTATACATGTAGAAACTGAGGATTTGTATTTAAAGCACTGGATTTATTTCAAAGAGCATGTCAGTGGTCAAGTCAGTTAACTACGACTTTAGATTCCGTTTGTCTCCTTCTGCTTGCTCACGTTATAGAAATTCCACTGTGCACATCTCCTTAGCCCAGAGTGAGTTTGATCTTTTAAAAAAATTAGAACAGTGTATCCTATTCCTAGAATCCTTCCTTTCCACTCTTTTATGTCCCAAGAACCAAGGTGGCCTGACCCATCCTTTGAAGAAAAAGACAAAATAACAATTTTCATTTCTCCTGGCTGAAGGAAAACCGTGAGGTGGTCTCAGAGTTATAGACTCACTTTTGAAGGCAAAGGGATGGCCAGAGGTCCCCAGTGGCCCTTCTGCCCTAAGAGCCCAGCTGGACTGACATTTGGGGGATATGACACCCAGGCAGATGAAACCCTGGGGACATGTCTCCGATTTCTGAGGCTGGTTTGGACTTTTAGTTGTTTATTGTGTTGCTGTCAGGTCCACTATAACTTGTCACACATGTATCATGTCTTCATTTAGAAAATAGAACCCAGGAAGCCCCTTGCCCTCACTGTCTCCCTCTGAATGTTAAATACCAATATCTTACCCTCATCCTTTCTTGTTAGCTTTCTCTCTCTAGCTCACTAAACTCACTTGTTGTCTCCTGTGTGCACTCACACTGCCCTGCTCCCTCCAAGCCAACCTTCTCTGAGTTCAACTGAACATTCAGTCCCTGAACTGCTCCATTTTATCCCAATCTATCAGCTGCCTTCCAAATTCCCTTCTTCCTCCATCCGTCATTTCAAGCACCCTATTACCCTCAACTGGAACCTTGCCTGGTTGTCCTTATATGTACCTGGCAAACTTCCAGCTTTGGATCAATCCCATCATTCACTCTCTCCCCTCCACCACCAGCCTACTCTGGACTGCTGTGACAATCATAAAACCATGAGGCATGAAGCTGCTACACATTTCTCTGCTCCACACCCATGAGAAACCCGCCTCAGCACAAGCATACCTTAATCAATCTGTCAACAGTTGCTTCTCATGTATGGCTCAGAAACAAACTGTGGCGGACATTGTTGGTTGATGTCCCAGCATCCACGCCCCTTTTTCCTCCCAAAGGCACTCAGATTTCCCTTTGAGGAAGTGCCGCACCCACATGCTCATTGATGCTGTTTGGGTGAGTTTAACCTCATTCTCATCCCCAGGGGTGGGCCCGGATGGGCTTAAGGTAGGCAGCTCTTGGGGTTCTCTGGCCACAGTGACTGGTTCCTCACAGATAAGCCAGTGGTAGGGGCTTCTGGGAAATAAGCTTCCTCTCCCTTCTCCCTCTGGGTGTTGCAGTGTGGATGTGGTGTCTGTAACTGCTGAAACACAAGGGGCAGGATAGGGATGAGAGAATTGCAGGAGCCAGATGGAATCCTAACCTTCTGGGTCACACTATGCCTGCATCCAGGTCCACCTTTAGACCATCAAGATACATCAGTCACTGAATCTCCTAGTTTTTCAAAACCCAGTTGGTGTTGAGCTTTCCATTGCTTGCATTCTAATTCATGCCCTATTCCCAAACTTTATCCCTGCCCTCCAATCCCCCATTTTACTCCACCTCCAGCAAATGATCTTGCCTCCTGGTTGAAGGAGGAAACAGAGGCCAGCCAGCAGGAACACCATCAACTCGTTTTCCTGGCAACCACGAGTTTTTATGACTCTGAACCTATCTTCCTCCTTCCTTCTAGTCTTTTCCCTCCATCTTCACAGAAACTCAACTTCTCATGTCTCTTTGCCTTCTTTCCATCCTCTAGTTTTTTCCATTCACCGTCCATTCTGGTTGGAGTGCTTCCCAATGTAAAAACACTCATAACCTTTCTCCACTCCACCTCCTCATGTTCCTGTCTCTCTCTTATCTTCCTCTATCAAATTTTTTTGGGGAAAAAATGTCCTGCCACAAATATGTCAGTTGGGGGCATGCTTAGATGAGGATTAATGGAACATTCAAGGGTTTCCACCCAGTATGCAGGTTTGCATAAGAGAGGGGTGCAGCACAGAGGCCTAGGTGGGAGACATTGCTTGGGACATCACTGGCATTTGTTATGATGGAAGCCACAGAGGCTGGTGGGACCTTCCAGTGAGTGAGTGTGAGCAGTGGGAATAGAAGAGGGCTAACGTGGAGCTTTGGGGGATGTAGATGCTTAAGAGAGAATTGCAAAAAAAAGGGCCACTTTGAATGAGTCCGTGACAGAAAGCTCAATGATAAGAGGAAAAGAGAAGAGAGAAGGCTGTTCCAGAAGCCAAGAGAGGAGTGTGCTCCAAGGAGGAAAACATCAGTCAACTGCTCCCAAGAGGTCAAGTACGAGAGGACAGAATCACTGGATTTGGCAGTATCTGAAGTTTCAGAGTGGCAGGGACAGAAGCCAGTTTTCAGTGGGGTGGGAGAGTAAATGAGAGGTAAGAGGAGGAAAGAGCAACTAGAGATGATTTTTGTTCCCTTCCAGCTGTCTTAGTTTAGATTTCTACAAGAGCATACCCTGAACGAGTACTGGGTCCAGGCAGTCTATTTGGGGGGTGAACCCTGGAAGCACACGTGAAGGAGGGTCAGGGAGGCTGGGAAGGGAGCAAGGGCAGTACAGGAAGCACTAAGGGCAAGACTGCCATGCACATTGGGGCACTGTGAGAACCAGGCCTCAGAATGGCCCCCCTGGACATGTACCCACTGACTTCCATGCCCTGTTGGTTGAGGGTTGCCTCTGGAGGCATCCTGCCCACCAACACTCACCCCCTTGCACTTGCCAAGCAAGTTCCTGTGGCATCTGAGAAAACCCTCAGGCTCCATGTGGGAAGAACTCACTGTGCTGGAGCTGAAAACCACAGCTCCGTGAATACTGGAGGGCCCAGGGAGTGTGGGGTGGGGCATCAGCCCGGAGTCTGGCACACCAACCGCACCCACAGCCCCTTCACTCCTTCACAAAGTCACATGGCTAAGGAAATCAAAGGAGGCCTTTTGAGATGTAACTCAAGGCAGACATGAGACAGAGACTTCTAGCATAATAGAGTAAATGAGAAATGCAGTGTGCCAGAAGGAGATTGATTCTTGCAGAGGTTGGAGAGGTCAGGTTGAATTGTAGATAAAATCTTTACTCATCCCCGCATTCTCTTCTTGAAATGGGGGCCAGAATTAAGGACAGGAGTAGGGAGCAGTGCAGATGTTATCACAGGACTCCATCCTTTGACCCTTTGCTGCAGAAGCTTGGGAGATGCATGGCCAACTCCTTGGTAGGTCATCTTACTACACTTTTCCTCTCTCTGACTGAGCTCTATATACTCTATATTAAAATAGAGAGCACAAGGACTTGACCTTTCTTCTCTTGCATGCACCCGTAACACCATTGTTTTTCAACATTGATTGATCGTGCACCATGTGCTAGGAGCTGGAGAAAAAGTTTGCCCTAAATGTGAGCAATGACCCTTAGACCCAGACAAGATGTGGCTGGCTATGAGACTATGACAGCACTGTGCTGAAGTGAGCGTGGAAGGAAGATGGACCAGCAGCAATGACCACTCTTCCCTCCCTCCCCTCTCACCCCTTTCCCCAAAGGTCAATAGTGGAAGAAAAACAAGGTGTGACTAGGGAAAGAATAAAACAGAGGGCTGGAAGAGGCTGGCAGTGTTTAAAGCTGAGCTAAAGCTTGGTAGAGTTGTGAGTCCCATGCACAATCTCCAGTTGCACAGAGATAAGTCTTGCTTCTATTGTATTGGAGAGGCCGCATCGTGAGGGCTCACCATGCCTTCTGAATACACACTCTCGGGGAAGGGGAAACAACCAAAGGATGGCAGAGCCAGGCCACCTAGGGGTAGACTCTTGGGAAGAGTGATCCCTGTGGTGGTCACAGGAAGGGAGCTGAACAATTGGACGCCCGTGATTTTGGGTCTGCCCTGGATGACCTCACCTTTGATGTCTTGATCACCAGCCCCCTCACACATTTCTGGGAGTGAGCCCTTCCTGTGTCTGAAAAGAAGCTCGCATGGATAACAACACACAGGGAAGAAGCATGCATATTTACAAAGTTTCAAATGCTGGAACACGGGAAAGGGGAGACATCCTTGTGGACTTGTTTTAGAAGTGGAGGGGAAGATTATGCCAGGCCCAAGGTCTGTGGTTACAATTGGAGATGAATATTTTTTTCTTTTTTTAAAAATTATTTTATTTAGGTCACATTGGCTTATAACATTGTGTAAATTTCAGGTGTACATTCTTATATTTCAGCTTCTGTATAGACTGAGTATTCACCACCCAAAGTCTAGTTTCCATCTGTCACCACGCACATGTGCCCTTAACCCCTTTCACCCTTCCCTTACCCCCTTCGCCTCTGGTAGCCACCAATCTGTTCTCCTTATCTATGTGTTTGTTTAGCTTCAACATATAAGTGAAATCACGTGGTATTTGTCTTTCTCTGTCTGACTTATTTTGCTTAGCTTAATATCCTCAAGGTCTATCCATGCTGTCGCAAATCGCATGATTTTGTCTTTTTTCTGGCCGAGTAGTATTCCACTGTGTATATATACCACATCTTCTTTATCCATTCATCCATTGATGGGCACTTGGGTTGCCTCCAAGTCTCCCATTCTTATTGTCACGCTCTCACCCCATGACTAAGATGGTAGTGCTCACTGCTCACGGGCACACACCTCTCCTTCCTCACCCCTCCAGTGGAAGCCCCCTTCCTTTCTCCAAGGAGCAGCTCAGCCCCGTTTGCTCAGGTGTTGCCTTTGTAGCTCCTTCTAGGCTCACTCTCTGCTAACACTGTCTACTCCTTCTAGCTTTCCAAGCTCTGTGCTTGCCTTCGTGAAGAAACTCAAACCACAGCTCTATGAAGTTTGCCTTGATTAGCTAGCAAAATGGGACAGGGATGAGGAAAATGTGTGTTTGAAAAAGAGCAAACTGACTGTCACTTCTCCCCACTTATCGACCCCTCAGACTACAGAACAGCGTTTACCCTCCCTATGGGCTCAATTGAGGTCTCTGTATTATTTTTTTATATTCTCTCTGGTTTGTGCATCTCACATTTTTATAACTACAAGAGTGAAATTGCAGGGCTCTCCCCCTAGAAGCTGACTAGCCCTGCCCAGTTTCCAGCTGCATGTTGTGCAGATGTCATGGGGGCTCTGGTGGTTCATGACAGGGATATGATGAAGCTCCAAAAGATAGACAGCAGATAGACAGATGGATGTCAGGGGCAGGTTGGAGTGGCTGAAAGACCACACCTGGAGACACTTAGAGAATATAGATGTCAGCAACTGAGACACACCACAGAGTGGTCAGCAACCAACGCCATAAAGGTAGGTAACAGTCCTGTGTAGTCCAAAGTGCCAGGCACAGCTCTAAGCCCAAGCACTCTAGACTGACTCGTCTGACCTTCACACTCCCCTAAGAAGTCCATACTATTGTCCCCTTCTAATCATGAAGAAACGGAGGCATAGAGAGACTACTAATTTGCTCAAGGTCACACAGCTGGTCCATGATGGGAACAGGATCTGACCCTGGGCATCCCGGCTTCAGAGCCAATGCTCATAACCACTGTACTATTCTGCCTTTCCACCTTGGAAGGGTGTAAGCTTCCTGGCCTGCAAAGCCTTGCCAGGAGTAAGGGCCCCTCAGATCTTCTGGAAGAATAACTTGTTCCCTTCCAAGGCCCAGCCTTATACACACCAGGCCAGCTTAGCCCTTACACATGTGTAACCTGTACATGTGCTGGAGACCTTCTCCACTGGGCCAAGTGTACCTTATCTTTTTGGGGTGATAAAGTGTACAATGTGATTGTTGAGTATGATGCACAGATGGGGCGCCATCCTCAGGCTCTGTGGGTTAGTACAGTCCTGTCCATGTACGACTTTCCTGCACCCAGAACTGTTGAAGCAGGACAAGGGTCAGTTTCCCGGATGCCTCCTGGGCCATCCCAACAAGCCCTTAGACCACCACAGGGCCTATCGTCCACCATGCCTGAGTCCTACCTTGTTCCGGAAAGGATTTGAAACAGACCACGCACAGAGTCAGTTTATTCTCACTGAGAAAGTTGTTTATAATGAATTTTCTATAAAATTATTATTCTTTAATAAATGTTTTTAAAATGGTACTAGTTCTATAATAGCTGTCTATTAAATTACCATTTGAAAGCAATATTTGAATAAATTTAACTCAGGTACAGATTGGTTGAATCGTTTTCACTTTTTAATTGATCTTGGCCTTTGTACCAGTCAATGTTCTGTCACGACCCAGAGGATACACTCAAATTGGGAGGGTTTAATAAAGTGATGTGCATAAAAGTGTGAGCTGGGTGTAGGGAAACCCCAAGGGAAATCCTGGAGCTAGTAACTGTGTGTGGGGTGGGGGAGTGCGTGGTAACCACTCCTAGGCCTGATTGAGCAGGAGCGGGGAACAGATAACAGACCTCAGGAAAGAGAGAGCCGCATGGGGAAGGACCATCTTGACAGAAGCTGTAACTACAATTGAAGGACATGGCCATCCCAGGATGGCCCCTCAGGGAAGGAGCCGAGGGACTAGAACCCAGACATGGCTCTTCTGCCCCCTCTGATCTCCTGCCAGGTCACCCCACTGGACAAGCCCAGGAGGAGCCAGAGCACAAGGGTACCCTCTACAGATCAGCCCTCTGAGGCCCAGAGCAAGGTGGAGAAGTTGGAAAGGAAGTCTGGAGGTGCGAACAGAAGATATCCCCACCCCGAAGAGCAAAAACTCTGATTCCTTTCTTAGGGTCAGTGTTTCACAGCATCAGGACTGCCCCAGTCCACCAAACTTCAAGGCAAAAATAAGAATCTCCATGATCTTGACCTGGGGAGGGAACAGAGCTGTAGAACTCCATCCTCCTTTTTGAGGAGGTAGCTAGAACTAGGAGGAGGAAGTGTGTACTCCTCTCTCTGCTGAAAGTTGATTAAGTTTCTCTTGATGACCCTTGGCCCAATTCTATATTACCTTATGTCCATGATCTTTTATTTCTAATTCCCAAAACCAAACTACTTCTGAAAACTGAAAGTTTTTCATACTTCATTTGTCAGCAAAACATGACTGACTGACGTGAATTATTTATAACCATTATCTATCCCACTTAGTATGAATATGTCTGTTTTCTTGCAAAAAAAAAAATTGATTTCTGAAGGCTTCCTTGGCCCCTGTGTTACGTAATATATTCATACACTTTTATATCTACATACACGGTATATAAGATACAGTACATGACTTTCCAAAACTCCAAAACATTTCCAAATTCCAAAATATATCTGGTCCCTAGGCTTTCAGATCAGAGATTTTGGACTTGTGTTCTCATTCACTTTAGCTCCAAAATATTCTTTAGGAAAGAGAAAGGGAATGTTATGTTTTTCATTTATAATTGATAGATTTTTTTTACATAGAATTTGACTTTGATATAAAATGTAAAGTTCTTTTAATTCAAACTTAGTTTTTTAAGTAGTTCTCTGCCTCTTTTGACTGTTATGTAAAATTATGAAAGGCAACAGACTCTCATACAGAATTACAGCAGGACAGAGAAGAGAGGTCTAGAGAGAGATTCAAAGAGAATTTACTGAAGGGACTATCTGAGGGGTGGGCTCAGAGTCAAGGGCCCCAACAAAGGACAGCGCTTAAGGGCTCGGATTCTAGACCCGGGGCTTCCTGGGCTCCAATCCCAGCTTCCCCACTTACTAGTTATGTGTTCTTGGGATAGTTACTTAACCTCTTTGTGCCTCATATTTGAAAAATATAGCAAAATACTATTTAAATTTTTCACAACCACCATCCTGTGAAGTAGATGAGACGGGCAAGTTTCCCTCTGACATATGAGGAAACCGGAGAAGTTGAGTAATTTACCCAAGGTTAGGCAGTGCGCTTGCAAGGACTGGCAGCCAGGTCTCCCCGCTGCCAAGCCGGGCCTCTTTCCAGTTCCTCAGCCGCCTTATTGACGGAGGCTTGCCCCTTCTCGACTGCTCTAGGAGGGGAATGTCACATGATGTTCTTGGCCAAGACAAGCTGGGCCCTCTCCTAATCAAACAAGTGAGAAGAGCTTCTGAGGTGTTTCCAGAAATGTCAGCCTTCAATAGTCCTTGTTTCATATCTCCACCCCGATAATTATTCCAACTTGCTTTAAGAAACAGCAATCACTTAATCCACACAGTGCAACTTGATTATGCTTGCAAAAGAATCAGGCCTGAGTAAGTGGATTTGATCGTCTAAGGAAGATTGGAGGCTATTTTCAAGTTCAGAGGAAGAACAAGATGAGTTGCTTCTTTTCTAAACGCATGGGCCTTAACGTGGTGAGCTCTAGCTCTGCAGGTGAGTAAAATAAGGTCAGATGTAATAGCATCTCTTGCCTCCCTAGGCCTGGTGAGAAGGAAAGCAGAGTCACAGGGTAGATGTCCAGACTTCTCTCTTGTCCTGCCTTCTGCTCCCCTGTCGGTGCTTTCCATGGATGGAAACCAAAAGGAAGCCTGAGGGCAAGGGAGTCTGTGGAATTGACCTCCAAGAGCAGGGCAAAGAGAGGTGTCAAATGGATTGCAGGTAAGGGTGGGGCAAGTGGAGAACAACAACCCAGAATTCCACCAATACAGACATCAAAGGACATTCCTTTCCTGTAATGCGGACAGACAATATCTCTAAAGAAATAGTAACTCACAGGACGAACTCACACACTGGATTAATTATTCATTGCTATGTAACAAGTTACCCCAAATGTAGTGGCTTAAAACAGCAAACATTATCTTACACAGTTTCTGAATGTCAGGAATCTGGCAGTGGTCAGCTGGTATTTCTGGCTTGTGTATCCTGTGATATTGCAGTCAAGATATCCACAGGGGCTGCAGTCATTTGAAGCTTTGACTGCGATTGGAAGATGTGGATCCAAGATGACTCACTCCCCGTGGCTGCCGGCTGGAGGCCTCAGTTCCTCACTGGCTGTCAGCAGGAGGTTTCAGTTCCTGGACTGTGGGCCTCCAAAGAGATGCTCACAGCATGGCAACTGGCTTCTGCCAGAGTGAGTGATTCGAGAGAAAGAGCAGGGAGAAAACCATCGTGTGTTTCATTAACTACCCTCGGAAACCTAATACCATCACTTATGCCCTATTATATTTGTTAGAGTTCCTTAGATCAGCCTACATTCAAGGGGAGGGGAACTAGGCTCTGTCTTTTGAAGCCAGGAGAATTTAAGAATTTATGGGCCTACTTAAAACCACCATATACTCAGAAGGAGATTAGGAGGAGAAATAGTTCAGGGTGATTTCATAATAGGGACAAAGAGCCAGTCTGCAAGAGGTCTAGCAAGGCCTCAGAAAAGGTTCTTAATGACTCCCCACGCCCTCCTCTTATCTCATGCACCAAGGGTCTCAGGACTCCCTCGTGTTTGGGGCCCGTCTGTCTTGGCAATCTCTGTTTCTTCTCAGTCTTCCCAACTCATTATTATACCTACCCCATTTCCCTTTATTGCTCTTGGCTACCTATTCTTGGAAAACAGTTAAACTAATTTGAACTAAGGTATTCAAGGGTTATGATGGACCCACAAATCCCTAATAGGGGTAGCCTAATTCTAATAAAGGCTCTCCTGGAGGCTTAATAGACCCAAAGGAATCCATCTGTATCATCTCTTTCATGTGGGAAAAGGATGGTTTCAGTGACACTAGTAAGGTGCTCCTTGCTCTGAAACAATATCATGAAAAAGAAACAGTACTTGCTTATGCATTATGTGTTTTAATTATCCCCAAAAAACTGAAGACAAGTTTATAATTTCTAAGTGATGAGGCATCTAAACCAGTAGAAAGAAAATGACTAAGTGATAGAGTTAGACATGAAGCACGGGCTTGATTCCCAGTGTGGGGCTCCTGCCTTGAACTAGGTCTGCTAGAGAGGACCCCTGAAGCCAGCAGCCCACCACAAGCCCCTTAGCAAAACAGGCATTGCACTCCAGGAGTCCAGGGAAAGAAGGGAGTTGGCACGAGTTTATTTAATTTTCAATGGTTTGGGGAGGACGTTGTGGACACAGAGCACTTATGAAGCACTGTTAGGATGCCTCTGGGTCTGCAGAAGACGAGGGAGTATATATTAAGGCAGCAAGTCACACTTTTTGTCAGGAACCCTTTATACTCTTAAAAAGCATCAAAGACTCCAAATAATATTTGCTTATCTGTGTTATATCTATTTAATATCTATTTAATATATCAATTTATTTATATATGTCATATTAGACATTAAAACAGACGTTTTAAAAAATATTTAACTCATTTAAAAATTACAAAGTCAGAATTTTGTTGATAGAGACAGTGTCAATGCGGTGAGTAGGCAGACTCTGAACTTGCCTCCTCCCATGGACACAACAAATTTACAACCACTCTTGGAACAACTATCACTGAGTGATAACTGAAAACTGGATAAAAAGAACCCCTGCAACAAGGGACAGTGCTGACTAAGGTGGAAGAGGCACAAATTCTGGACAGAAAAACATCACCTTCTAGCCATTGCACTTCACAGTTGGCTGGGACAAATCCTAAGGTGTGAAGGTATGAAGCCTTCCCTGGAGGAGCAGGGGATCTGAGCAGGAGAGCATTACTACAACAAGCAGCTTTTGGACTCAGCACCACTGAGACAAGTGTCATAATATCTAGCTTTGCTGGCTATTAACAAAATTTGGGAATACCCCTAGAAAAGCTATCAGACATAAGGGGAAAAAAAGTCTGTTCTTAAACGGCCCATGCAAAAATTCATCCATTTTGGAAAGCAACCTAAAATCGCCAGAAAGAAAAGTGCGCAGTCCTTTGGTGAAAAGAGACTCACTTGATAGTCCCTGGGGTGGTCTCACCTCTCACTGAGATGAACGCAGAGCCTGAGACATTGGTGGCAGCCATTATTTTGACCTAGTACAGGCATACTCACACAGGCACTGGAAGACATCATGGCCTGTTAGACCAGAGGTCTGCCCCACCAACTAGAGCACCGAATTAATCCAGCTCAGCCAGGGCAGGCAGCACACCCTAGGGACTGGCCCCACCCAACAGCAAGCCCTTTGGCAATTTGTGGGCCCAGGTGGGACAGGTGTGTGGGGCCTGTGCAGGGAGGCAAGTGTGTCTACTACCTCTTTGGGGCAGAGCATGCACGAGGAGTCAGGGGAGTATGCGGGGCATTGGTGGAGTGTGTGGGGCCTCTGCAGTGGGGTGACTGGGTTTGCTTCAGTGGGTTGTGTTGTATACATGGGGCAGGACTGTGTTGATGGGGTGTGTGGCCCTGTGGGCGGTGGGGCTTGTCAGCTACAGCAGACTCATGCTTCTCAAACAGCCACATAGGGAATCAGCTCCACCTTCCAAAGCCTGAAAATATTGGGTGCTCCCATGTCTGGGGCTGGCCCCACTCAGCTACCATCCTGAGAGCTGAAAACAGCCTTGCAGGCCAGAGGCCTACAGCAATTGTAAGCCCTTTAGCCTAGCAACCAGCCACCATGGGAGCCTTCTTGCTTAACAGAAAAGCTACAACAGGAGTGTGCTATTAGACCATGCAGCCAACTGTCCTGAGGATCCCCATGCCCAGTAAAGTAACTGAAGGTCCATAGCAGCCACATGCAGCTCAGCATTACAACCAGCTGGCCAGGGGCACAGCTTAGCTTCCCTGAGCACCTGCAGCAAGAGCAACCCTACCCCAACAGAAGGACACATGTACCCCACACAGGGATCACTCCTAGAACATTTGGAACTGGTGGTGAGAGGGAAGCATACTACTGGGCCTCATAAGGGGTCTCTTACACAAAGCTACCTCTCCAAGATTTGGAGACATGGCTGACCTACCGAATACATGGATATGAGCACAGAGAAAGAGGCAAAATGAGACAAATGAATATGTTCCAAGTAAGGGAACAGGACAAAATTCCAGAAAAAGAACTAAACGAAACAGAGATAAACAACCTACCTGACAAAGAGTTCAAACTAAGAGTCATAAGTATGCTCACTGATCTTGGGAGAAGAATGGATGAACTCAGTGAGAACTTCAACAAAGAATTGTAAAATATAAAAAACCAATCAGAAATGAAGAATACAATCCTGGAAAGGAAAAAATTCACTAGAGGAACTCAATAGCAGAGAAGATGATACATTAGAATGGATCAGCGAGCTGGATGAAAAACTAGAGGAAATCACACAAGCTGAACAGATTTAAAAAAGAACTGAAAAGAATGAGGACTGTCTAAGGGACTACTGAGACAACATCAAGCACACCAACATCTGTATCATAAGTGTCCCAGAAGGAGAATAGAAAGAAAAAGGGGCAGAGAATCTATTTGAAGAAATAATAGCTGAAAACTTTCATAACCTAAGGAAAGAAACAGACATCCAGGTACAGGAAGCACAGAGAGCATCAAACAAGATAAACTCAAAGAGGCCCAAACCAAGACACATTATAACTAAAATGTCAAGAATTAAAGATAAAGAGAGAATCCTAGGGGCCGGCCCAATGTTGTAGTGGTTAAGTTCATGCGTTCCGCTTCCATGGCTGGGGGGCGGTTCACAGGTTCAGATCCTGGGCACAGTCATATACACCGCTCATCAAGCCATGCTGTGGTGCCATCCCACATATAAAACAGAGGAAGATTGGCAATGGATGTTAGCTCAGGGCCAATATTCCTTCCAAAAAAAAAAAAAAGAGAGAATCCTGAAAACTTCAAGAAAGGCAACAAGTTTCACACAAAAGAAACTCCATAAGGCTATCAGCTGACTTCTCAGCAGAAAACTTACAGGCTAGAAGGGAGTGGCATGATATACTAAAAGTGCTGAAAGGAAAAAACCTACAGCCAAGAACACTTTACCTGGCAAGGTTATCAGTCAGAATGGATGGAGAGACAGTTTCCCAGAAAAAACTAAAGGAGTTTATCACCAAGAATCCAGCCATACAGGAAATCCTAAAGGGACTTACTTAAGAGGAAAAGAGAAGACCACAAATAGGAATAAGAAAGTTATTTTTAAAAAAAGCAATAAAATCACTAGTAAAGGCAAATGTACAGTAAAGGTAGCAGATCAACCACCTATGAAGCTAAGATGAAGCTCACAAGATAAAAGTACTAAAATTATCCATTTCCATGATAAGATGGTAACAGATACACATGCACAAAAAAAAGTTAGATATGATATCAAAAATATAAAATGTGGAGAGAAATAAGAACTTTTAGCAAGAAATCCAACTAAAGAGACCATCAACTTAATATAGATTGCTATATGTGTAGGTTATTATACATGAACTTCATGGTAATCACAAAACAGAAACCTGCAATACACAAAAAATTAAAAGAAAGGAACCCAAACATAATACTAAGAAAAGCCATCAAAACACAAGGGAAGAGAGCAAGAGAAGACAAAAGGAACAGAGAAGAACTACTAAAACACCCAGAAAAAAGAGTAACAAAATGGCAATAAGTACACACCTACTAATAGCTACTTTAAATGTCAATGGACTAAATGCTCCAATCAAAAGGCACAGGGTAGATAAGTGCATAAAAAAACAAATGCATATATATGTTGCATACAAAAGATGCACTTCAGACCTAAAGACATTCACAAACTGAAAAGTGAAGGGATGGAAAAAGATACTCCATGCAAAGGGGAATGAAAAGAAAGCTGGGGTAGCAATACATATCTTAGACAAAATAGACTTTAAAACCAAAACTGTAACAAGAGACAAAGAAAGACACTACATAGTGATAATGGGAACAACCAGTAAGAGAACATAACACTTGTAAATATCTATGCACCTAACATAGGAGCACCTAAATATATAAAACAATTGTTAACAGACATAAAAAAGGAGACAGGAGAAAGGAGAAATAGACAGTAACACAATAACAGGAGGGGACTTGAACACTCCACTTACACCAATGGATAGATCATCCAAACAGAAGACCAACAAGGAAAGATTGGCCTAAAATGACACATTAGACCAGATGGACTTAGTAGATATATACACAACATTCCATCCAAACAAAAAAGAATACACATTCTTTTCAAATGCACGTGGAACAGTCTCCAGGATAGATCACATATTAGGCTACAAAACAAGTCTCATTAAATTTAAGAAGATTGAAATAATACCAAGCATCTTTTCTGATCACAACAGTATGGAACTAGAAATTAACTACAGGAAGAAAACCAGAAAAGCCACAAATATGTGGAGATTAAACAAAACGCTACTGAACAACAATTGGGTCAATGAAGAAATCAAAGGAGAAATCAAAAAATACCTGGAGACAAAAGAAAATGAAAATACGACACACTGAAATTTATGGGATAAGGTAAAAGGGGCTCTAAGAGGGAAGTGTATAGCAATATAGGCCTACCTCAACAAACAAAAATCTCCAACAATCTTAACAGTGCACTTAAGGGAACTGGAAGAAGAACAAACAAAGCCCAAAATCAGTAAAGGAAGGAAATAACAAAAACCAGAGCATAAATAAATGAAATAGAACCTAAAAAAATATCAATGAAACTAAGAGCTGGTTCTTTGAAAAGATGATTAAAATTGACAAACCTTTAGCTAGACTCGCCAAGAAAAAAAGAGAGAAGGCTTAAATAAATAAAATCAGAAATGAAAGAGGAGAAATTACAGGTGACACCTCAGAAATACAAAAGATGGGCTGGCCTAGTGATGTCGTGGTTAAGTTCATGTGATTCACTTTGGCAGCCTGGGGTTCGCTGGTTTGGATGCCAGGAGTGGATCATCAGGGCATGCTGTGGCAGGCATACCACATACGAATTAGAGGAAGATGGGCATAGATATTAGCTCAGGGCCAATCTTCCTCAACAAAAAGAGGAGGATTGGCAACAGATGTTAGCTGAGCGCTAATCTTCCTTACCAAAAAAAAGAGGAAAAAGCAAGAAATAGAAAAGATTATAAAAGAATACTACAAAAAAAATACGCCAACAATTGGATAATCTAGAAGAAATGGATAAATTCTTAGAATCATACAACCTTCCAAAACTGAATCAAGAAGAAATACAGAATTTGAATAGACCAAACACCAGTAAGGAGATCAAAACAGTAATCAAAAACTTCCCCCAAATTAAGAGTCCAGGACCAGACGGCTTCCCTGGAGAATTCTACCAAACATTCAAAGAAGACTTAATACTTATCCTTCTCAAACTCCCAAAAACTTGAAGAGAAGGGGAAGCTTCCTAACTCATTCTACGAAGCCAACATTATGCTGATACCAAAACCAGACAAGGACAACACAGAAAAGAAAATCACAGGCCAAACTGCTGATGAACATCGATGCAAAAATCCTCAACAAAATACTAGCAAATCAACACAACAATACGTTAGAAAGATCATATGACATAATCAAGTGGGATTTATTCCGGGGATGTAGGGATGGTTCAACATCTGCAAATCAATCAATGTCATACACCACATTAGCAAAATGAAGAATAAAAATCACATGATCATCTCAATAGATGCAGAGAAAGCATTTGACAAGATACAGCATCTATTTACGATAAAAACTCTGAATAAAATGGGTATAGAAGGAATGCACCTCAATATAATAAAGGCCGTAAATGACAAACCCACAGGTAATATCATTCTCAATGGAGAAAAACTGAAAGCTATCCCTCTAAGAACAGGAACCAGACAAGGATGCCCAGTTTGACTACACTTATTTAACATAGTATTGGAAGTCCCAGCCAGAGCAATCAGGCAAGAAAAAGAAATAAAAGGGATCCAAATTGGAAAGGAAGATGTGAAACTCTTACTATTTGCAGACGACATGATTTTATATATAGAAAACCCTAAAGAAACCACCAAAAAACTTTTAGAAATAATAAATGAATCTGGTAAAGTTGCAGGATACAAAATCAACATATAAAAATAAGTTGCATTTCTATACACTAAAAACAAAGCAGCAGGAAGAGAAATTAAGAACACAATCCCATTTACAATTTCAACAAAAAGAATAAAATACCTAGGAATAAACTTAACCAAAGAGGTGAAAGATCTGTACACTGAAAACTATAAAACATTGTTGAAAGAAATTGAAGAAGACACAAAAAAATGAAAAGATATTCTGCACTCCTGGATTGGAAGAATTAACATAGTTAAAATGTCTGTACTTCCTAAAGCAATCTATAGATTCATGCAATCTGTATCAAAGTTCCAACAACATTTTTCACAGAACAAAGAATCCTAAAATTTTTATGGAACAACAAAAGACCCTGAATAGCCAAAGCAATTCTGAGAAAAAAGAACCAAGCTGGAGATATCACACTCCCTGATTCTAAAATATACCTACAAAGCTATGGTAACCAAAGCAGTATAGTACTGGCACAAAAACAGACACACAGATCAATGGAACAGAATCGAGAGCCCAGAAATAAACCCATACATCTATGGACATCTAGTTTTTGACAAGGGAGCCAAGAGCACACAATGGAGAAGAAAAATCTCTTCAATAAACAGTGTTGGGAAAACTGGGTAGCCACATGCAAAAGAACAGAATTAGACCATTATCTTACACCACACACAAAAATTAATTCAAAATGGATTAAAGAGTTGAACAGAAGACCTGAGACCATGAAACTCTAGAAGAAAAGATAGGCAGTACACTCTTCAACATTGGTCTTAGCAGCGTATTTTCAAGTACCATGTATGACCAGGCAAGGGAAACAATAAGAAAAATAAAGAAATGGGACTACGTCAAACGAAAAAGCTTCTGTACAGCAAAGGAAACCATCAACAAAATGAAAAGATAACAATTGGGAGAAGCTATTTACAAACCATATACCTCATCAGGGGTTAATACCAAAAATATATAAAGAACTTATACATCTCAACAACAAAAAAAACTAACAACCCAATTTAAAAATGGGCAAAAGATCTGAACAGACATTTCTCCAAAGATGATACACAGATGTCCAACAGCCACATGAAATGATGTTCAATATCATTAACTATCAGGGAAATGCAAATCAAAACTACAATGAGATATCACCTCACTCCCATGAGAATGACTATAATTAACAAGACAGGAAGTAACAAGTGTTGGAGAGGATGTGGAGAAAAGGGAACTGTCATACACTGCTGGTGGGAGTGCAAACTGGTGCAGCCACTAAGGAAAACAGTATGGAGATCCCTCAAAAAATTAAGAATAGAACTACCATATGATCCAGCTATCCCACTGCTGGGTATTTATCCAAAGAACATGAAAACACGAATGTATAAAGACATGTACCCTTATGTTCACTTTTTTTTTTTGCAGCATTATTCACTACAGTCAAGACTTGGAAGCATTGTAGGTGCCCATCAAAGGACAAATGGATAAAGAATATGTGGTATATATACTCAAGGGAATACTGCTCAGCCATAAAAAAAGGATGAAATCTGGCCATTTGTGACAACGTGGACCTTGGATGGACCTTGAGGATATTATGCTAAGTGAAATAAGTCAAAGGGAGAAAGTCAAATACCATATGACCTCACGGATAAATAGAAGATAATAACAAAAACAAACAAACACATAGAGACAGAGATTGGATTGATGATTACCAGAGTGAAAAGGGGGGAGGGAGCAGGGTGAAAGGGGTGATTAGGCACTTGTGTGTGGTGATGGATTATAATTAGTCTTTGGGAGGTGAACATGATATAATCTACACAGAAATCGAAATATGATGATGTACACCGGAAATTTATATAATGTTATAAACCAATGTTACCACAATAAAAACAAATAGTAGCAAAGTCAATAATAGCTATTACATATTAACATTTTATAGTTATTAATATTATTTTAATAACTATAATTTCAAAAACAATTAGGGAGAAAGTTGTATTGTGTTGCATTTTTGCCAATCTCTTTAATGTCGGGCTTAGTAGAAGACAGCTGGATTCTCATTTTTACGTTTGCATTCAATCTGTTGTGAAGTCACAACCAGACAGCCAGTGGAAGATTCCTCTGTACAGTCACAGAGCATGCGAGTGGAAAAGACAGATAATCTCTTAGCAGTAGTATGACAACAGTTGACTGTGGAAACCCACACTCTGAGAACCACCGAATTAAAGAGGTATTACAAACTCTCTTCCTCTTCGTTTTGCTGATGACAGAGTCTAAACAAGAGAGTGCTGGAGTCAGTACTTCCTGGCTCTGGAACTATGGCTGACAGGTGCAGACACATAAGGCCACCATGGCTGTTTCAGTATGCAATGAAAGTAACAGGGACGAATAAAGGGAAGAGCTGTCCAAAGGAGTGGAAAAACCTGGTGATACATTAGAGTACAAGGGGAATTTTGTTCCTATGCTAAGACTTATTGTTTACCAATATCTGCTTCCCGTCTGAGGGAGGGCTAAGTTTCTCTTCCCTTTGAAATGAGACATGGCCACATGACTTGCTTGGAGCAGAGTGATGTGTGCATTTCCAGGAAGAAGCTCTAAGAGTCAGTTTGTTCTTCACACTCTCTCTGGGTAATCACCACTGTTCTATGTGGATATTAGCTACCCCATCAGCATAGGGTCAAGAGTGAGGACAAAATTGTTGGGAAACAATCCCCAGCTAACTCTTGCTGGACATGTGTCACAAATGAGAAAGAAACATTTGTGGTTTTCAGCCATTGAGATGTTGGGGTTGTTTGTTATGACAGAATGATCTAGTGCATCCTGATACGGTCACCTCACTGGAAAGGCAAGTTAGAGATACAGAATGCACCATTTAATGCACATTTATTGGGAGCTTACTGTACATTAAACGTCATGCTAGGCCATGATTACAGATAATTTAGATTTGGCCCCAGCCCTCAAAGGGCTTATAGTGCAGAAGGCATGTAAATAAATAAACTATGTCACTCTGTTGTAATTGCCACTATTAACAAAGGTGCATCTGGGGCACTATTGGAGGGAGAAATCCTTGATTTCTGCATCTGTCATGGGACCAGCAAGAGACAGACAGCATACTTAGCTGGGACTTTTTGAAGGAATGTTTTACTGAAGGGATCATTTTTGAGGTGTGGGCAGGGTTAACGTAACCAACAGGGATGCTGAAGCATCTGTGACCATCAACAGAGAAACGCCAACCCCGCCCCAGCCTGAAGGGATAAGTGTTAGAAATGGTGTTACTGGACCTGGTGAGAGCTGGACTCACGGCAGAAGGGCCACATAACATGAGCTATAGTTGTAGAAGGGCAGTCATTGCCAGAATCACAGCAAAACAGGGAGCAGGAAGAATAAATACTCTGACTTCTCTCTCTTCCTGCTATCTGATCGCCTGCCCATGCCTCCTACTGGCCAGATACATCTGGAAACCAGAGACAAGAGTACCTGGGTGATGCCATCAAAGTGGTTGGTAGAGGTCAACCTCCTAGTCCTCAGAACACGGTGAGGAGAGTCAGGGACGGGGTCTGGAGAAGCAAACGGAGAACATTCTGAACAAGGTCCCCAAACGGAGAAATTATAGGAATTGAAACATTTTCTAAAACTTTTTATTTCATTGCTTGATTAAAATGCCTGAATTTTCAAAGAGAGTCCGGAACTACCAATGGAATAGGGGAGGAGTCCGATGAGCATAGAAAGCTGGATATTTGAGGTTCCTATTGCAAGAGAGAGGGGAAATGGGCATGTGGCTGGAAATCCCATCTGGGATTTCTTTTTCTTTTTAATTAAGACTTTACTTTTTTAGAGCAGTTTTAGGTTCACAGAAAAATTAAGAGGAAAGTACAGAGATTTCCCATGCACTCTGCCTCCACTCATGCACAGCTGTCTCCACTATCAACATCCTCCACCAGAGTGATAGATTTTTTACAACTGAACCTACATTGACACATCATAATCACCCACAGTCCATAGTTTACAATAGGGTTCATTCTGGGTGTTGTACATTCCATAGGTTCGGATAAATATATAATAACATGTATCCATCACAATGGTATCATACAGAAAATTTCACTGCCCTAAAAAGTTCTATGCCCCACCTATTCTTCCCTCCCTCCTAAGCCCTGGCAATCACTGATCTTTGTACTGTCTCCATAGTCTTGCCTTTTCCAGAATGTCACGTAGTTGGAATCAACTATAGTACGTCGCCTTTTCAGGTTGGCTTCTTTCACTTAGTAATACGCATTTGAGATTCTGCCATGTCTTTTCATGGCTCAGTTAGCTCATTTCTTTTAAGCACTGAAATAATATTCCATTGTCTAGATGTACCACAGTTTATTAATCCATTTTCCTACTGAAGGACATCTTGGTTGCTTCCAAATTTTGTCCTGGATCTTTTTTGGGGGTTGGGGAATGGAAGACAGGTGGGGAGAGAATGGGAGGGGGATAAGGATGGAAGTATCTTCCAGCCAGCCAGAGACCAGATGATGAGAGGTAAATTGTAACGTTGGAAATTGCATCATATTCTTATCTAGCCTCAGACGTCATGCAGCATCTCTTCTGCCATAGTCTATTAGTTACAAGCCAGTTATGAACCTACCTAGATGCAAGCAGAGGAGAATTAATTCCACTTCCTGATGGGGAAAACACGGTTCTAGAACAATGCTGAGCAATACCGTAGCCACTAGCCACACATGGTTGTTTACTCTTAAGTTAATTCAAATTTCATAAAATTAGAAATTCAGTTGCTCAGTCACACTAGCCACATTTCAAGTGCTCAAAAGTCACATGAGGACTTAGAATTTTTCCATCATTGCAGAAGGTTCTATTGGACAGCACTGCTCTAGAAGAACATGAGACAGGAGATATTGTTTCAGCCGTCTTTTAAAAATACAATCTTATTTGTGGGACTTATTGGGACTTAGACAAACAAAAGTGTATTTGGGAAGATGGACTAAAATGGCACAGTGACTCACGTGACATTGTATACGAGGGTTGACAGTGATTGCTGCTGTTTACCTTGAAGAGGAGAGAACTTGTGTTAAGGCTCTTGAATGAATGGGAGGGTAGATGCAATAGCCCAGGGGCTGAAAATAGGCTCAATAGGAGGATATCACAGAAGAGTGATTTCTAAGACCAGTATTCTCTTCCTTGGTCATGGCCTCTTTAAGCATGTGATAAAAGCCACCTCTCCCCGACAAAAATGCACATATTATACATCCAGTTTCAGGGGTCTATGGGTCCCCCCAAATCCATCCTCGGACTCTCCAGATCAGAGTCCTACTCTAGGCTGTCAGCTTCTGAAGGTATTTCCTTATTCACAGCCATTAGGAGAGTGTGAGGCCTGGATGACACTTAATCACCACATGTTGAAAGAAAGAGCCACATTTCTGCTCAATACAAGTAAGAATTTTAATAGGCAAAGAGGCATTTATGTGGAACAGTCAATGTCAGGAAATCAAAGTTGCCCGGCACTAGATGTGCCCATGTAGATGCACAATCACATAGGGATTTCAGCTTCCAAGCTAAACTGAATAAGCTGTAAGGTCTTGCTCAGCCCTGGAGTTCCAAGGTTCTATAAAAAGTGACAATGAGGCCCAAGCGCAGGAACGATCACATACAACTTTGATGAAAAGGGTGAAATCTAGAAAGGCTTCATGCATCTGGGGGCATTTTAGATGGGCTCAAAGAATGGGGCTACGAAGTGAGGATCCAAGATCGTCTTGAGGGGCTCATTGAAAAGATTTAATACCCTACAAGTTAATTCCCTCTAGTGATCTGGTTTCTGGCCAACTGGTAGATACTTCTCTCCCTATCCTACCACCCTCCTCTCTCCATCTGTCTTCTGTCCCTCACTCCACAAGAAGGATCCACATTGAAACACTCATCTGGATCATCCAAATGGTCCCTAAATGCAATGACAAGTTTTCTTAGAAGGAGGCAGAGGGAGATTTAAGACAGAAGAGAAGCAGGCCATGGGATGGAAGGAGAGTCACAGAAGATGCTACACTGATGGCAAGGAATGCAGCTGTGGATGCTGGAAAATGCAAAGGAAACAGATTCTCTGCTAGAGCCTCTGGAGAGAACATGCCTGTCAACATCTTGATTTTAGCTCCTTACAACTCATTTCAGACTCGGGCCTCTAGAACTGCAGGAGAACGAATTTTGTTTTAAGCCACCAAGTTTGTAGCAATTTGTTACAGCAGTCATAAGAAACTAATATAGCTGGGGACGGAGCTGCTTAAGAACCAACACGCAGACTCAGAATCTCTGTTTCCTCCACATTCTAAGGACTTGCTACTTGCTTCTTCTAAAGAAGATCAAGTTCTTTACGTCCAATGACTCCTTTGTTGAGTTTGAGTCCTCTCCTAGAAACTTTTCAGGCCTCATGCCTGCAAAAAAAAAAAAAAAAAAGGTTTTTGTTGTCTTCATGCCCATGCTCCGTTCCCCTGACAAATCTAGACAACAAATTTAGCAGTGGACAGAGCTTGAACAGTCCTCAGAAGGTCCTCAGGCCCTTTGCAAATAGATGTCCATCAGGCCTGTCTCACCAGTTTCAGGCATACCCAGACACACCCTCGCCCCCTGCAGTGTATTGTCTGAACTTTGAATAACATGATAGGAAGCTCACCTTGCGTCTAAGGCTGAAATCATCCCAGCTTTTCTGACAGTCTTGCTGCATTTGTACAAATCAGCTATGTCAGTGATCATTTCCTCTCCATTACTCTGTCAATTCTTCAAGACGAGGACCTGTATCCCTGTTTCCTAACAGACGCTTGGCAGCTAGTATTTTCCCATCAATGTTTGATTCTTGCAATCCCACGGCAATAGTTTTGGATACAACAGATAGGCCGGTTTGAGCATAATGATTCTTAGTACATAGGTTCATTACTGAGTGTGCATTAGAATCCACAATCTTCGAAGGCTAGAGCTCTTGTTTTGAGAGAGGAACAGACCCCCACCCCCCATTCCTGATATGTACTTAACCTTGACTTTAGGAATCAGATTGTCCTAAGTTTAAAGCCCAGTTTTGCCACTTATCAACTGTGTGTCTTTGGGAAAATTACCTAACCTTTCTAAGCTTCAGTTTCCTCAGTTGCAAAACTAACATTTTATTAATTTCAACATTATCCTAAGTATTAAATGACACCTAGCATGGTACTTGGTGTGTAGGAAGCATTCCAGAAATAATATCCACTCATTCTATGACTTCTTCTCATATACTCCTTTTTTAAACAGAGAGGCCAAGATTGTTAATGTCCTTTTGGGGCACAGTTGGAGAATTGTATCTTGAAAGAGGGAGCTGACCATCCTACAATCAGGGCCTAGACTACCATGAACGACATGAAATGAGTCCTAAACACGCAGAGTCGGATCTTGTTTTTATGTAAAATGTTGACATTTTGTTCATCATGGGATATTTTTTGCATTGATTCTTTTAAAAATACTGCTTTAAAATATTATTTATCTGGATAACCTACTTTTTTGGCACCCCTTAAATTTTGCACCCAAGGCAATGTGCCATTCACCTGCCTACAGTACTTGGTGCCAGTCACACCACGACCTGAGTCTGGCATCAGAGCAGCCAGACAAGTCTGGAAGAAAAGACCTGGGCTCTCTTGGTGAGTTTTAGCTTCTGCTTTCCAAGCCCTACGGTTACCGGTCCAGGAAAGGAGCGGAGGGCGTGGACTACAGCCCCCAGAAGGCCGCGCGGCGCCCTCGCCGATTGGCTGCGTGGGTCCCGCCCCGGCCCCGCCCCTGCCGCGGTGACCCAGGGCAGCGAGTCCCGGCTAGCGCGTTTCAAGCCGGCTACCCCGTGGAGTCTCGCCGGGCAGGCAGGCTTCATGGCGGCGGCGGCGGCGCGGCCCGTGTCCCGGATGCTGCGGAGAGTCCTGAGGTCCAGTGTCCGGAGCTGCAGCTCGGGGGCTCCGGTGACACTGCCTCGCCCCGGAGAGCCCTCCCAGCCAGCCACAGAGGTGAGCCTGCCCGCGTCCCCACCTTCCCCAGGAGGGGGTGGCCTTGTAAACTGCCCCTTATTCCGGAAGCGCCCGGGCCCATCCGGTGCCTCTGGGACGGAGCTCTGGGTGCTTAATTGGGGGTGGCTAGAGGAGTGGAATGATGTGCTCTAGACAGACTGCCCTGTCTCACCAGATACCCCAACGCGGGGGTGGGGGGGAGCTCTCCTTGGGGTCTCGCTTAAAAACCTTCCTGCCCGCCCAGCCGTGACACCCCTTTCCAAGTCTGAGTGACCACCAGAGATGGGGGAGCAGGTGGGTAGGACTTTGGGGTCCAATAAAATACTAGTACCCCTCCCAGCCCTGCCTCCCACCCAGCCTCTTCCTTAAACATTTTGCTCCCCCATCCCCCGAGGGGAGGTTGTCTGTGTGTGATCAGGTGTTCTTGTGACGCCCTGCTTCATACAGTGACACCCGCCTAAAAATGTCACCTTAGTGCCACCAATAGTTGTCACTTCTGTAGTCACAGGGCTCTGTGACTTGTCCGTTGATTTTGTGTTTCCTCTTTATTTCCCTTAGGAGCGTTTAGCCTCATTTTAGAGCAGAACAGAGCAGGACCTGAACTTTTCCAGGTTAGGGATTCCACTATCTCTTTAGGGTTGGGGTAGCCCCTCAGTCCTTGACAACACCCCTCAGAGTGATTCCTATCATAACAAGTTTTAAGTTCTTTTGCCCATGTAGTCAGGGAATAATTTTGGGAGAAGCATCTCTCTTAATTTGGTGAAACCTCTTTTTTTTCTTTTTCTTTCTTTTTTTTTTTGTGAGGAAGATTGGCCCTGAGATAACATCTGTTGCCAATCTTCCTCTTTTTGCTTGAGGAAGATTGTTGCTGAGCTAACATCTGTGCCCATCTTCCTCTGTTTTATGTGGGATACTACCACAGCATGGCTTGACAAGTGGTTCTAGGTCTGCGCCCGGGATCCAAACCTGCAAACCCCCGTCCACCAAAGCTGAGTGCACTAGGCCACCACTGGGCAAGCCTCCAAAACCTCTTTTCTAGACCAATCTGCTCATTCTTTTCCCATCTCTTACCACAGGCTTCATGTCCTGGGATTCATCAGATCATGCTCCCTCCCCCACGTACCTCACCGTTGCTCAACGAGGGGGTGGGCCTCAGCCTAACTTGCTTGTCCCAAATCTGACCCCCTCTGGGATCCTCAGCTAAGCAGACCCCACTGCTAGAAAGTGGAGTAGTTTTCCAGTATCCTTGAACTCTGAACTTCGTAGAGGGAAGAATAGGAAAGCAAAGACTGCTGAGATCTTGAAAGCGTTCAGGAAGAGGGAAGTTTCTTCTCCCTCCCGCCCTAGTTTATTTTGTACCTTTTGAGTGTGGACCTGTGCTAAGTGCTTTAGTCCTGACAGGAAACCGTGTGCAGTCAGAGGAGTCTGTATTTCAGGTCGGGCGGGGGGGGGGGGGGTGGGGGGTGGGGGGCGGCTCGTCGAAGTTAACCTCCCTGGAGTCCCAGAGCTGTAAAGAAAGGGAGCAGAAACTCTAGCACCTTTCCTCCTGCTGCTTCCCTGTGGGGAGATCAAGGGGAGGGGCCGCCCCTCTCTCTCCTTTCTGCTGTGCGGGGAGGGACAGTTAGCAGCTGAGAACATGGACTCTGCAGCAGAAGGCCTGGATTTGAATGCACCCTGCCACTTCTTCGCTGTGTGAACTTCAAGTCCCTTCACCTCTCCGTGCCGCAGTCTTCTTATCTGTGAAATGGGAATAATAGTGTCTACTTCATAGGGGGGTTACAGGGATCAAGAGTTAACGTATGTTAATGTGTGTGCTTAGAACAAAGCCTGGCACACGTAAGTGCTGTGTTGTGTATACGTTTGTTGTAATTTGCATTATCCTTGCCACCATTGGCACATGCTGTGTCCCATTAGTCCCTTCTCACCTGGACGCTCAGGTTAGTCATTCTGTCATCTCTCTGGTCACAGACCTCCCATCCTGGATGTTCCCCACTAGGGTTATCCTCAGCAGACAGGTTGCTCCTTGAGTGTTGGGTGCTCCCCACCTTCTAGGTATTTCTCCCACGGTCCTTAACATGGTGCTCTGCAGGCAATGGAGTCAGCAGATATTTTTGACTGTTGAACCCCAGCTAGTGAGGGGGCATGTGGAATGGTAGAGCGCTGGCCTGGGAGCCCCAAGTTTCTACCCTTGCTCTGCCTCCGGTTTCACCTGGCTCCTGGGGCTGTTGCTTCCCCTCTCTTCATGTCATCGAAACCAGAGGGTGGACCAGCCCTTCTTTACGCTGTGGAGGAGGGCACAGCATATCTTTAAGAGAATCTCAGAGGTGAAACAAGTGTGGACATATGTACGTTCAGCCTTCCACGGAGCTTGCAGTTGGCAGGAGCAGGGGTGGGGGCATGTGGAACCTCTGTCCCCCCTTCCCTTCCTGCAGGGTACCTATCCCCACACACCCCACAGGGCCCTGGGCGTCTGTTTTGGGATGGGAGGTGCTTGGAGAGACAGGGAAAAGCCACTGGGTGTTATCTGTGTATTAGGGTGTGGGTGTGAGAGAGACGTGAAGTGTGGAATGGGAGCTGGCTGTGAGGACCGCGGAAAAGGAGGCCTTGGGCTTCCCTGAAGGACAGGTCCAGCAGCTTCTAGAGGTGGAAAGGGGAGGCAGTGGTGTGTGGCTAAGTGGGGAGGTGGATAGGGGAGACCCAGCCACCTGCCTTGGGGCTGGGGGCGGCCTGGGCAGTCTTCTCTGCAGGGCTTACTCCAGTCCAGAAGCACAGCCTTCCTTCTTCCTCTCGGGCTCCATGCTTTGTCCGGGCAACAGGGGGGTTGGCCTCAGGTCCTGGGCATGCTGCCTTGGGGAGAGGCAGGGGACAGGGTGACTCTGTAAGGCAAAGGCACCCAGCTGTTCAGGGGGCCTAGAAAGAACAAATGTTGGAGGGAGGGTCATGCAGGAAGGAACCTGGGGGTAGGAGGTGGTGGGAGGGGACAGCAGGGCCCAGCCTGGGGCAGTGACACACGGAGGGAATGAAGACCTTTCAGGAGGTTAGCTTGACTCCAGTCCTGCCAGCGCCTCAAAATCTGCTTCAGTGACGTGGCTGTCTGGGCCAGGAGCCAGAGGTGTGGAGACCTCACCCTTAAGGTGGGCGTGGAGGGAGAGGGGACAACTAGACCTGGGCTGGAGCTTCGCTAGGTCCTCTCACTTGATAGAGATTAATTTTGAGGCACGCTGGTGTACAGCTTCCCAAATAGCAGGTAAACCAGGACCACTGATACTTGACTTTGAAATGTGCTCTTTTTCTCCTGAATAACCCTGCCACTCTGTCTACACTCTAGAGTTATTTGGGGGCTGGCCCTTAGCATTCAAATCAAATGCCCAGGCTTAGAGACTAACTCAAGAAGGTTCTTTGAGGGCAGCATCCTTCCCTTAACTATCTCCTTTGTACCACCCCCCTCCACCCCAATGTGCGTGGGGTAGGTAGATAAGATGTAACCAGTTGGATATGGTAGGTTGCCTTGTGCCTGGTTACTAGCATTAGTATCTGTGGTCCTGGGGGAGCCCAGACCCCGTTTGTCCTGCTTTGGATAATGTGACAGCAGGTCAGAAACCCCAGCCTTGGGCCATCTGCCATTAAGTAGGGTTGGAAGGCCTTGCAGAAGTGGGGAAGCTGACAAGAGTGAGAAAACTAGTCCCAGCACACACAGCTGGTGCTCCTCCATGAAGATTTGTGTAATGAATGGATAGATGGAAGTAGGAAATATATTCAAACGGCAGCGGTCACTATTGAATATCTCCTAGGCACCAGGAACTCCTCCAGTTGATTTAGGTGGGATTATTATCCACATTTTATGGATGAGGAAACTAAGGTTTAAAGAATTTAAGCAACTAAACCCTACAGCTAGTTAGTAACACAGCCAGGCTTGTAATTCAAGTTTACCTACTCCCAAAGCCGGTGCTCAGAACCTCAACAAGTCTCCCTGGATTAAAATAGCTCCTGATCGTGGTATGGCTGGGTCAGTGGTTCTCAGCCTGGGCTGCGAGTAAAAAGCTGAGGCACTTAGAAAAAGCCAAAAATAAGGGCAGGGCCCCATCCCAGAGCAGTTGAGTCAGAATCTTCAGGGTGGGGCTCTGGCATCAGTGCCTCTTAGAAGCTCTCCGGATGATTGAAATGTGCAGCCGGAGTTGAGAACCCATGTAGCAGGCTGAGCCATTTTGACAGTAGAGACCAGCCTGGAGATGAACGATGACCCCAGAATAACTGGGCTTGGCACACACTGCTTTTCCCTTTGGACTAGGGACCAACCTATTTGTTTATTGACATGGTGGTTCTACACTTGCTAGGACATCCTGTGCAGACTCGGTACTGAGTCAGGCAGGAGGGCTTCCCACAGAGGGGGAACAGCCTGGCCCAGGCCCGGGCCCTGGGAATGTGAGCAGCTAAGGCATCCTACCATTTCTGACATGTCCCATCCCGGGATGAAGGGCATCGCTGTCTACCCTGCCTGGTAATTCCCTCTGGGTGCCGGGCTCCTTTGGCATGTGCTGTATTTGTTTCCTTCAAGGGGTTTAAAGGGAAGAGGAAAAAATTGATGAAAGAAAGCAGGACATGCAGTGTCAGAGGAGAGAAGAGGTAGGGCTGAGGCTTGTTAATATCAAGTTGAGGAGTCTGCAGGCCTGCCAGGGTGAGAGAGTGGGAGTGTGTGTGGGTGCAGGAGGCTGCATCAGGTGCTGGTGGGCAGTACAGAGTCTAGATGAAGCTGGATAAGATCACGCCGTGTTTTAAAAGTATAATCTGGCCCGCCTCTCCCCGCCCTCTGCCTCATTCCACTCTGGATTGCCCCATTCCACTGCCTGCTCTCCGGTTTCTGCTGAGTCATACTCCTTGCTCCTCTCAGTTGCTCCCAATTCCTAGATTTATTTTGGCTCCTTTCTCTCCCATCTCCCCAAGTATGTTATGATTAGGGTGAGGGGGGCATCTTGGCAAGTGGGGAGGTGGGATCTAGGGTGACTAACAAATTACCGAATTGTGAATAGTTGTTGATGGAGAAGAGCAACTCTGCTGTAAATCCGGATTCCCGGGTATCGGATCTCCTGGACTCTGGTGGTCGATGGGCCTCTTGACTCTGGAGTGTCCCCTGCCCCACCCCCAAGGGTACCAGTGGAAAGGCAGTAGGCGAGCAGGGAGGGAGGAAGTGACTGTTATGATTATAGTCTGCCATAATCAGTCTAGAGAAGTAACTGCTGCTTACTTCTTCTGGGACTGTGAGCAGGGTTTCTCGGAGGACGTGGGAAACTGGTCTTGAGGTCGGCAGTGAGGTCACTTTTATGGACCCAGGAGAATCATAGAAGCAGCCTGCACGTGCAGTCATATCCCTTCTGTCTCCTGAGTCCTTCAGTGGCCCTTGATGCTGGCTGTACATTAGAATCACCTGGAGAGATTAAAAACGTGCCCAGATAACTGAATTTGGTTGGTCTCCAATGGAATTTTTGTCTTAAGCTTCTCAAATGGCTCTAAGGCACTGCTAGGGCTGAGGAGCTCACTGAAGCAAAAGTTTCTTCCTCCTGGGTGCAGGTGGACAGTTACCCTGGACCTCAGGAGGGCTTGAGGCCTTCTGCTTTTTTAGGTTACAAGATGATGATAATCCTGGATGTTTACCTACCAGCTTCTTGACTGCCCCCATCCCTTACCCATAGCACAAGAACCTTGTCCATAACTGCTGGAGGAGTTAGGCAACTTTCCTAGTATGTCAGGTCACACCTGGGCCAGAAACCTGGAGTTCTTTCCTCAAATCCAGAGCCCTGTCTGTAGACATGATTTTTTTTCTCTTTTTTTTTTTGTGAGGAAGATCGGTCCTGAGCTAACATCTGTTGCCAATCTTCCTCTTTTTGCTTGAGGAAGATTGTTGCTAAGCTAACATCTGTGCCAATCTTCCTCTATTTTGTATGTGGGATGCCTGCCACAGCATGGCCTGATGAGCAGTGTGTAGGACTGAACCCGTGAATCCCAGGCCTCTGAAGCTGAGCATGCGAACTTAACCACTATGCCACCGGGCCAGCCCCCATGATCATGATTTCTTTGTTCTAAAGATTCTAGAGAAATGACTTCTCCTCACCCTCTGTGCTATCCTGTGTACCTTGTTGGGCTCACCCTGTGCAAATAGAGGAAAGAATTTAGAATTTAGAATCAGAAGACCTGAATTTGAATCCTGGTTCTGCCAAGGGTGTTCTTGGATCCCATCCGAGCCTTAGTTATAATAAGCCCTTACGGGTTAGGTGTGAGAATTAAACAGAGAACATTCTTTGGAAACTTTAAGATGCTTTGCAAGTGTTACTTCTATGGAGCAATCATCCCGTCAGCATCTGTCATGATCCAGGGTTGTGCTTTCAAGGGGGAGAGAGGTCAGACTTGGAAAGGGTGGGGCTGGCTGCCTCCTGTCTCTCCCCAGGATGAGTGGGGGCCTTGCAGGGAGCCTCCAGCGATCTCCTCTGCCTTTGGCCCCAGACAGTGGGTGCATAATGCTTCCTTCGGGCAATGGGTAGGGTGAAGGATGAAGACTGGAGTAATCTCTGCATGGGATTAGTGGGGTGGTCCTCCTGGCCCCTCCATTCTGCCTTCCTGGGGCTGGTGGTCTCATTCCTTCTGCAGGTCTCCCTGGTTGTGCTGTCCTTGCCCACAGGCCTTCTGCATGAGGTGGGACCTCCCCATGGATATACCTCTCCAGCCAGGTGTAGCCCTCAGCTGTTCCTGATGGCTTGGGCTGTTGGACCCTCCCAGGCAGTGGGGAGGCTCCAAGGAGCCCAGCCAACAGAGAAGTAGTTATGCGGGAGGCAGCTTGTTGACACCCAGGCCCCACAGTTAGTAATTTTGCTTTGAGCTTGTTCTGTCTCCCATTGCAAAGGTAAGGAATGGGAGGCCTGGGTTGGAGAAGTGACTCACCATGTCCCAGCCAGTGCAGCTGCGGTGGCCCAGGCCCCCATCCGTCTCAGTTACCTGCTGCCTCTGATATCCAACCTGAAGTGAGTTCGCTCACCTGTTGTGCAGCAAGCCAATCTCTGACACTGGACGTAGTGGAAGAAAGTAGCACTTAATTATTGTTGCACAGCACTGAGCAAGCAGAAAGGGCAGCTAATGCTGAAATCCCAAACTCCCTGAAAGGCTAAAAGTAAGTGTTTTTACTTGGGGTTTTAGGTAGCGGAGGGGGAGCATATGGCCTTGCTGGTCAGAGCTTTTCTACCAGCTTGTGTTTGTCCTTGAGACTTCTTGCAGAGAGGAGGAGGCGGAGATAACAAATGCAGATGGATGTCCTTGGCCATTTGTCTCCATGGAGGATAGTGGATTCTGGAGCCAGGAAGCCAGGGAGTAAGCAGGGAAAGAGTGCTTTGGTTTTAACCCAACATATGCTGGGTTTAATGTAGGGAAACTGATATCAGGGATAGTATCAATTCCCTCCTATCCTATGTTCATCCCTCAAGCTTGAGGGATTTGGGGCGGTGACTGATCTAGCTACTTCCTGCTGAATTGGGGCATAGGTTGTTTCATCTCATTGAATTGGTTTTTTAATAAGGGAGTGATGCATGAAGCTCCCAAAGTTAGGCCTGTATTGTGAGTAACCAGGTATTTAATAAGAAGCTTTTCTAGAGAAACGAAGAGAAAAACAAGGTTAACATTTGGAGCAAATTATAAACCAGTTCCTAAGCCCAGGGAGCAGCCAATCAAGATTCCTAGAAGTCAAGGTAGAAGCATCTTTTGTAGTTTGAAATGTCTCTGATGGTGCCATTGGGCACTCAGGTAGCTTCTTGAGAGGCTTACACAGCAGCAGACATGAACCTTTCTTAAGTTTATATTAAGTCCTCCAGCTTCACTTTGCAAGGATTCAGGAAAAAAAAAAGGCAGATTTAGTTTTCAATGATTGTGAATGTAAATGATGGAAAAGAACTGCAAATGTTAGTTTGGAGGTTTCTAGCCAGAAAACTTTCAGGAGAGTAGAAGAATTCAGGATCCAGTCCAGTTAACAGATATAAAACAAAACTTCAGACAATTAACAGAACTAGAATCCAATGTCCATGAATGTGTACTATAGTTTTTATTGAAACATATTTTTTTCTTTCTCTAAATTACCTTCAATTTTATTAAACGTAGCCAAATTAAGACTAACTAGTTTGCAAAATAAGTCATTTTAATAAATTTGGCATAATTATTTACGTAAGTACAGCAAGAGTAGTAATCGATTATATAGGCTCTTTTAAATCTTCTTTGCTGGAACTCTCTATGGGGAATCTCAGGTTGAACTTCAGAGGCCTCTCAAGGTCAAGAAAGCCAAGCCAAGGACTTGTCATCAGATTCTGCCTACAGTACCTGCAGATTTGAGTGACTTCCTCTCTTTGTGACCTTCCCCAAAATATTGAGCTTCCTTACACCTGCCAAAGGGAGTGACATTCTTTACTCAACCTTACCAGTTTACTGGGAACCATAAGGAAGGTACCAGGCCCATTTTTTCAAGTCGCTTTATTCCAGGAAGTCAACCTTCATTCCTCAAAAGCTGTCTGATCATATCCGAGCCTGTATGTTTTTCTCAAATATGATGTTCCAGTCAAAGCCTTGGTGTTATAACCAGTGTTGCCCATTGTGTCCTGTTATAAGAAGAAAAGATTCTTATAGGACTTATGCAAATAACCACATTACCATGAGAATAAGAATACTCATCAGGAGTTTTTAGATTTTGGAGGGCTTAGACAGGCAGGAAAAAAAACGCTTCAATTTTGTTTACAAATTGCTGTAAATCATAGTTCCTTGAGAGAATAAAGAAAAAGGTTTTCTTAAATCTGGAAAGAAACAAAACATCAAAAGTCAGCAATATCTTAAGTAAAAATCCATAAAAAATTATAATTAGGGGCCAGCCCCATGGCCCAGTGGTTAAGTTTGTGTGCTCTGCTTTGGTGGCCCAGGGTTTTGCCGGTTCGAATCCTGGGCATGGACGTGGCACCGCTCATCAAGCCACGCTGAGGCAGCATTCCCCATGCCACAACTAGAAGGATCCATGTCAAAAATACACAACTGTGTACCCCGGGGCTTTGGGGAGAAAAAGGAAAAATAAAATCTTAAAAAAAAGAATACAGACTTCATTGAGAGCTGCCTTTTAAAAATTATAATCATCCTTATCAGTTTATTCAGTCCTGTGTAATTAGTTCTTGATCTTAATTTTCTGTCAGCAGTTTTATGAAGTCATTAGTTTTTCTGTTAGAGTTCTAAAATTTTTTATCCAGCTCAGTTTTATAATCTGAAAGTTTATCAGAAACCTGTACTCTAGAGTAGGGACCAGAGTCCTTTCCATGAATTTCTCTGAAGCTGAAACATATTTGCAAAAACATCAGAGTAAAACAACTATTTGTAAATAAGAAAATGTTCAAAAATGGTAATTGACAAACACACTTGACTGTTCTTGTGACATATAATACTTTGAGATAATAACCAGACTCATGGCTGACAATCAGAACAGATTAGAATTTTAGATAATTTTTTAAATACTTATATCAATAACACTCATTAACATAATACCATTTAAGAAAGTTTGATGGTCTTTTTTTTGAGCAAGATTAGCCCTGAGCTAACATATGCTGCCAATCCTCCTCTTTTTGCTGAGGAAGACTGGCCCTGAGCTAACATCCGTGCCTATCTTCCTCCACTTTATATGTGGGATGCCTGCCACAGCATGGCGTCCCAAACAGTGCCTTGTCTGCACCCGGGATCCGAACAGGCAAACCCTGGGCCACTGAAGTGGAACATGTGCACTTAACGGCTGCACCACCGGGCCAGCCCTGAGAAAGTTTATTATTACTTATTTGACAATGCTTCTCATATTTAGCATACCAAATAAGCCTAATTAGTTTAATATTTTTTTCTTAGAAGAAGAGAGCAAATCTCTCTGAGAAGTCTCAGTGGCCCTCTGAAAATCCCCAGGGAAACTCTTCCAGGTCAAAATAAAGCTTTTATTCAGGACTTGAATATTTGTGTGTCGGGGAGCTCGTGAAAAATATTTAAAGGCAAAGAAAATAATTTTTTAACCTTTTTATTAAGAACAGACTAAAAGTTTAAGAAGAGTATCTTTTTAAGAGAGAGGCGGCTAGATTTTACTTTTGCATCAGTTTACTCTTGATATTGAAACTTATTTACTTAATAAATTTATTTCAGTCTCAGCCAATTTGACCAGACATAAAACTCTTCAGGGCTTTTCTTTCAGAAACCTTTGGTTACCTATCTTTTACACTCAAAATTTGTCCCAGTACTTTAGGACAAATTATCTTTCTTAACTCAAGAAACAAAAATATTTCCATTCTTTATACCTGTTTTTTACTGAAAACATACATTTTACTTTTTTTGTACACAGACCTTTTAGAAATGTGAGTTTTCTCATAGAAAGTTCCTCAGAATACATAAAACATGTTTATCAATAAACCTAAGCACTTTTCAGTTTCTTTGACATAAGAAACCAAAGGCAGACAAATCTATGCTTAGTAGTTAACCTTTAATATTTTATCTTATGTGGAAGTGACCTAGATACCCAATAAACTGTTATTATTTAACTTAGTAAAGCTATAAAGTTTGTTTCCAAAAAGATTTTGGAAGCTGTTTTTTTAAGTATGCAGACTATAAAACATAATTATTGTACTTAAAAACTCTTACCCAGTTTTAACAATTATGTTTAAATTATTCTTAAAGACTTCATTGACATTAAAGCAGTTAACTGTCATTTTAAATTGTTTTAAATACATACACCATAATACATAGAATTATTTTTAAAAAGTTTTTCCAAAAACTTTTATCCTTTTACATTTATTTAGTTTACCTGTCTTTAGCAATTATATTTAGATCATCTACAAAAATCTCATGAAACATCAAACAAAATTAGCTATTATACTGAGTTATTAGTTTTGCTGATAAATTTTGTAACAGAGATAGCATGAGCTCCTTTGACCAGTAAACCCAGGCTGTACGTCTCCATCATATCCAGTGCTGATAACTCTGAGGACATGTCTATTTTAAAACCAGCAAACTTAAACAGGATCTCATGTACCAAAGATCAATTTATATCATGTTAAATAACTGTCTTTGAGAAGTTTTGACATATTAATCAAAGACTGCATTTTATTATGAGAGATTTTGAATCCTCTCTTTTCTGAAACAGAGGTTTCCCAGAACGGCCATTGCAATTTTAAGGTATCTCAAAAGTTTACTTATTTTTATTTGCTTAATTTTAGATCAGGAATTTTGGAGGAGGTGAAGTGAAGCTCAGCAAGAGAGGAGAGAGAAGCAGCAGATTTGGCTTCAGCTGCTGGCATGTTTAATTATTATTACTATTTTTTTAAGAGGCAGTAAAGTATTCCTGATTTTATTTAGAAGGCTCAAAAGATTAAAGTAGGCTTCCCGTTGTTGTAGCTGGCTTTTTCCAATTGTATGTGTAAATACACCAGTTTAGGTAAACTGAAACTGCCCCATTTAAGTATATCAATTTTTACAAAACTTTTATCTTAATTTTTCTACTCTTATACCCCTAATTATAACTTACATTAGAATTCTATTAACAAGTGTTGGTGTTACAATACTGTGTAGGGGAAGCATTCCCAGTTAGACATAACGTCTATTCCAAAAAAATCATCCAGGGAAAGTTGACATAACCTCTTCATATAATATTAGCTTAAACACTTTAATTTTTATAGTCTTGTTAACCTGAGCAGCCTAACTGTTGCCCCAAACAATTGTTGGTCAGGTTTTTTTTTTGTGATTTCTGCTTTCTGACCTTTTAAAATTTTTCAAACTGGGGTGAATAGAACAGGTTTGTCTGATGTCCTTTAATGTTGGGGGGCTAATAAGGGGGTCCCTTTAGCCCATCCAACCTTAGGCAGTGTTTTATTAAAACCTTTGTTTTATTTTCTTTATATTTGTTCTATTTATCCCATTTTTCTTTCTAATAACTAGCTAAAGATTTTCATCCTGTTGAGATGAGTCCCATGGCTATTCCTTTTCTAATTTCTCTTTGTTAACTTAATGTTTTCATTAGCATCTGTAAGACCATGAGAAGAAGCTGAGACCCCCAAGTTTGATTAAGTTCTTAAGACTAGTTATTGTATTTTCCTTTTAATTTAGTTTTTTTTTATAGATACCAATAAAACAGCTGTTTATCATGAGAGCTCTCTAAAAAGTTTCCCAACTTAAGGATCTGTTGTTTGGCCCTTTTTTCCTCCCGAGACTAAAGAATATTGTGGCCACGTGGTGTTACAAAAGAAAATCATCCCCATTTAGACATTGGCTTATAACTGTAGGTCAACCAGTCAGTCAAAGTTTGTTCCAAGGGCCTCTCAGGTGGAATAGATGTGGCACCTCCCATGTTAATACTTTTAAAAGGAAAGACAGACAAACAGCAACAAATACCAAACAAGTACACTTTCCCCAAAACCCTCAGGCACAAATGGAAGCCAAAACGAAGACCAAAACCAAAACCAAAACCCAAAGTGCTTCCAGTCCCAGCTTAGTCCGTGTCCTACCCTCAGGGGGCGCCCAACAAATGAAGATCCGCCACAGAGATCTTCCCAAATGGGCGAGGACAAGGGACCTTGGGGTGCACACTGGGGGACTTGCCAAAATCTGGCCAGGGCGTTGTGACTTCAAAACACGTGGAGCCCAGAGGACTGCTACGTACCCATTATTTTCAGCTGGTCCTGTTGGAAAAGGTTAACACAAAGACAAAACCAAAAACTGCCAGCTACTTACAAGAGATGTCTTCCTAAGTCCTGAGCCTAGTTTCCTCCACCACCAAAGCAAAAGTGCCATGGGCCAATGACGTCTGGTTGGCAGCCAGTCACTTGGGGCTGTCCCTGAGACAAGGGGCTCGGGGCTGCAGGACAGCTTCCAAGAGAGGCCTTTAGCCAGAGGCCAGTGTGCCACAGGCGAGACGTCCACTTGGGACATTGTCCCATCTGGATGGCCAAATTGATATGGAACCTGAAATGAGTTCACTCACTTGTTGTGCAGCAAGCCAATCTCTGACACTGGACGTAGTGGAAGAAAGTAGGAATTTTATTTTTGCACAGCGATGAGCAAGGAGAAAGGGCAGCTAATGCTGAAATCCCAAACTCCCTGAAAAGCTTAAAGGAAGGGTTTTTATTTGGGGTTTTAGGTAGGGGAGAGGGAGCATATGGCCTTGCTGGTCAGAGCTTTTCCACCAGCCTGTTTGGCCTTGAGACTACTTGCAGAGAGGAGGAGGAGGAGACAACGAATCCAGGTGGTTATCCTTGGCCATTTGTCTCCATGGTGGATAGTGGATTCTGGAGCCAGGGAGTAAGCAGGGAAAGAGTGCTTTGGTTTTAACCCCGCATATGCTGGGTTTAATGTGGGGGAACCGATATCAGGTCTGGTATCACTTCCCTCCTCCTTTCTGGACATGATTGCCAATTGGCCTGGTTGCCAGGTGCAGAGTGGCATGTTCACTCACAGTGGCCTGTATAAGAGATATTGGAGATGTTTGTCCCTGGACAGGCTTCCTTGGGGGGAGGGAGAACAGTAGGATGGTGACAGGGGAAGAGGTGGGGCTGGAGCGGGATGTTACTGCCCTTTCCTCTGCCTTGCTGCCTAGCAGGCAGCTATGTCCCTACAGAGGTCCTGAGCCCTGGGGCTGAGTGTTGGGGGTTTTGAGGGCAGGTCCTTCCCTCCAGGCCTGTTTCCCAGTCTGTCAATGAGAGGGAGAATCCCAGCTCCCCCTGGACGTGGAGCCTACATGGATGGAAAAGTTGGAAGTGCTGTACTGATGTCAGAGATGGGGGAGGGGCATTTGACAGGAGGAGCACTGTGTCCCCAGGTGGACTCTCCTTGCTCCTCTCCCCCAGCCTGGGAGCAGAGGCCCACGTTTCCTCCCTGTCCCTGGCCCTGCAGGAGCTGTCCAGGCGGAGGCAGTTCCTGAGGGAGCATGTGGCCCCCTTCTCCGCCTTCCTCACCGACAGCTTCGGCCGGCGACACAGCTACCTGCGGATCTCCCTCACCGAGAAGTGCAACCTGCGATGTGAGTTGGCTTCCTGGGCCCTGTCTGGGCTCCTGTCCTTGTCCCTCTGCTGAAGCGGCATCTGAAATCTCCCCACACCCAGGCATTCTTCGTAACCCTCCCAATTCCTCTTTCTCGAAAGTCTCCACCCGCCCTTCTTCCTTGCTTGCCAGACGGGGTTCAGGGGCAAGACAGGGTAAAGGTTGAGCTTTCTGGTCCTGAAAGCTGGGTTCCACTTGGAATTGGATTTAAAAACAGAACTGCTGTTGGATTTGGGATTAAGATTAGCCCTGGATCCCTCACTCTTCAGGGCTCTCTCTCCCTCCTGTTTCCCTGCAGTTCCCACAGTTCAGGACGTGGCCCGGGTGGGCGTGGGGTGCTGGACACTCTCAACATGTGAGGTACACAGCAGTGCCGTGGCCAGCACCCCAGACTCATGACAGAAGTTGTCTGGGGCCAGGCTGACAGAATGCTCGTTTCGTAATCCCATGTGGAGGGCTGTGGGGCGTATCCACTGCTGGGGGACTTCCAAAATTTATTTGCTCCTACCCCCTCCTTCCTTCCTCCCTTCCTTCCTTCTGCTGTAGCTCACAATAAGAAATATATTTACTTTGAGGCCCACTAAATACATGTGTTTGTGTATAGTAAATGTTTAACAAACAATACTTACTGCCTGCAGTACTATGATGTTCTGATATTTTGACCTACTCTGGTCTGTCTTAAAAGACCAATTCTGGACCATTCACTAATTTGACTAAGTGGCCCTCTAACAGATCTTGGCCCACTCCTTTGTGACGTTGTACCACAGGAAGTGATGGTAGGGGCTGGTGCCCCCTCCGCTGCCAGGGCTCGTCTCATTTACCCCGTTCTGCCACCTCACCCAGAGCAAGTAGTCCCTCAGTTTTTGCTAACCTGAAATAGACAGGCTGGATATGAGAACACTTGTAGCTACAGAGGAGGGCAGCTTTACCAGGCCAAAGAGTACTTCCCAGCCTCGTTCGCCTCATGACACACACGCAGAGGGGTAACTGTTGGCCAAAACCAGGTGAAATAAAGGAGGATCAGCGATGCCAGAAGGAATGGGCCCGTTTAGCCAGCCCTCGCTCTGAGGGAGTCAGCGACCTAGCATGCCCCTACCTCAAGCCGGGCTCTGCTTTCAGCCTAGTTCGTCATCTTTAACCCATGCCCTCAGCTTCCCCACAGAGGCATATTAAGGCCAGATGGGGAGAGGCTGTTAACATTTTGTAGATGAGAAAGGTGAGGCCCAGGGAGAATCTGGCTCAGGGTTTGTTCCACCTCAGATTTGGCGAGGTCTCTCTCCACTGTCCAAACGGGGTTCAGGAGAAACTTCTAGCCTGGGGGGGAGTGTTGGGGACTGGAAACATCACAGGCCTGACTGCTGTAGTCATTTCCTGCCTTCACATCCTCTCCCTTCCGGTCAGGTCAGTACTGCATGCCCGAGGAAGGTGTCCCACTGACCCCCAAGGCTAAGCTGCTGACCACAGAGGAGATTCTGACCCTTGCACGGCTCTTTGTGAAGGAAGGCGTAGACAAGATCCGGCTCACCGGTGGAGAGCCACTCATCCGGCCGGACGTGGTGGACATTGTGGGTGAGTTTGACGGAAGTTGTCACCACTTCTCCCAGCTCCTGCCTCATCCCGCTGGACTCCAGTATTAACATCACAGCTAACATTCATCTAGAGCCTTATGCTCACTCAGTCCTACCACCTCCTGAGACAGGTGCCATTATTATTCCTGTTTTGTTAAGAAATGAGGCACAGAGAAGTTCAATAACTTGCCCAAGGTCACAAAGCCAGTAAGTGCCAGAGCCCAGTGGCTTGGCATCACATTTAGACCAAAGTCCTCACCAGGGCCTGGAGGTCCACGTGGTCTGGCTCCTCCTGACCTCCTCAACCTCCCGCCTGTCCCCCTGCCTCCCATCCTCCCCCCCTCCCTCCCCACTCTCCAATCACACTGCCTACCGGGCCCTTCACTGGGAGCACGGGGCCCACTGCCTGCCTCGTTCAGGTCTCTGCTCCATGTCTTCTCCTTGGGGAGGCCTCCTTGACCACTCCATTTAAGGTACATACACACTCCAGCCACTCTCTGTCCCAGGATTTGGCAGCCTACAGCCCACAGGCCTAGTCTGGGCCATCACCTGTTTTTGTGTGGCCTGCAAGCTAAGCATAGGTTTATATTTCTAAACAGTTGGAAAAAAATGGGAAGAATAACATTTTGTGACACATGAAAATTAAATGAAATCCTAAATTCGCTGTCCATTAATAAAGTTTTATTGGCACATAGCCACACCCACTCATTTACATATTGCCCTTGGCTGCTTTTGCAGAGTTGAATAGTTGCAACAAAGACCGTATGGTCACCAGCAAAACCAAAAATATTTACCGTCTGGGCTTTTGCAGAAAAAGTGTGGCGACTCCTACTCTATTCCCTTTTCCTACCATGTTTTTCTTCATAGCCTTTGTCTCATCCTGACGTCATGTTGTTTGGTCGTGTTGATTTTTGCTTTGTATTGTCTGTCTCCTCCATTAACTAGTGTGAAAGCTCACAGGGAGCCGGCCAGGTTTTGTTCACAGCTGTGTTCCCAGTACCTGGGAACATGCCTAACACATAGTTGTTGCTCACTGATATTTGTGGGATGAATGAAGAGTGGTCCAAAGTACCATCTCTGAAGTATGACACCTGCCTGTGAGTCTCAGCTGGGCCACTTACTAGTAGCATACTTTTGGGCAACTTTTAAATCCATCCTAAGCCTCCAGGCAGACAGAGTACTTACTTTATAGGGTTGACCTGGCGAGGTGATGAAAAGGGAATACCCAGCACGTGGCAAGTGCTCCATGAGGGGCGGCCCCTCGAGCCTCTTGTCATGTACTGATTCTAAGCCCCAAGGTCAGGCAGAGAGAGACCTTTGCTTATGTAATTATAAATGATGAAATCAGAGGAAAATAAGACTCCATGTTCTGGATTGCTTAGCCCCAGCCCCATCCCTGCTGCTCTGGGTGGGATCTCCCAACCCTTACTTAGCTCTTGGCCTCATTTGCTGGTTCAGTGAATGTTCTCTGGAGTGCCACGTTATGTGCCTGCACTGTGCTGGGGACGTGAAGGTGACTGAGCTGCAAGCCCTGTGGTCAAGGACCCACAGCCTATTGGCAGAAGCAGCCACTGGAGCTAGCCATCTAAGGAGCCAGGTGCTGTGGGAGCCGTAAGGAGGGGCTCAGGGACCCCTGACAGGCCTCTCCTTCCTCCTTCCCCCTGGCCAGCTCTCTCCAGCCCCGACTAGTCACTTGACCTGGGATCCTGCCATCATTCCTGGGCTGGACAGGCTGGCCCAGGGGAGCTGACAGGCAGGCTAGATTCCAGGAAGGGGCTGAACCTGCTGAACTCAGCTGGCCGCCAGGCCCAACCCCCTTGTTCAGGCCACTTCCTCTGCCCCCTGGCACGCGTTCCACCTTAAATCTCTATGCTCCTTGCCAGCGCCTGTGGGAGAGCAGAAGGGGTGGGGATCACTGCCGGTCAGAGAGGGATGACTGAGCACAGACCTGAGGACACAGAGCTCTCCACCAAAGCCGCCAACATGCGTAACGGGAAGAATGTGAGCCAGGAGTGTTGGCAGCCCTGTTCCTACTCTGCCACTGCCTGGCCTTGTGAACTTGTGCAGGTGCCTTCCCCACCCTGGGCCTCAGTTTCCTCATCTGTACGTCAGCCACTTCAGGGGCCTTTCGTGCTGTGATGGTCCATGGTGATTGGTCCTGGCTGACAGCATGGGGTGGGCAAAGGTTGGTCAGTATACAGATGCTAGCTAAGACAAGGCCCTGGCTGCAGTAACCTGCTTCAGAGGATTTACCTCCTGCCTCCAAGGATGTGGGTAACAGACTGCCCTCTCCCTCTCCCCCCGTCCTAAGTGCTCCCAAACAAATGGCGTCTGCACTGCCTTGAATTCCTGTGGTGCTGTGCTTGCTAACGCTGATGTCTCAGGCTAGCTCTGTTGATTTCCCCAGAGGTATTTCTTAGAGCAAAACCACCCTGAAGGGCAGGGCAGGGGGTGCTAGTGGGGAAGAGAGGAGGGAACAGCAGTCAGAGCTGGGATACTCACAAACACTTGTCCCCACCCTCCCAGGTGAGAGTTTCGAGGGACCCCACCCACGGGCAGAGTGAAAGGGTTGCAGGTTTCTCTGAGCCTGCTGTCCTGATCGCTTTGGCCCCTGCCTGAAGCCTGTCAGCCTTGGGCCTGGTGCTGCAGACCCCCGTGGGAGGGATTCAGCCATCAGCTCTCTGTCTGCACTCACCTGTGATCCCCTCTGCCAACCCTTGGGCTCTCCAGCACTCCTCCAACCCGGCCCCTGTGTGCACAAGTTCCTCTGCCCCTCCTTTTCAGCTGAGATGAGGTTAGGGCAGCGCTGTCGGAGAGAACTTCCCCAGATGGTGGAAGTGTTCTCTATCTGTGTTGTCTGATACAGTAGCCATGTGTAGCCTTGAGCATTTCTTGACATGCGGCTAGTGTGACCCAGGAACTGAATTTGTAACTTTATTACATTTTAATTAATTTAAATAGCCACACACGGCTAGCAGCTGCCATGTTAGGTAGTGAAAGTTTGAGATTTTTCCATAAGAAATATGAATAAAAGGGAACTAAACTCACAAGCCATAGGATAGCGTTGGAGTAGTTTGCAGAGCGCTTGTTTTGGATCCTGACTTCAAGAGTGACCTGCCGCCGTCAGGCAGGCTCCCTGAGCGTCAGAATCACGCAGTCCTGTGGCCTTTTCCTTTGTTGTTGTCCCCGTTCCTCTCTTCCTTCCCTTATGTTGAAGAAATAGGGAGCATCTAGATCTCACAGCTTAAAGCCCATGAGAGGCTTGATGCAATGGGGAGCCATTGAGTATTTTTGAAAAGGGCTGAAGTTTTCTGTTTTATTTTTGGTGGACTCTAGTTACCTAGAATTAGATTAAGTCGTAATCCTCGGTTCATGAGATTGTCTCATCATTGGTCTATGCATGGCCCGTTTTACTTTATTCATACCAATTCATTTATATGTTTTAATAATATGATTTCCTAAGGCAACCCTCTACCTCATCGATTTTGTTTTTGGAAGAATAAGAACACGGGCAATAACTTTTAACCACCTCTGTGGACTTCCCTCCCTGTGTGGACTTCCCTCTCTGTGTACCTCTGCCTCTGAGGGAAACCCTCCTAAATTTTGCATTTATCACTCCCTTGCTTTTTAAAGCTGAGATAGCATGTTTGTGCACTTTATAAGAGTCGTGCTGTGTGTATTCATTCAGGGCTCACTCATTTGATGCAAGTGAAGTTCATACATGTCATCTTGAGTCATAATTCATTCTTTTTCTCTGCAATCTACTGTGCCATTATATGAATATACCACACTTTCTTCTATTAGTGAGCATTTGGGTTGTTTTTAGTGTTTTGATAATCAGAAAGAGTGCTGCTTTAAACATGTGTATCCTCGTTCACGTATCCTGGAGTACAGTTTCTCTGGGAGTGGAATTGCTGAGTTGTAGGACATGTGAATGTTTAACTTGGGAAAACAAGTTAGCGTTATCTTTCTGTGGTTGTGCCGATTTACACCCTCACCGGCTGCACATAAGAGAGCCTTTGAACCACATCCTCCCCAACGCTCAGCAATCTCATTCTGGATTTCTGCCAGTGGGACGGGTGTAAAACGGTGTTTTATTGTGGCCTTGATTTGAGATCAGGCATCTTGTCATAGGTTTATTAACCATATATATTTCTTTTTCTGTGTAGTACTGGATTGTGTCGTTTGCCCGTTTTTCTATTTGGTTATTTGTCCTTTCATATTGGTTTGGTAAAAGTTCTTTATGTATGTTGCAAATGTCTTCTGCCAGTTTGAAAACACAAGCCACACGTTGCGTAACAATTCTTTTGACCGATAGTAGTTCTTAAATTTGTCAATTTTGTCTTTTTATGGTTAGTGCTTTTTATAGCTTGTTAATGAAACGTCTCACCCAAGGGCAGAACAACTACCTATGTTTCTACTAAAAAAAATTAAAGTTTTGCTTTTTGCATTTAAGTCCTAGTTAATCTGTGGGTGATTTTTGGGAATCCCATTTCATTTTTTCTATATGGAAAATCATTTTTTCTAGTTCATTTTATTGAATAGTCCCGACTTGCTCCACAAACCTAGCACGTGTGCATTAGTCTGTTTTGGGTTCCGTTCTGTTTTGCTGGTCAGTTTGTTGATCTTTATGCCAATATCATACAGTCTTACCCACTGTCTCTTCATAGTAAGTCCCTTATCTGGTAGGGCAAATCCTTTTTTCCTGTGCCTTTGGTGTCATATCCAAGAAATCACTGCTAAATGCAATGTTGTGAAGTTTTTGTCCTATAATTTCTTCCAAGGCTTTAATTGTTTTAGGACTTACGTTTAGGTCCTTGATCCATTTTGCGTTAATTTTTGTGTATGATGTTACGTAAGGGTCCAACCTCACTCTTTCGCATGTGGATGTCCAGTTTCCCCAGCACCATTTGTTGAAAAGACCATCCTTTCCTGCATCGAATGGTCTTGGCACCCTTGTCAAAAGGCATTTGACCAAATACATGAAGGTTTATTTCTGGGTTCTCTATTTTATTCCATCGGTCTATATGTCTGTCTTTATGCCAGTACTTCTGGGTTATTATGAATAGTCTTCCCCTCTCTGTTTCTTGTAAGTACACTCTCTGTCTTTTCAGATAATAACAAACTTTACCAAGGTATTCAATCACCCATAATTCCCATAATTCTTATAGCATCTCCTGAAATTATTTCTTATTTGAGTATTTCCTCTAAAAGTTTTTCCAATGTGGGTCTAATAGTTAGTCTGATTTCAATGTTGAATCTAATTAAATCTGGCATGCCAGGTAGTTTTTATAATGTTTTAAAGTAGTGGTTTTATAATGTTACTTGAATGCGTACAAAACTGGAGGTTCCAGGTTCGTTCCTTCCTTGAGATGAGACGATCACTGTGTGGTCTTCTTGGAGCCAGAATGGCTGCCGGGAGAGTCTAACGTTAGTCTGGGTCTTGCTGTCAGTAGTTCCTTTTCTCTGGAAGTTATTACAATGTTTTCTTTGTATCTAATTTTCTTAAATTTTACTATAATATGTCTAGAATAGGCTTTTCCTCATTTGTCCTGTTGAGATTCAGTAAAGTTTTCCTTTCAGTACTAAGCCATTTGTTTTAAATTTGGGGAAAATTTTCTCCATTATTTCTTCAGATATTTCCTTCTCTCCATTTCACTTTTTTCCTGGGACTCTATTCTCTGAATGTTGGCCCTTCTACTTATAGCCTCCACGGGTCTTAAATTATATTTTGATTTCTTACTGTCCTCTTTTTCCTGGGGGAGCCCTTTAATCTTTCCTCCTAACCCACCAATTTCTCCTTCTGTGTCCATATTACTGTTTATCTTATTTCTTGTGTTCTTTATTTTGCAATTGTTTTTACCTACTATTTCTCCTTGTTCTTTTTTATGTGAAAATTTTTGTTTTATATTGTTAATATCCTTCATTTCTTTTACTGTATCATATTTATCTTACATTCTTGATCTGTCTGTTTTAATTTTTCTTCTGTTGGTATATATTTCACAGGTTTTTTTTTTTGAGAGGGGTGATGGACGTTAGTTGTACTTCTCAAGTGTCTCCTTAGTTTTTAGCTGGTAAGTTTGTTCCTCTGAAGATGTTAGCTTTTTCTGTTTGGCATTGTTTAATGGCAAAAGGTTGAAGGCCAGATCTTAGTCTTTGATAGACCAAGGGAGCTTGAGATTCCAGAATATGAGTTATTCACTCATGTTTGTAATCTCCCCATGAAATGACCAGCCTTGCTGTGTAAGACTGTACAGGTTGTGCACTGCACAACTCCAGGAGACACTCTTCATTGAGAATGTGAGGAGAACGGTACCTCTTGGAGTTATATACTGTGACTGCTGCAGGTTCCCACCTTCAAACCCTCAGGGAGAAGGCAGTCACCCTTGATTTTAACCCACAGTCCTGGGGCTTTGGAGGGGGAGAGACAAGGGAGGAGTGCCTGGGGCTGGTCAGTCCCCCCCCCTGCCCCCCCACCGTTCTCCTCAACTCCTCTTCTGGCAGGGCTTTCACAGCTTCCCTGAGTTTTCCTCCAGTGGATTCCTGAGCTAGTTCTCTGGGGCTGATGCCACCGATTTCTTCGGTGAGGGGACAAGTAATGACTGTTCTGAGGGTGGCAGTGGGTGACAGCAAGAATAGAGCTTGAACTGCCTTGCCTTCCTTGAACTGCTCCATCCTCTGCCAGTTGCCTTCACCCCCAGGCTGCAAACCCCTCCCCCAAGCGATTTCAGAGTCCATCTGCCCATGAGTTTCTCAAGATTTTCTTTTTTTAAGGTTCCTGGATTCTGTGTTTCTCCAGGGTTGGTTTGGCACAGGGAGCCAACAACTACTGGTAATTTTCCATGTTAAGAAATCCCCAGAGTAAAGCTCTTGTCTTTCCTTTTAAAACAACAACTTTTGCTTATAAACTTTCATCTACTTATTACAAAAGTAATACATGTTTATTTCAGATAAGCAGAAAGAATATCACTACTGCCCAATAGTAACTGCTGTCAACATTTTGGCTTGGTGACCCACTGTCTTTTTTTCTTTGCATCTAGTTTTTAACTACTGTTTTTAACTGCCCTTCCAACTTAATATAGCATGTGCATTTCCCAACATCCTACCACATTTACAGAGTCACTTTCTGTTGTGTAATATTTTATCATCCAGAGAAAGCATAATTTAGCCAGATTTTAATTGTTGGCTATCTGGATGATTTCCCTCTTCCTTTTTTTATGTGTTGCTCTCTAACAAACATCTTGTCGATAAATATTGTTCACATCCATGATTATTTCCTTAGGTTAAATTATTAGAAGTCAAATTTCAGGTCAAAGGCTTTATAAAGTTCCACATACAGTCAGCCCTCCATTTCCACAGATTCCACATGAATGAATTCCACCAGCCACAGATTGAAAAGCCTACGATGGTTGCATCTGTACTCAACCTGTACAGACTTTTTTCTCTTGTCATTATTTCCTAAAAAATACAGTATAACAACTGTTTACTGTTTATATTTACATTGTATTAGGTATTGTGAGTAATCTAGAGATGATTTAAAGTATGTGGGAGGATGTGCATAGGTTATGTGCAAATACTACGCCTTTTTTATAAGGGACTTGAGCTTCCACAAATTTTAGCATCCACAGGGGATCCTAGAACCAATCCCCCATGGTGATTGAGGGATGACCGTATAACCCTCTCCAGGTCCAGAACTTAGCTCCAGAAACGTTATATGATGTTAGTTTACACCACGAGCATGTGCATTTGCGCACACCCCTACCTAAACTGGGTGTTAATTTTGTGATCTTCAGCCTTTCTCTCAGTCCAGCTTCGCTGAGGCACTTGACTGATTTCTGCTCTCATGCGGAGCTGAGCTGATTCTTGGCCAAGATTCAGGCATTGAAGTAGTTTGAAATAAATTTTATCTCTGGATAAGTAAATATAAAAATCACCTATAATCCTACTGATCAAAGATAACCACTGTGGACATTCTGCCACAATATCTTTTCTCTAGATTTTATTGGATTTAAATGTGACTTGGTGGGTTTCTTTCAGTCTCATTCCTTTGTTCTTTTGTATGCAGTTCTGCGAGAATGCCTGTGCTCAGTATTCAGCTTGCTCGTTTACTCTTGATATGTGTCCATTCTGCTTTTCCATCGAGTTTTTTCTTTCTACAACTATATATATATTTTATTTTCATGAGTTGTAGTTAGTTCATTTTCTCATTTTCAGGATGTCATGTTTATCCCCCTGTGGATAACTCTGACTTTTTTTATTGAGATATAATTGACATATAACATGAGTTTCAGGTGTACAACATAATGATTCGAATGATTGCTGCAATAATCCTCACACATAGTTATAATAGTTTTTCTTGTGATGAGAACTTTTAAAGTCTACTCTTTTAGAAACTTGCAAATATACAATACAGTATTATTAACTGTAGTCACCATGCTGTCCATACATCCCCATGACTTACTTATTTTATAACTGGACATTTGTACCTTTTGATCCCCTTCAAACACATTTGGCCCACCCCATACACTCCACCTCTGGCAACCACCAATCTGTTCTCTGTATCTATGAGTTCAGTTTCGTTTTGTTTTTCTGGATTTTTTTTTTTTTTAGATTCCACATATAAGTGAGATCGTATATTTCTCTGTCTGACTCACTTTACTTAGTATAATGCCCTCAAAGTCCATTCATACTGTTTCAAATGGCAAGATTTCATTCTTCTTTATGGCTGAATAATATTCCATTGTGTATGCATATCGTGTTTTCTTTATCCATTCGTCCATAGATGGACATTTAGATTGCTCCAGGTCTTGGCCACTGTAAATAGTGCTGCAGTGAACATGGAGGTGCACAGGGCTTTTTTGAGTTAGTGTTTTGGTTTTCTTCTAATAAATACTTAGAAGTGGAAATGCTGGATCTCATGATAGTTCTATTTTTAATTTTTTGAGGAACCTTCAGACTGTTTTCCATAGTGGCTACACCAATTTGCATTCCCACTATCAGTGTACAAGAGTTCCCTTTTCTCCACATCCTCACCAACAGTTGTTATATCTTCTCTTTTTGATGATAACCATTCTAACAGGCGTGAGGTGATACCTCACTGTGATTTTGATTTGCATTTCCCTGATGATTAGTGATGTTGAGCATCATTTTATGTACCTGTGGGCTGTGTGTCTTCTTTAGAAAAATGTCTATTCAGATCCTCCACCGATTTTTTAATTGGATTGTTAACTTTTTTGCGATTGTATGAGTTCTTTATATATTTTGGGTATTAACCCCTTATGAGATACATGATTTGCAAATATTTTATCCCATTTGCTAGGTTGTCTTTTTGTTGATGATTTCCTTTGATGTGCAGAAGTTTTATGGTTTGATGTAGTCGCATTTGTCTATTTTTGCTTTTGGTGCCTTTGTCTTTCGTGTCAAATCCAAAAAATCATCGCCAAGACAAATGTCATGGAGCTACCATCTAGGTTTTCCTCTAGGAGTTTTATGGTTTCGGATCAAGTCTGTAATCCATTTTGAGTTAATTTTTGTTTATGGTTAATAGAGTGGTCCAGTTTCATTCTTTTGCGTGTGGCTGTCCAGTTTTCCTAACACCATTTATTGAAAAGACTTTCCTTTCCCCATTGTATATTATTGGCTCCTTTGTTGTAAATTAATTGACCATATAGACATAGGTTTATTTCTGGGCTTTCTATTCTGTTCTGTTGATCTGTGTGTCTGTTTTTATTACAGTACCATACTGTTTTGATTACTATAGTTTTATAATATAATTTGAAATCTGGGAGCATACCTTCAGCTTTGTTCCTCTTTCACGAGATTGCCCTAGCTATTTGGGATCTTTTGTGGTTCCATACGAATTTTAGGATTATTCTATTTTCGTGAAAAATGCCGTTGGAATTTTGATAGAGATTGCATTGAATCTGTGGCTTCTTCAATTTCTTTCATCAATGTCTTATAGTTTACAGTGTACAAGTCTTTCACCTGCCTGGCTAAATTGATTCCTGGTATTTTATTCTTTTTGACATAATTGTAAATGAGATTGTTTTCTTAATTTCTCTTTCTGATAGTTTGTTATTAGTGTATGTAAATGCAACAGATTTTTTTATATTGATTTTGTATCCTACAACTTTACTGAATTTGTTTATCAGTTCTAACAGTTTTTTGGGGTCTTTAGGATTTTCTATATATAATCTGCAAATAGTGACAGTTTTACTTCTTCCTTTCTGATTTGGATGACTTTTATTTCTTTTTCTTGTGTAATTGCTCTGGCAAAAATTTCCAATACTATGTTGAATAAAAGTGGGGAGAGTGGGCAATCTTGTCTTGTTCCTGATCTTACAGGAAAAAGTCAGCTTTTCACCACTGGGTATGATGTTAGCTGTGGGCTTGTCATATATGGCGTTTATTATGTCGAGGAGCATTCCTTCTATGCCCACTTCGTTGAGAGTTTTTATCATGAATCGATGTTGAATTTTGTCAAACCTTTTCCTACCTCTATTGAGATGATTGTATGACTTAAAAGCCTTTATTTTGTTAATGTGGTGTCACATTGATCTTGTGGATGGTGAACCATTCTTGCATCCCTGGAATAAATCTCACTTGATCAGAGTGTATGATCTCCTTTTAATGAGTTGGTGAATTGGCCTTGCTAATATTTTGTTGAGGATTTTTTCATCTAACTCTGATTTTTAAAAGAATTGTCTTCTCTTATCTCTGTCACTTCTCCTTCCTCTTTCATTTTTCTACTTGTGGAATGTATCTTTCTTTCTCAACCTTCTCCTTAAATGTTTGCTGATGCTTGGCTATATACTTATCTGAGTGCCCAAGGCTTCTGTTGGGCTGTTTGTCAACGCTGTTTCTCTTTATGCTGTTGTCCCTGAGGTCGTGGAGAAGGCATGTGAGGTCCTGCTGGGCTTCAGGGCTCCCATATCTCCTGAGTGTCAGCAGGTGCTCTGGGCTGCCCCATCGCCTTCAGCGAGCTTAAGCGCCCTGGCCTTGGGGTAAAAGCTGCTGCCTTCTCCCTGCTCATAGGGATGGGAGGGAAACCGACTTACCCAGCACTTCCAAATACAGTTCCTCAGACAGGCAACCTCCTTGACGTAACCAAGGACCCTCCTCCTCCTTGGCTATGTGACTGCTAAGCTTGGTGCGTTTGCTTACCCTCCCACCTTGTACAGAACCTCCTCCTGCGTGTGCTGTGGGCTGTGGTCTCCTCAGGCTATCTGATCCTCATCTGCTTTCTCTCTTTCAGTATTTCTCCACCTTTCTGGGCCGTTGAAGACATTCTTTCTTGTCTTCTAATGCTATTAAGGATTCTTTTTTAATCCTTCTGTTATTTCTGGGGATTTTTGGTGGAATAGAGAAGTCTGTTTAGCATGTCATTCAAACACTTTTTGTTTCTATTATTCAGACTATCAGGACCCGTGAGTTGTTATTAAGAGCACAGTCCTGGAGTGAGGTACACATGGATTTGAATCTCAGCTGTTCTTCTTACTAGCCCTGTGACTTTAAGTGCTTTTCTTAATCTCTCTGTGCCTCCCTTTCCTTGTCTGTTAAATGAGGATGGTCACTGTTGAGGCCTCAGTGGCTCAGGCACACAGAGCCCTCAGCAGGGCCTCTAGCAGAGTGACCACGCAGGGTTTAATCTTTTGGTTATTTTTATCGTTGTTTTTATTCTCAGGTTTCTTGTTAAGCTAGCCTGATTAATAGAGGTCCGCAGAGAGCCCCTTTTGTGTCCATCTCTTTGGGACTCAGAATCTCCTTCCAGCTCCTCTCCCAGCGTCACCAAGAACAAGCAGGCTGACGCCCCCTCCCGTTCTCTCTCCAGCCCAGCTCCACCGGCTGGAAGGGCTGAGGACCATCGGTGTCACCACCAATGGCATCAACCTAGCCCGGCTGCTGCCTTCGCTTCAGAAAGCTGGTCTCAGTGCCATCAACATCAGCCTGGACACGCTGGTGCCGGCCAAGTTTGAGTTCATCGTCCGCAGGAAAGGTGATCAGATGTGGCACAGAGTGGAGGGTGTCCCTCCCAGGGCCCATGTAGCTGGGGGGCATGTGACTGGTGACTGTGCTAGGCTAGGGGCCTGGTCCCTCCCTCTGTGTGTCTGGGCTATAAATAAACCTAGGCCTTTATTTCTCACCCTTCACCCTCACCAAATGCCCCTCTCACTGTAGCCATACCCTTGGGGACATTTTGGAATCAGATGTTAAGAGCTAGAGTGCCCAACCTCTCTCTACCTGCGCCCAGTTTGCCCAGGGCTGAGAGGATTTCCAGAACACAGGCCTTTCAGTTTTAAAACCAAGATGGTCCCTGGCAAACTGGGATGCATTGGTCACCCCATAATGAGCTCTGAGGAAATGTGGGGAGCGCAGGGTGGAAGCAACTGCCCTGAGATGCCAGAGTCAGGGCGAGCACTGGCAGGTGGGGCCCCCGTACCCCAAGTGATGCTCCATGTCCATCCTGGATATAAGCCTCTTCTTTCACCCGCTGCAGCAAGCACACCTGCTGAGCTTCAGCACGGAGGCTGGAGGTGGGGAGAGAGAGCAGCCCCGAGCCCCAGGTCTCGTTAGACCAACCCTCCCCCAGTGTCTCTTGGGCCGTGGGCCTCATGTTGGGGCAGAGATTCTCGCACCAGGGTGTGACTCCCTGTTTACACCCATCTGTGTGCTGAGGAAGCACCCATGGAGTCCTTGCCTGTAAAGGGCTGCTCCAGGTGCTGTGGCGAGGACAGAGAGACACAGGACATTGCCCTGCCTTACAGACTTCTAAGGGTCGAAAGGTGTGATGTCGCTGGCCAGCTTTGCTTGTGGTGTCAATGAAAGTGCTGCAGAGAGGGAGAGAGAACTCCTAGCAGGGGAGGACTAGGAGGGCTTCAAGGAGGAGGCGTGGACACTGGGCCTTGAGGAACTGGGTTGAGGAGGGGATTTGGATCAAGGAAACTCACTCTGAGAGGGAACGTCAGTCAAGGCCCGGTGAGGGCTCTGAGGTGGGAAAGTGGAGGGTGTGTTTGCGGGCATCACACACACATACACACTCTGTACCTCGTCTCCCTTCCTGGATTGAGGATTGGAGACAGTTTATCCTAACGTCAGATCTGCCTTTCCACTCATACTCCTGTGTCCACCACCTCCTTTTGGAGGAAGAGTGCTTTACAGAAGAGAAACTTCTAGATCATTTGATGGAAAAGCTGCACTTCCCTCGCTTTGCCCTCCCTCGCTCGGCCATCCAAAAATGCCACCAGGAAACCACAGAGGCCATCACTGGGCCACCCTCTCTCTGGTGCCGTCCCAGCTGTGAACCACACATGATCACCAGGCTGTGCAGTCTTGGGGGAGATGGGTGGGGCCGGCATGCAGTAGGCGCTGAAATGTTTGGATGCATGAGTGAGCTGGGGGTGAGGAGAAGCCAGCGTGGGATCACGTTTGCTGTGGGTTAACCACAGAGATAGGTGAGAACCACACCCTTAGTAATCGCTCGCCAGCCCTGGCCCAGCAGCTGCGCCGAGTAGGTGCCTGGGGAGCATATGTAGAGTGAATGAACGGACGGACTGTCGAGGAGCAAGCCCTGACAGGGTCAGGAAACCTGCCTTCTGAAACACAGGGTGTGAGGGTTCTAGCAGGGTACTGCCTCTCTCTGGGCCTCAGTTTCCCCTCTAGACTCTGAGAGGGTTCACAGGGTTGGCACATTACAGCCCACCAGCCAAATCCAGCCCGGTGCCTTGTTTTTCCCACAGCCTGCAAGCCAAGAATGGATTTTGCAGAGAACATTTGCAATCAATTCAATGATAGGGAACATTAATTATGTTAATGTGTTAACAAATTAAGCAAAGTGTTATCCCTGCAAAAAGAATTCCATTCTTCCATTCTCCTTGTAGAGCTATGTCACAAAAAATTATGCTCAGTTATTATCATATTCCAAACTTAGTCCATGAAATCTTTATGACACGTACCTCCATAATATCCTCAATTAGGCCTGCAAAGCCTAAAATGTTTACTACCTGGTCCTGGACCCCGTGGTCTCCCAGGCTCCTCCTAGCTCTGGTGCTCCCCTGTGGGTGTGAGGGGGCAGGGGGAGGGGGTACGCGCCTGGACCCTTCCTTCTCTCCCTCCCCACAGGTTTCCACAAGGTCATGGAGGGCATCCACAAGGCCATTGAGCTGGGCTACAACCCTGTGAAGGTGAGGGCATGCCGCTCGGCTGACCCCCGACTTCCTGCCCCCTCCACCCTGGCTGGGCCTTCTGCCAGCTCCTGGTGCCATGACAGCTCCCAGCCCTGGCCACTGCAGCCACAGTGTGCCCCTCACCCCTTCCTTGCCTGCTGCATCCAACCCTGCCCCCACCCCCACAAGAGAGGGAAGAAAACCAGTGACTGCATGGAATGCCCCAACCAAAGGAGAATTAGGGGGAGAGGCAAGGAATGGGACCTCCAGTGGAGAGTCTGTGCAGGTGTCAGCCCCCCAAAGGTCATCCCTACAAAAGAACGGGAGGGGGACAGCCCTTATGGCCCTTTGTTCCCCGGCCAGGTGAACTGTGTGGTGATGCGAGGCCTGAACGAGGACGAGCTCCTGAACTTTGTGGCCTTAACCAAGGGACTCCCCCTGGACGTGCGCTTCATAGAGTACATGCCTTTTGATGGTCAGTGATGGGGTCAGGGGACGGAAGGGGAGGGAGGGGCCTGTCGACAGAGCCAGGCCAGGGCCATGCTGAGAGCATGGCCGGGGGCTGCTGAGGACCCTGGGAAGGGTTGAATGGGGCGGGCAAGGTCTGGCTCACCCTGTGGGTGCTGCTGACCCTGGAGCTCTGCCATGTGTGTAGGAATTTCTCCAGGGATGGTGGGGAGGGGCCTGGGCAGGCACCGGGCTAGGCCTGTGATGCAGCCTCGGAGGCTTCTCAGGATCCAGCATGGGTGTGATGTGATCCCCCGTTTAGGCAGGGCATCCTGACCTCTCGTCCAAGAGGCAGGAGAACTGATTCCTGGGCCATGTGGGAGAATGGACTTGAAGACCCTGGGCCCCTGCAGCTCTGTGACTCAGTAGCTCCCAACCCAACACAGGCAACAAGTGGAACTTCAGGAAGATGGTCAGCTACAAGGAGATGCTGGACACTCTCCGGCAGCAGTGGCCGGAGCTGGAGAAGCTGCCCGAGGAGGAATCCAGCACAGCCAAGGTTGGGGACAGAGGGTGGGGCTGGGAGGCAGGTGGTGTCTCCACCCTAGGACTGGAGAGCTGGCAGTGGCTGCACTGAGATGAGAATGCAGCGATGCAGGGCCATACCATTTAGCGGGAAGCATTACGGCACCATCACAACAGCCTCCCTGCCTTGTGGAGGAAGAAGCAGGTTCAGTGTGGGGCGGGGGTTAAGAAATTAACTTGTTGTAGGACACACTCCAGTAAGTGCCGGAGGGGCACTTGTCCTGCTCTCCCATGTGGCCTTTTCTGGACATGGTGCCCTCAGGTTCCTGTATTCTTAGCAGGTGTCCTTTCGGGTAGGCCAGGTGCAGGCAGAAAGCTCAGGTCATCCCTCCTACTGGAGTCTTCTGTTGTCTGAGGGCCTTGGGTACTGCCTTCCACAGGGATCCTCGGGAAGAGGGCTGTGGGGTGAGAGCTGGGGCTCAGCCACCCATCCCATCCCCTCCACTGTCCTTCCCCCAACCCTCAGGCCTTTAAAATCCCTGGCTTCCGAGGCCAGGTCAGCTTCATCACGTCCATGTCAGAGCATTTCTGTGGGACCTGCAACCGGCTACGAATCACAGCTGATGGCAACCTCAAGGTGAGTGGCCCTGTCCCCCTGAGGCCCCCTTGCCACCTCTGTGTTCTGAATCTCTCTTTCCACCTGCACCCCTTGATTGGAGGGGAGACCAGCAGGGCACCCAGGGTGGTATGCGAAATAGTGTCAGGTTTAGGGGATCATGGGAGCAGTAGGTAAAGGTGAATTCTTGGTCCCTGTGGAAATGTCACTGATTCCTTCCTTCCTTGGGTCCCTGAAGAAGCGTCCAGTTGATTGGGAGCCTGGGAGCCACTTTCCGGCCCTCGGTGCTACCAGAGGGGAGGGGGCGGGGGGAAAAGGGAGGATCACTGTGCACTTTCCCTACCCCCACCCTGGTTGGCCCCATCCACCAGGCCAGGGTCTCCGCTCTGAAACCAGCATCGGTTACTCATATCTAATCAGCACGCACTGTGTGTTCAGTGCTGTGGGGGATGTGAAGGAGGCCCAGAGGTGCTGTTTCCTGTGGGGGCCTGAAGGCTCATGGTAAGACCAAACAAAGAGCTGATGCTTGGCAGCCCCTGATTCTTTGTCAGATGAGTGGCTGGATGGGCCATAGAGTGGCGGGCCTTGAGGGAGTGCATTGTGGACCTTGGTAAGCCTTGAGAATGGGTGGAGGAGGAGAAGTGGGGGAGGGCTGCTTATCTGGGGTTTGTGCTATTTGGCCAAGGCAGATTAAAGTCAGATATGGGAGACCCCGTTGTAGAGGGCTTGAGTGCCCTGATAAAGGGTACAGGGTGTGTTCTGTGCACAGTGGGGCACTGTGCAGTTTCCGGACAAGGGGGAGACAGGATCCCCGATTCATGTTTTAGGAGAATAACCCACAGGCTGAATTTGGAAATAGGAGGACCTATTAGATGGCCATTTAGAGATGTTCTAAATATGTGAGAGTGTCAGGTAAGCGTAGGAAGGAGGGATGAAAGCACGTGGTAATGCAGGTGTGGGGAGAGAAAGCATCCAGGTGGCCAGTCACTTTGGGGCTGTTTAGGACTGGGGAGTGGGGAGGGTGGGGATGGTGCATTGTGTTTAGATACATCAAGTCTGACATCCAAAAGGGACCATTTAGTAGTTTTAAAAGCTGGGGTGGGGCCCGCTCCGTGCCTGAGTGGTTAAGTTCTGGCGCTGCACTTTGGCGGCCCAGGGTTTAACTGGTTCGGATCCTGGGTGCAGACATGGCACCGCTCATCAAGCCATACTGAGGTGGCGTCCCACATGCCACAACTAGAGGGACCTGAAACTAGAATATACAACTATGTACTGGGGGGCTTTGAAGAGAAGAAGGAAAAAAAAACGCTAGGGGATTTTTCTTGTTTTCTTGGCTGGTTGTAGAATTGACCTAGACTGTGGGTGGTAGCTGCATCAGTCAGGGCCCCTGTGGGAAACGGCGGGGGGATTCTAAAGAGAATGTAATGACAAGGCTATGTATAGTGCACAGTTAACGGGACCTATAAGGGGTGTTGAAGCACTTGATGAGCAGCAGCCAACAGCTGTCCCCACCCCTGGGGAGGAGGGGTGTCACTGGGCCCCATGAGAGCTGGAGCCTGGCGGAGTGGTCACCTGGTTGGTGCTGGAGTTGAGGGAAGCAGCCATTGTGGGAGACATCAGAGCAGGGAGGAAGCAGGGGGAAACGCCCGACCTTCCTTTCCTCTCATTCTCTGATCTGCTGTCAGCCAAACCCAGGCAGAAGCCAGCTGGAGGGGAGCCCAGAAGGTGGCATCCATAGGGGGCCCTCCTGGGGCAGAGAGTGGACCTGGGGCCTCGTGGGGGAACAAGGAATGGGCACTAACCAGCACCATGAAATAGGTCGACCTTCTGCTTAGGTTTCTTCTCTGGTAGTCTCTGCCATCAGTGGCGTCTCGAATGTTCTTCTGTCTCTGTGTCCATGGCGCCTTGTACACAGCTGGCACATAGTAGGTACTTTATAAGGTTTTGTGGGAGGATGGTAGGTACCTGCTTTCTGGGACTGCCTCACCCATCCCTGAGCCCGCCCAGAGCACCCAGCCTCTCACAGAAGCTAGGGAGCGTTGAGTCAAGTTTGAGTGACCTCAGGATGCCATGCCCACCAGCCCTCTGCTGTTCCACCACCTGTCAGGGCTCACAAACCGGAGTAGGTGCAGGGACAGGCAGGTGATGTCCATGAGTGAAGGGACCAGGAGGGGACTGAGGTGAAATGGGATGTGCATGCCATGTCTGGAGGGGACTGCCAGGGCTAGTTCCAACTGATTGGGGTCCATTCTCAAGGCGACAGAGGCCGTTCCATGGAATGTCTCAGGAGAAGGTGCGGATCTGGATTTTTGTGTGCTGTTTCTATTGGTAACTATTAAACTTTTAAAGCACACTCTACGAGCTGAAGGAAACGTGACCATGAGTCACAGAGAGGCCTCAGGATGTCTGATTTTGCTTCCTGCCCTTCCAGCCTGTCTGACTCCTCCATCCGGCGCCTTCTGCCTCTCATTGCTGGAAGCCCTGCCTTCAGTGTGACCCACCCGTGGGAGGCCTGGGCACTGGCGCTCAGCCCATGGAGGACTGTAGGGATGGGGCTGGCTGCTCGGAGTTGGGGGGCCAAGGCCCAGGGACCCAGGAGGCATGTTGTCCTTACCCCCACGGTGACCCCCTGCAGGTCTGCCTCTTTGGGAACTCAGAAGTCTCTCTACGGGATCACCTGCGGGCCGGGGCCTCCGAGGAGGAGCTGCTGAGAATCATCGGGGCTGCCGTGGGCAGGAAGAAGCAGCAGCATGCAGGTAAGGGGCAGGGGTGGAGCAGGCCAGGCTGGATAGTGGGGTGGGCCATTGTCAGGAGGGAGGGCCGTAGTTATGAGGTGAGAGGACAAAGGAAGGCCTGGCCTGGAGCCAGTGGGACTCAGTGTTGTCCTCACTCCCAGTCCCTCCGGTTGGACCTCTAGACCGGGATGCAGTGATGGTTCGCCTTCCCAGGGGAAGTTGGCATAGCACAGACTGCACAGGAGAGGGGACCCCGAATTCTCTTGGGCTGTTCTATTGGGTGGGGGGAAGGGGGTGCCATTGCCTCTCTCTCATCCCACACATTGTCTTCTATCAGGGAGGGTGGGGTCCTGGGTGTCCACAGACTGTTCTGTCATGGGCCCAGGACCTTGCGGGTACAGGGGGCTCTGTGTGGGTGCACGGAGGTGAGTGCATGTCCCTGGGTTGTCATACCACCTTGTCCATTGCTGGTTTCAGTGAACTCCCCTTTCCCTGCCCTCTTTCTCTCCTCTCCCTCCCCGTCTTTCCCTTACCCCAGGCATGTTCAATATTTCCCAGATGAAGAACCGGCCCATGATCCTCATCGGTGGGTGATCCATCAGTACGTAACCACTCACCCTTGTCGTTGGAGGTTCCCATGGGGTGGGGCCCTTGCCATACGGCACCCCCAGATCCTGCATTTCATCCTGATGTTCTCATCCTTATTTTTCTTATAAACCTCCTTCATCTTTTCTAACCCTTTCAAGCCTTGACTGCTACTTCTCTTCCCCATCCACAGCTCCCCCACTGTCCATGCCACAGAAATCATCATTCTGTCTCACCAGAAATCGGGGCAGGAAGTCCTCCAGATTTATGATCACTAAGTTAGTTGTTCCCAGAGAATGGAGCTCCTGGTTAAGACTGAGAGCTTGTCCTCAGCTCTAGAACCTCCCAGGTTAGAAACGATCACAGGTGTCCCTTTCCCTCTGTCGTGTGGGCTAGTCCATGCATGTCTCTGGACCATTAGCACCTGTAAGGTGTTGTTCTGCTTCTGTGCCAGGCAGAGCCAGAGGCAGCAAGCTAAGAATCTTACTCATTTTTCCAGGGAGGAAGCAGCCAGGGTCTCAGCTTGCTAATTCTTTAACTCCTGGGAGCTTATATGCACAGGGCATCTTTCATGTGCATTGGATGTTTCAAACAAAACACGTTTTTAATAAAGCCATATGTGGGCTTGACCCTGGAGAACTGAGCTAGTCCACGAGCTTTAGGGATGTGTTACCCCTCTGGCACGATACGCAGACTAGAGCAGGTGACGCCTCACTCGCCCTGGCCACAGCTAGATCTGGACCACTGGACGAGAGAAAGCAGTGAGAAAAACTAAGGGAAGGAATTGTTTCCTCCAGAGGTTGGAGCTGAGTGAGTGCAGTGGCCCAGAGGGAAGCAGGCTGGAGTGGGCCAGAGACAGCCCGAGGACCACCCTTGCACCCCAGCCACCCACAGATGGAAAGGCTGCTCCCCAAAGCACTCCATTGGGAAGAAAACCATCATCTCTCTTCTCCTCCCACCTCCAGCATCATAGTCCTCTTGTTGGACCTTGATCCACACTGACACACTTTGATGGCAGGGAGTGAGGATGCCTTGATGGTCCCCCTAGAAGGGAGGTTGTACCTCTGACATTAATGAAGTAGGGGGCCCAGAGCATGATGGAAAGCTGCAAGTTGGGAGACTTCTTTGCTTCGTAAGGAATATTATTACTTTCGAAGATACAGAGTAACTAAACTAGTCTGGTTTCTATGAAACCAAGAGTTGCCTGCGATAGGGCTCTCAGACTTCCATGTACCTATGAATCACATGGGGGTCTTATTATTTCAGATTCAGATTTGGGGTGGATTCTGCATCTCCAACAGTTCTCAGACGTACTAGTGCTGCTGGTCCCTGGACCACTGTTTGAGTAACAAGAGCCCGCAAGGTTCTCAAGGCCCTTGGGACCATTTGCATCCACTTGTCACTTTGTGTGCATTTTCCTGTGCTTGAGGGGACTTAAAAGACCATGTTTCAATAGATTAAATAGCCCCCTTAGTATATTGTGTATAAACTATATCCTTAACTGTAAACTCTTCATAGAGAACGTGAAGATGAAAGTAACTGATTGATAACTCAGGCTGAACCTCACTGTAGTTTTAGGAAATGAAGGGCCGTGGAGAGGTCATCATATCCAGGCTTCAGTCTTTAGAGCTTAGGTTTTCTTAAGAGAATTTTGGCAACAAGATAGTTTTTGTGAGGAGGGGAGCCCAGGAGTACCCCCACACCACCACTGCAGGACAGTTGGAAACTGGTGGGGCCATTGCCCTGTGTCACACCTGGTCAGAAGGGCTGCAAACCTGTATTCTGGGGACTTTCTATCTGTATAGCTTCTATTTCCTCTCTTCTCGCTATGCTTTTTGCTCTTCATTCCTCTTTCCCCAGTCTGAGAGAGAGAGCTCGAGGTGGGGTAGGGAAAAGGTTGGGGGAAGAGGTGGGAGAAAGACTTACCGTTTGGACTTAGTCTTTTTTCTCTGTCCTTCCAGAGTTATTTTTGATGCTCCAAGATTCCCCACCAGCCATTCTGAGCCTTTCCTCCTGGGACCCCCTCCGTGTTCAGGATCTGAGACACAGAATGAGTTTCTCCAACCAGGTGGCAACATTGTGGAAAGGATGCCGGGTCCCCCAGATCCCTCCCCTCGCCCACTGGTGGCTGGGGTCTGGCTCCCTTCAGAGACACTACAGTTCCCACCGAGACTCAGCTACCAATCCAAAGTGCCTTAGCCCAGTGTCCCCCGCTCCTGCCACACACTCAGGACCCCTGCCAACCTCGGACCAGCTAACCCATGTGAACACCGAAGGACGGGCAGCTATGGTAGATGTGGGCCAGAAGCCAGACACAGAGCGGGTGGCTGTGGCCTCAGCCATGGTCCTCCTGGGGCCTGTGGCCTTCAAGCTCGTCCAAGAGAACCAGCTAAAGAAGGGAGACGCCTTGGTGGTAGCCCAGCTGGCTGGCATCCAGGCAGCCAAGCTGACCAGTCAGCTGATTCCTCTGTGCCACCATGTGGCCCTGAGCCACGTCCAGGTGCAGCTGGAGCTGGACAGCACACGCCATGCCGTGGTGATCCAGGCATCTTGCCGGGCTCGGGGCCCCACTGGGGTGGAGATGGAGGCCCTGACCTCAGCTGCTGTGGCCGCCCTCACCCTGTATGATATGTGCAAGGCTGTCAGCAGGGACATCGTGTTGGGGGAGATCAAGCTCATCAGCAAGACTGGGGGTCAGCGGGGGGACTTCCATCGGGCTTAGAGCTCCTGCCCCCTCACCCATGGCGCAGCCAGATCATGCGATGGGATGCAATTTGGGTCAAGAGACAGATGTCAAGTTCCTTTCGGCCTGTTACTGTTTGCCTTCACAGTAGGAACCGAAGGTCAGCCAGTTCCTCCTGCTGGATGATTTACAGTGCCCTGTGGGGTTCTCTTTATTCAGAGAGGAAACCAGCAGGCCCTCAGCCTTCCTGGACACTCAGGTCATGGGAGGGCATTGCAGCAAGCAATGCTAGATAACCAAAAAGACACATTGGGTTATCTGTGCACTATTTCAGACAACCAGTTGCAGATGTGCAGCCTATAACTTCCACTTCTCATTGTGGGTTTTCTCTTCTCCTACTTCCCTGGGGAAGAGAATAAGGGCTCATTAAGCAGAGGAACCCACTTTGAGGAGGGGAAAAAAGCTTGCATTAGAATGTGTCACAACTTCTCAGCAGCTTCCCTTCCCGAGTCTGTGGAGCCACAGCCTGCCCATCCCATCCCTCCTGTCCCTCCTTTGAAAGAGCCAGTTAGTCCCTCCTTTGCCTGAGCCTGTCCCCCACCAAACTTGCAGGCTTTCACTTAACAATTGCACCATCCTGCTGGCTCCCTCCTGCTAAACAGGACATACACGTGGGCCGCAGCCCTGAGGACTCCTGACCAACCACACATCCCACCTGCACACTGCCGTCCCACCCACTACCCACACCCCTTTATTCCGGAACATATCAGGGAAAAAAAGAGTCGAAGATTGCCTTCACCCTCACAGCACACAAATAAAGCCACGATGCCAACTTTGGAGATGCAAGAGTGAGGACTGTCTGTGCAGAGGGCACCGAGCTGCTCCAATTTCATGCCCACCCCCTCAACCCCATCCCAAAGCCCACTGCCCTGGGGGAGGAGGAGAGGAGAGACACATATTCTCCGTCCTCCCTGTGGGAGAAGGTAGTGGGGGCGGGGGGGCACCATCTACAGTAAAACTGTCCAGTGGGGGTGTCCGAAGCTCACTGCCTGTATCAGATTGGGACGGTGCAATCAGAGGCTCCCATATGCACACCCTCAAACACTGGACTCGTTTGCTGGGTTCTCTAATATGGCTAGGCTTCTTTAGGGCCATCCTCAGTGGCACCCCTGCTTGCCTCCCCTCTGCCCTACACCCAGGTTTGCTGGCAAATGGCTTTGTCTTCTCCCCAGAGCTGGTGGTTAAACAAACTCTGGCCGATTTCAAGCTACCATACAACATGAACTGGCTTGCAAAATTCCTGAAAATCTAACAGTTGGCACGCTCAGAGCTGGTACAAGCTGGCTGCAACACACCAGATGTGCCTGCTCCCCAGCACACCTCAAGTCCCCTCAAGGGAAGAAGGCACACGTTTCAAGGCAGGCTGGATGGGGATGGTATGGATTTAATATTTTTTAGTATTACAATATATTCTTATAAAAAAGGTGCAGGTAAAAAGGACGCTGCAGATTTTGTACATTAGCCTCATCTGTGGTCTGAGACAGCTGGTGAGAGCAGCCTTGGTATGAAGATGGCCCTGGGTGGAGGTGAGGGGAGATGGTCACTGCTCCCCAGTTGGTGGAAATGGGGTGGGGATGGGGAGAGCCTGGACCAGACCCTTCCCCATCTACCTGGAGAATTTTCTCCCGCTGCCTTAAACATGCCTTCCTTCCATCACGGGGGAGGAGGAGTGGGCGCTGCAGCTGAGAAGGGGACAGGTTACAATAGTTAACTGAATTCTACATTGGACACAAAGTTAGACAGCTGGAGGAATTCACCTGAAGGTGGCAGGAGGGGTGAGAAGGGTACTGGGGAAAGACCAAGGAACAGATACAACAGGCGTAAACAGCTAGCACGTCAAGGACCAACTCAGCCATTGCGGAGTCAGCCTTGATGGTCCATGGTGCAAGGCACTGTTGGAGATCTGGCTACAAGGCGTCTGGTGCCAGAGCCACCAGCCAGATCTAGAAAATAATAAATAGAAAAGGAAAACTCTTTGAGGGTGAGAAGCCTGAGCCCAGGAACAATATATGTGTCCTCTGTAAACAGTTAAACCAAACTGCTTTTCTGCGGATCCAATGCATCTTGAACAGCTTCCGTATTCTGTCTTTCCTGGTGCGCATCCAGTCATGCATGGTGGGTGGGAATGCCAGGATTTGGACGTGCCTGTTGGGTAGAAGTGGAGCCCTCCCCTGTGGATTAAGGTTGACCTCAGTCCGGCCAGCCTTCAGAGACCCCACCCACAACCTTTCCATCATCCCAATGCCAGCGTCCTGTGGCGAGGGCTCTTGGGTGTTCAGATGGGTGTAACACAGCTCTCTGCAGTTGCTCTTCCTGGAAGCCTTCATCTTGCCCTCACCTGGACTCCAGGATGGCCTCTTCACACCTGTCTTGGCCAGGCTTGCATTTGCTCAGATCCCTCCCCCTCAAACCAACACACGTGCTGGGCTCACCAACCCTGTGTTTCTTCCCCTGCAGCTACTATGGTCCCACCCCTAGGAATCTGATGCAGGAAAAAGATAGGCAGCTGAAGAGTTGGCCCAGCCCACCAGTCTCTCCACTGGCAAAAACCCTGAGCTGGAGAAGTAGCTTGGAAGGTGAGAAGCATAAAGGAAAGGGTAGGAGGATGGAAGGGCAAGGAGCAAGGTTGAGGCTGGTCTCACAGACACAGAGGATGGAAGGTCAATTCTAGTGGGAGGAAATGTTTTGAAAATAAGACTTGATGGAGTTGACCTCACCTCCCTTCTTTTAGAAGACAGAAAACTTTTAGACACAGCCATTACCGGCCCCATTGCTCTCCCTACCCCCACCCGCCCAGGACAGCTCAAGACGGACAGAATGGAAGGTGGGAATGGACAGGAGGACCAGAATGGGCCCCTTGGAAGTCAGGCTGAAGAACGAAATTGGGTACCAGAGATGGGGGGCTGAAGCCCCCTTTCAACCTTCCCCCCTTGGCTCCTTCAGGAGTGCATTCCCAGCCTCCCCTGCCTGCACTGGCCCTAGTCTGAATGCCTCAGAGGAGGAGACACCCTCAGAGATGGCATTTAAATGCAGAGGGCAGCTCTGTCCCTTAGGACCCTCTCAGGACCCGATGCCCCAGGGCCAGCCTCAGCCAGATACACATAGTTTGATGTGGTCTCCTGCAGCCTGGACAGAACGGGAGGTCACTGTGGCTTCTACTCTTGAGGCAGATATCAGAGAAAGAGTTTGGGGTCTGAGTAACATTAAGTGTTGGACCAGGAAGCCCTAGTGTGCACCTGGGCGTTCCAGTGCTGCCCTCTGGTGAGGGGCTGTGGGGAACCCCTAGCCAACATGTGAGGTCACTGTCTCACTTCAAGACAGTGGTCTGGCTGTACTGGGGAGGTGAGAGAGTTTTGTTCCAGGGTCCCTATGCCCAAGGCGTGAGGTGTGTTGAGTGGGGTCTTTTTTGAACCCCTTCCCTTACCAGATTCATCAAGTACCTGATAGTAAGCCATGCTCATGTGAACCCAAAGGTGAGTTTTCTGGGCTTCTGGATTAGTAGATGGATGGAGGTGGCACAGGAAAGGGAGGGAGGGAGGCTTAGGACATGCAAGAGGTGGGGCCAACGGACTTGTGATGAAGGAAACGGGCACTGCCACTCTGTCCTGATGACTTGGTCCCTGCATCATCCTCCCAGCATGTTTTAGTTTTTCTGGGACATTCCTAGCTAGAATACATAATGCCTCTTCCTTTTCCATCCAAGAGGAAAGTTTGCCCCCAGATCAATGTTCCATTAAGCCACCTCTTGAGGGATGGGAGCCTGGATTCTCAACCTGGCTCTCAGGGGGCTCACCCCACTGTTACTCCCACTGCACATGAAATCCGGACAAGGTCCGTGGACCACTCTAGTCTAGCTCTGGAACAATTCTGTGCCAGCGTGGGTGCCCATGCTTGGGGACGGGGAGCAGGGCCCCTGCAGGCAGGCTGGCCAGGGATGTCCAAGGCAGCCTCAGAGTGACCCCTGAAGGCCCCGATGCAGAAAGAACAATGGGAAGAAGAGAGGAGGGGAGCCCTTTCAGGTAAGTGTGGGGAGACCTGGTCCTGCCACACAGCCCGCCCCTGGGACCCAGCCCAGGGCCAGGAACCGAGCACCAAGTTGTTTAGCATCATGGCCTCCTCCCCTCAGCCCCTCTCGGTCCATCCCTGTCTCCCCGCCTCCCACGGTGGCCAGGCCCCAGGTCAATGATTCAGCCTGTTGATTGCCCTCTCCCGGGTGACCTCCAATGCCTGGCTCCCCGATCGCTTGCGGCTGCGCTTCAGCTTGCATAAGTCCTTGTCAAAAACCTCCCCTGAGCGCAGGGCCGACACCAGGTCGTCGAACTCGCCTCCCTCCTCCAGCGTGCTGCCGGCGTGGACCTTCCGCTGCCGCTGCCACCGTTCCCGCTCCCTCTGCTCCTTCAGCTGCAGGGTGAAGAGGGAGGGAGAGAGGCTGGCACCCAGGGATGGACTGAGACCAGAGCAGCCACTCACTGTCCAATTTACAAACACACGCCCTCCCCAGCAGGGGCTGACTCCTCCACTGTGCACCTCGATGCTCAAGACTCTTGTTTACTAACTGGCCTTGCCTTCGTTCTTCCCCGGGAGCCCGTGCCTCCCCATCACACTGCTCTCTCCCTGTGGGGCTGAGGTCAGCCCCTACAGCCCCTCGCATACTCCAACCCTTCCCCGCCACCCCTGCCGCTAGTAGCATCCCACTTGCACCGGGCTCTCCCTCACGCCCAGCCCCCTCACCATGGCTTCCATGCGCGCCCGCCGCTCCTCCTCTTCCTTTTTCCTCCGCATGGCCTCCAGGTCCTGCCGGGCCTCCGAGAAGGCCTGCAGGAAGGTGTCAAAGATGCCAAAGAACTCATCTGGCTGCATCTTGCTGTCGTGCTCCCCAAAGTGCATCAGGGCCTTGGAGAACTGTTCGGGGGAGAAGGGGTGGAGGAGAGTCACCCCCAAGCATGGTGGGCTCTGCCCATGGGATTGGCTGGGTTCCAGCCAGAGCAGAGCCCAGTCTAAGGCTGGAACCTTTGGTATGAGGGGCAGGGCTAGAGGGGGAGACCCCATTGTCAGCAGCATAGGGAGGCTGAAGGAAAGGCTTGAGGCTGACACCCTGAGGAGGGGAGGGTTCCAAGCCAGCTGACAGAGGCTGCCCGGAGTCACCTCAGTCTGTTAGGGTATGAGAATGGGGTCAGGAGCTACAGCCCTTGAGAAGCACTTCCTAAGGTCAGGAACTGCCCGGTCAGAACTCAAAAGGACCTCAGAAGTCATATAGTTATTGGGCTAGTTATTTAACCCCTCTGTGCCTCAGTTACCTCATCTGTAAAATGGGGATAATATAGAACTTCTGACTTTTATTGAGAGCTGCCAGCCCTAATTCAACACACTCAGAATCCTCTAAAACAGACCTCACTACTCAAACTGTGCTCCATGGACCAGGAGCATGGCATCTCCTGGGAGCTTGTGAGAAATGCTGACTCTCAGGCCCCAGCCTAAACCTCCTGAATGACAACCTACTTTTTTTTTTCTTGGTGAGGAAGATTGGCCCTGAGCTAACGTCCATTGCCAATCTTCCTCTTTTTGCATGAGGAAGATTTTCCCTGAGGTAACGTCTGTGCCAATCTTCCTCTATTTTGTATGTGGGACACTGCCACAGCGTGGCTTGATGAGCAGTGTATAGGTCTGCACCTAGGATCCAAATCCACAAACCCTGGGTTGCCTAAGTGGAGTATGTGAACTTAACCACTATGCCACCAGGCTGGCCACAATGACCCACTTCTTAATAAGACCCCCACAGATGGGGTCCATGTGCGTGTTAGTGTGAGAAACAGGAAGAAGCATAGCAACTGAGACCAAAGCTGAGCTCCAGAGTCAGGATACTAACCCAGCTCTATCAATCACAGCTGGGCAACCTCAGGCAAGTTACTTAACCTCTCTGGATCCCAGTGCACATAGCTGTCGAATGGGCTAATAACCTTCCCACAAACCCATAAGGTAGGTAATGAGATAAATCCTGTAAAACATGTAATGTGGTGCCTGGTACCTGAGGAATGGATAAGATCTTTGCAACAGAGTGGCTATTGCTTTTCTTTTAGGAGGGAGGAAGTGGCTTTTCCTCAAAGATCTGCGACTCTGGGTTTGTCCCTTCTGGGCCATATGTAGTAGGGATGGGTGAAGGGGCTGAGTTAGAGAGGAGTGGGGGCAGGGTTGGCACCCTACCTTGTCCCTGGCCTCACTGAGCTGGTCCTCCAGCTCTGAGAAGCTAAAGCTGGAGACTGTGATGAAGTCACTCATGACGGGGACAAACTTGTCATTCGGATCCCGCATCTGGCGTTTCTGATATTCCAGCTCCTGAGGAGGGAGAGTGAAGTGCTGGTGAGACGGGTGCCAGGATAAAAGTCAGGAATCCTGCGGGTCACCATGTCTCCCACCCTTCTTGCCAGTCCCACAAGATCGAGCCTTCCTTCAGCAGAGGGAACGCCCCAAGTCTCAAAATTCTAAGGGTGGCAAAGATGTGAGAGTTGTCAGCCAGTCCACCCTGCCTCTATGCTTCCCTCACCCCCACAGCCATCTTTCTTTCCCTGGATCCTTGCTACCAAAAATGTGGTCTGGGACGAGCAGCATCCTCATCATCTGGGAAATCTGAAGACACAGACTCTCAGGCCCCACTCCAGACCTGCAGAATCAGGATCTGCATTTTAACAAGACCCTCGGGGGATTTGTGTGCAGATTCAAGTGTGAGATGCATTTCTAAATCTCCTAGTTGATGTAGATGCTGCTGGTCCATGGACCATGTTTTTGGTGGCACTTCAAAGGGCTATAAATTGAAACCACCCCCGCTGCCCCTAACAGTGGCAATGAAACATTCTCTCTCATCCTTCATTCTCTAAGCCCGTTCTCCCCTTACCCACCTAACCCACGACCCCCTTGAAGATGGGAAGGGTCTTTAGTTCCCGGGTGTGGGGGACAAATGGTTGGGGAGATCCCCATACTGGGCCAGCCTAGCCCAGGGCCAGAGATGGCTTCTGAGATGATACTATCAGAACAGGAATGGTGCTGACCAGAGACCTGGGTCCAGCAAAGAATGCAGCCCCTGGGTCCTCTACTGACCCAGGGAGGAGGTGAAGAGTCTCCAGTGTCACACTATGTGCTGTCTGTCCCTAGCCAGCTTCTGGTGGATTCTCTTTCCCGTCCACTTGGATCAAACTTAAGCATGCAGCTGACTTATGGTCCATTCCACTCCAGTGCCCAACAGACATGTCAGACGGTGACCTGGCTAGTCTCAGATGTGCCCTCTTCGAGAGTCTAAAGTTAAGCCCTAGATGACGGAGTCACCCTTTCCTGAGGGCTGACTCTGTGCCAGAGGCTGTACCCACCGTGCCAGTTGTTCTCCCACCCCAGCCGGGAGCTTCGGCTCACAGGAATGCCTCAGACAGGGTCTGCGTCTGGGGGTCCACCACTGGGCCCAGTGACAGGCAGCAGCAAACACAGGCCGCGTGGACAGCATCCCCTCAAACCCAGGCAGGTGTTGAGGATGTACTCACCACCTCGACTGCTCTGAGGCCCCTCCTGAGGTTGCCCACCTCCTTCTCCAGCTCCGCCAGGCTGTGGGGGGACACGGAGGGAGAGAGAGGAGCTGAGGGTGGTTTCGGGGAGAGGTCAGTGCAAAGCACAAGGGCCTGGGAGTCACCGGACCTGTGCTCCAGCCCTGCTTTGCCCACTGACACGTGGCCCTGGCAAATCACCTCCCGTCGGTGCCCTGTCTGTGTTTCTATAAAATAACAGGGGCGAAACTTACATTCTATAGATCTCCGGAGATTGGAAATATCACCCTGTGTCTAAGAAGGCTTCCAACATATGGCCTCTGGCTTGGGTTTATCTATTTTTATTACTACCAGGTAATGTTTATAAGCTCTTAACATGGCACCCTGCATGCAGTAAGCATTTGACTCATATTGGCCGTTCACCACCCCATTTCTACTTCTATTGGAGATGCTTCTATCAGCCTATATCTGTTCAGGTCTGACTTCCTGCCTGTAGCAGATACTGTTGGTGCCCCACACATAGCTCCTAGGACAGTACGTTGTAGTGCACAGCCCTGACTTCCAGCTGTGTGAGCACTTTTTCTGGGGTCAAAGCCTGTACCCATGGCCAGAGAGTTATGGCCCCTCACTACCCCTCAGCCAGTGACTGACAGGAGACGGTGTACAATGTCCCAGCCTCCTTGCCCACTGGGTGGGATAAGCAGAGGGAATGTCCTACACTATCTCCCAGACTCCCGGGGAGGGATTCAGTTCCGATTGCCCACAGTGGTCACTGGCTTAATAATATTCTGTTATTGGCATTCTTTCCTGGGAGCATCTCTGAAATAAGGATTTGAGAGCAAATATGTCTCTGTCTGCTCCTCGCAGAGCTGACACTGAGACACTCACTGCCCATTCCTAGTTGGCCCAGGGTAGTCTCAAAGGAGGAAAGTTAGACAAGAGTGTGCATAATCATAGGGAGAAGGAAGCCTCAGAGGGACCCCTCACTTGACTTTGGCGGCTTCTGGAAGGTGCTGCAGCTCAGAGGGCATGTTCAGGATGTCAGGGAAATGCTTCTCCAGGATCATGATCAGATAATGGAGCAGAGAGATGTTTCTGTTGATGAAATTTCAGGGGTAAGAGATCAAGGTATTTGGCGACAAGGGTCAAGAGGAAACTAGGGTGAGGTATTAGGAGAAAGAGGAGATGAATTTGGGTTGGAAATGGAAGAAGGGTCCAACGGGGAGGAGGGGAGAGGCCAGAATGGGGTGAGATGGAGGCTAAGGAAGCAGGCAGGGTCCCACCTGTCAATGCTGGACTTGGTGTCGGCGATCTTGTTGAGGCTGGCCACCCGGAACCCGTAGGCGCCCCCACGCTGCCCTTTGTTCATGAAGTTGCCAATGGCCAGGACAACCTCTAGCATCTGCGTTAGACGCTTGCTGCGGACCAGCTCCCGGGAGGCCAGCAGGATGGCTGGGAGAGGAGGGACAGGTCAGAGCCCTACACGGACCGGGCCAGGGCAGCTGGTCCCCCTGCACTCCAGAATGATGCCACCACAAGGTCCAGAACAGGGTCTGTGAAGTGCCTTCAGTTCTCAGGGGCAGAGACAGTACTCGCAACTCTACGTCTGCTCCACACCCGCCATCCTCCAAGGGAAGCAGAAAAACTCACCAAAAACCAATTTGCCAAATAACCCATTCTCAGAATTGCCAACTCTTCCTAAGAATATCTTTTCTCACATATATTTAAAGATTTTAGTGAATATATACAAGAATATAATACTTTTACTTTTCTAAACCTAGTGATCAAAAATTTAAATTTTAGCATTTTACAGATTATGGAACTGTTTCTGACTCTTTTGAAATGCTGAATTATATTGATTTTTTGGAAAGAAAAAAGTCCATCAATCAAATCATAACATGTCATCAATTGGAATATTCCTATATTTTTGTTCTATAAGATAACGACATGCTTGACAGTTGATGATGTCTTGGATTTGACTAAATAGGTTACTTGACATACAATTTTTAAATCATTTAAAAATTTTCCTAAGCTTTAGGCATTTTAACCATTTCCCCCTAATGCCTTAGCTGTTACCTTTGTTAGCTTTAGTTTGTATTTCTAACGGGAACCAAAACTTCAGAATCTCATTCGGACGTGGATGCCCCAGCCCTTCCTCAGCTATTATGTATTTAGGGTGATGTGCAGAATTGGAATACAAATCCTACACTGAAATGTTGTCTATTTTGTCTAGTTATAGAATATAATTTTTGATGATTAAATGTGGTGATAAGAAGACCAAACCATTCTATCATCTTCAGCTGATGCCAAACTGAACATTCCTTAAGATGCTGCTATGAAGACACAATGACAACCATTGACTAAAAGTTTGCAAAAATCCCCCAAAGTAATTAAAAAGGCTGTAAAAAATGAGTAGTAAGTAAGGTTTGTCAGTAGCTTCTCAAGTTGAACACGCACACAGTCTATGACCTCACAGCAGCGTCACTCTTGACAGGTATATGAGGGGTTTCCAGTTTGCTTTCTCTTAAAAATTACAAATAGATTGGTTAAATAAGTTACAGCATATTCATATGATGGAATAAAATACAGCACTGAAAATGAAGAACCACTGCTCTGTGTAACAATAGGGATAACTCACAACCACAATGCTGAGCCAGAGAATCCAGGGTACGATTATTTGTACTATGCTATCCTTTTATATAAAGTTCAAGAGACAACCTTGAAGGAAGGGGTAATGGTTGGAGGGGGACATGGCAAAGGGCTCTGGGGGCTGGGGACACTCCATGGCTTGACCTGGGCATAGATTACACAGGTGAATTCACATTAGGATGGTTCATCAGTAGGACTCCTGTGATGTGTGAGCTTTTCTACATGTGTATTTCAATAGGAAGTTTACTTTTAAAAAACTACTTATAAAAGTTTCCGGCAATGTATGTTGGTTGGGATAATTTTTCTCAGGTTGATAAGCTGCTTGAAAAATTTGTAAAGGAGTCCTCCAAAAAATGCTAAAATGTTGGCAAAACAGAAAATGACAAGAGCTCAAAGGAAATCAGTGTAAATTGGAAAACTTCCATATGCAAGGCAGACATTTTAGATATATTCATAAGAATAATATATTCATGAATGTATTCATAAGAATATGTTTATTTACATTTGAAACCATATTCATCTTGACTACATTCAATGAATGCATTCATAATGAGAATTGGTAATTTTGGTATATTCATAAGAAGAATGTGTTCAAAAAGAATGTGTTCATGAATATATTCAGAGAAGAATTGGTAAATTTGTCAAATTTGATGAATTGGCTTTTGGCAAATTGACCCAGAGGCCCTGCTAGGGGGTGGATGTCAACAGCTCACCAACCAGCTGGGATGGGCCAAACCAGCTCTTGCAGGAAGATTTCCTGGAGAACTGGAAGGAGGACCATGCACCCCAACTCCTGCACAATCCTTCTGTCTCCACACCCAGTCAAGCCCACGGACCTGATTCTGTGAGGTACCATTTCAGCCACCTCTTCCCAACTCTTAGAGGGAAGAGACCTCCAGACCATTCTAGAACAGGAAACATGAACTTGCTGAGCTTGATATTAAAGGGAGACTCTCTCCTGAGCATCCACTGACTAATTCTCAGGGACAGTTTGGGAGTGGTCTCCTGGGAGCAGGAAATTATCTGAGATTAAACCTACCCGGTGGCTAAACTACTCTGGTTCCATAGCTCCAACTGGCAATTGCTCACATTTGCTCCACTGACCCAAGACCCACATAGTTGAGCACATGTCTTGGGCTGAACCCCTTATCTGTGCCTTATGCCCCAAAGGCAGTCAGCAGCAGGACGAAGAAAGTTGTGTGAAGGTGAGGACTCACCCATCACCAGGGCAGGAGGTGCCGCCAGACCTTAGACTTGCAGAGTCACTGCTGATCTCTTTCCTTCTCTCTCAGACCAGCTATCTATGACCACAGCCAGCTTGCAGTCTGCAGTTCCCTTGCTATATGTGTCAGGATCCAGATTACAGAAAACATCTGCCTCTAGTTCTGTCACACCCCTCCCTATCCTCAGAATGCTCCCCAAAGCAGCCTGTCAAACTCCAGGAAGGGCCATTCTCTGGAGTGGGCATTCCAGGGAGTGCTGGCCAGCCCCAGTGTCCAGCAGAGGGGGCCCATGCTCTGCTCTGCCCCCAGCCTGCCTCCCCCACAGCACCCATCCCCTGCCCAGCATCCTGGACACAGGCTGTTTTGTTCCAATCTGCTGATCCTTCCCTCACTGCAACTGAACCTCACAGCCTCTCCTCCTTCTCCCCTCCTGGGTCTGCATGCCTGCTCACCATCCTGACCACCTGCCTTTTCCCCCAGCTCCCTGCCCCTCCATCCTCTGCCATCCCCACAGGCAGATCCAGGGAGATGCTCTCTGGGAAGTGCTACAGGACAAGAGAGAAGGGATGGATTCTGAAGAATGACATCTGCATTCCAATCCTGGCTCCACCACCCACCAGTAACAATGGCCTCAACATCCCCATTGAAAGATGAGAGAATGGCACACCCATAGGGTTGTGAGGACCAAATAAGACCAACCCTGTGGAGCGCTCCACACAGTTCTTGGCAAATGGTTCTCATTTAATTACAAAGTTCTCATCTGGAAAAGCCCTGTATAGGAGGGGTTCCCCTACCCAGAAAATCAGATGCTCAATTTCCTACTTTCTGAATAGCTCACACTTACTGTCCAGAGGTCCTCTATGAGTTTAGTATCTGTCGAGCAAGTTAAAGATGGATGAGCTCAATGTGTGTCAGGCACTGTTCTGGGTATTTGCTATTGTCATCATTTTTTTTAGCATTTCTGTCCCATGCTGGGGCAGATGTCAACAGAGCTCCTGCCTTGGGGAGTTGGCGTGCTGAGGCATAGGGAAGGAGTTGCAAGGCTGGCACATGTGCTGACATAAACAAGTGCATATATCTACAAAAATCATAGTTTTAAACTTTGTCCTTGACTTTGGGTTTTTTGGGGGATCAAGAATAAGGAAGGAGTTTTCCTCTGGCCCTGTTCATTGACTCCCACCCCGGGGCCTCCCCAGATGTCTCTCCACTCCAGGCCTCCTCCACACCCTCAGCCATACCTTCCACTTTGGGCTTGGCCTCAGCCAGCCGCTCCTGGAACTTCTTCTTGAAGAAGAGGGCCTGCAGTCGCTGCTGGTAGTGGTCGATCCTGTGGACAGGGAGAGTTACCTCATAAGATGGCTCCCCCAGCCCCAGCGGCCAGCTCCAGCCCCCTCCTTAGCCTGCCTCCCCCGCCAGCCAGCCCCTCCTGCCATGCCTGCTGCCCCGACCTGCTCATGTCATAGAGGAAGCGGTCAGCGCGGGCCATCCGCTCAATCTCATGCTTGTGCTCCTCGAGGAGGTCAATGTCACTCTTCTCCGGGATGAACTTGAGGAGCTGCAAAGAACGGGTGAAGATCGGAAGGGAAACTGGTGAGAAGCTGATATGGCGGGGCGGTGCATGGAAGCCCGTACACTGACCAGGTTCAAGATGGGGAGGGGGCCCCTTAGAAGAGAGGCATCCTCATGTGGATGGTTTACACGTCATCCACCCCAAGGAGATGGCAGGACACCCAGCTCTTTAGACTTCTTCTTTTCAAAAAAAAAAAAAAAATCGAGATATAACTTACATACAATAAAGCACACTATTCTTAAGTGTACAGGTCAACACTTTTTAAAACCAACTTTATTGAGGTACAATCTACATAAGTGTGCAGTTCAATGAGTTTTGACAAAACTATGCACCCATTGAAGCACCATCCAGATTAAGATCCAGAAGATTTCCATCCCCTCAGAAAGTTCTCTTGCACCACTTCAATAAGCCAACCCACCCCTTCCCCCATATACAGCCTCTCAACTGAATTCTACCACCTTAGATTTGCCTATTCTTGAACCTCATGTCAATGAACTCATGCTGTGTGTTCTCTTGGTGCCTGGTTCTTTCACTCAATGTCACATCTGAGATTCATTCCTCTTGTAAGTACTGGTAGTTTGCTTTTATTCATTGCTGAGTAGTAGCTTACTGTAGGCACAAACCAGTCTGTTCACTTTCCTATTGATGGGCTGTTGGGTGGTTCACAGTTTGGGGGTTTTATAAATACAATCGTTATAAATACTTTCGTGCATGTCTTTTAGTCAACATGTGTACTCATTTCTCCTGAGTGAATACCTAGCACTGGGATTGCTGGCCAATAGGAAAGTCTTTTTAGCCTTGGTGTGCACTGCCTGCCAAGTCATTTTCCAAAACGATTGTACCAAATGAGAATTCCAATTGCTTCACATCCTTGCCAGCACTTGGCGTTGTTAGTCTTCTTAATTTTGGCCATTCCGGTAGGTGGGTGGTGCTACCTCACTGTAATTTACTGTATTTCTCTGAGGACTAATAACATGGAGCCATTTGGAAATTCTCTTTCATGAACCATTTGTTCAACTCTTTTGCTCATTTCTAAGTTGAGCTGTTTGTCATTTCCTCACTGATTTGTAGAGTTCTTTACTCTGAATATGAGATCTTTGCTAGATACACATAAGGCAAAGAGCTTCTAAGGCTTGTCTTGTCTTTTCGGTCTAGGAATAGTGCCTTTTGATGAACAGAGTTCTTAATTTTAATGAAGTCCAATTGATGGTGGCTTTGTTTGGTGTTATCTAGGTTCCTCTTGAAGGACACAACAAATGTGGTGGAAAAGATTTGGGGAAGAAAGACTATAGGTCACTCTGACTTTGCCTCAAGACCTGTGGGGTATCATACCTCATCTCTCCTTTTGGGGGGCCTCAATCCCCCAGGAAAGATGCCTTTTCTGGCCTCCCCTCAGAAAGGCTGGCCCAGGAGAGTTTCTATAACCCTTCCCCTTCACTCCTCCACCCTATAGCCTGATTTCTCCTTGACCTAAGAGTCTCTGCCTCTCTGGGGACTGTCAGAAAGGAATATGGCTGCCCCCTAGTTTCAGCTCCCCTCCCTGCTAGGGGCCTCACCTGCTCCAGCATGTCCTTGGCGAGGTCCTCCTGCTCATCCATCTTCAAGATGGCCTGCCGGATCTCCTCGTTAGAAAGCTTCAACCTACGGCAAACCCCACCCCCTGAGCAGCCTGGCCTGGCCCCTCTGCTCAGGACAGACCCCAGATCCTCTCCTCCAGAATCCAGAGCCCCGGCCTCCTCTCTCCCTTATGCGAACGTGGGAGTATATTTGATAGCACTGCCTCCTCAGCTCCTCTGCAGTCTCCTCAGACCACACTGACGTGGCGTGCTCCATAAACCCCGTAACGAGCTATTTTAGTGTCTAAATAGAGAGCTGAGTCTGGAGTCCCTGGTCTCTTGCTTGAGTCTCCGTCACAGCTGATAGGGACAGTTAGGAGTAAAACGGCTATCTTCAGTGTAGACTGAGAGAGAGGGTGACAGGTTTCTGATCCTCCTCCTTCTCCTCATGCCTGACGTTATCTACGGCATCTCCATGGGAGCATGGGAATATGGGCAGGCCACTTGGGGGCAGCTTCCTGCTTCCTTCATTCTTAGAAGACAGAATGGCTCTCAGTCATCTGACAGCGCCTCAGCTCCCACACAGCTGTTCCAATCCGTCCTGCTCTCTGGGAGAGGGAGAAGCCACCCACCCACACACACACACACATGCACACATGCACGTGCGTGCACACACACACAGCCCTTCCACATCCCCTCCAGATGCACACCCATTGGGAGCCCTGGGGATGCAGAACTCTCCCCAACCATCAAGGGGGAGAAACTGAGGCCTGGGGCCCTGTGGGAGAAAGGAGGGTAAGATGTCCCAGAGGTGGCCAGGGCAGCACTAAGAATAGCAGGGGAGGTGGTGCCCTCTGACCTGGCTCACGCAGGAGGAACCACACAGAAGCTGTGCTGTTAGCACAGATACTGCGCTGTTTGTTCTGCAGCCGCGGGAAATGCTTGGGGGCTGAGATCATGCTGCTCTGTGGCCTGAGCCAAGCGGGCCCTCCATGGGCTTAGAGCAACGCCACTGCTAGACGCTGACCAGGCTGGTCGGGGCCTGGGGTCGGGGCATTTCCTGTCTGCAGAGCCCTGTACTGATGCCCAGCATGGGCTCTCAGGAGAGGGTCCTAGATCAGTCTCCCCCCATTTCCAGGGGAGAGCAGAGAGGGGTGACCAGAGACTGCTATGCCCCCATTCCTCTGCCACCTCTCTCCCCCAAGCATTCAGGTAAACCACCGTCTTTGCTCTCGCTCCAGCTCGGGTCCCTGCTCCCTGGGGGGCCCATCACTCCCGCCAGGAGCCTTTCCCAGAGCAGGGGCCGAGGAGGCAGGGCGAGCACGTACTTGGAGAGAAGGATGATACAGTTCTGGGCCCTCCGGCCGTCAATGACCGACAGCTCTTTGACTTTGCGGGAGGCCAGGTAGATGTCCTCGGTGGAGCCCAATTCCTTCTGAAACCGACAGGCCAAGTGGAAGGGGTGAGGTGTGTGTTGTCCCCAATCTTCTTCTTGCCCACCCACCCAGGAGCCACCCCCCTACCAACCAGGGAATGCTCCTGGTGTGAGAGGAAGAAAGGAAGGAAAAGAAAAAGGAGAGAGAGAGGAGGGCAGTTAATAACCGACTCTAATGGCAGGCATCTGGGACCTTACCATGGGCTACAAAGGGTTAGGGGGGCAATAAGGAGCCCCCAGTTTTTTGTTTTAGAGATTGCTCTCTTGGCAAACTAGAGAAGGAGCTATTCCGATGGAGGGAGTGGCCGATCCCTGTGGCTTCGGGGAATGTGATATGATCTCCCACATCCCCAGAGTCAACCTCCACTCCCACAACTCCCCCCAGACAGCCTCCCCAAGCTTATAATGGGAAGCTGGTTTTAAGTCCCCGCAAGGCCACAGTTCCTGGACTCCTGGACCTTCAGACATAGCCCACTGGGCCCAGGGTACAGGGCATCCTCAAGGTCAGAGGTGGGGAAACTGAGGCAGAATTCCATGTAGAATTCTCTCCTCTGGGGTTCCAGCAGGCAGCTTCCCAAGAAATGATGGCTTCCCCTTGCTTCTCTTGGGCCCCTGGTGAGGTAGACAGGAGGCTAGTTCTCACTCTGGGAGGTCCCACCAAACACATGTTCCATGTTACACCACTCCAGAGGCTGCCACTCACATTGCTATCTTTGTGAATTGTGCCCTGGAATTGTGCAGTGTCCAGCCTGTGCAGTCTTACAGGACGGGCTTGCCTTGGGCTCAGTGGGTAAGACAATAGATCGAGACTAGCTCTTCCTCCTCACTCCAGTATTCACCCCCATTGCTGGCAGGGCTCTGCTTACATTATCTCCCTTTCCTACATTTCTTCTTTCTCTGTGGGGTCCCAGCCCTGTGCCTCCCTGTACGGATGGGTAATAAGGTAGAAGGAAGAATGGACAAGCCCTCTTTTTTGGGCCCAGGACAGGGCAGCAGCCCAGGACAGTAGTTAAATATTAGAGTGTCCAGAGTCCCAGGAGTGACTCACCTGCTGAGAAGGATTAGTTATCAGCTCCTAGGCAGGTAGCAGCCACAGCCAACAGAGAATTAAACATGCACAACGTTAGCCAAGAGTTTTGGGGACCCAGGAACAGTAGGCAAGACATGGGGACCCTCAGCTCTGTCCGCCCCATCCCAATGAGACCCCCATCGCTGGAGATGGACACCTGCAGGTAGCCCTGGCCAGGAGCTGCTTCTCGCAGACATGCACTCACAGAGAAGCCAAGCAAAGCGGAGAACAGGCAGGTCTCCCGCCTGTCCTGGGCCCAGCGGCACCACTGCTCCCCGGCTAGGGCTGACCAGGCCCCTGAGCACGCCACCCCAGGCCTTGGCTGTGTTCTTCCCTCTCCTCTGCTGGGAATCTGCCCCAGGATGAGTTCGTCTCTCTAACAGGGGAGCAGACACAAATGAACGTAAGCTAGATGCATGTCAAAGTCACATTCACTGTGGCCAACGAGGGCAAGTGTCCCTGAATTTTGCCCCTCACCCCTTGTCTGTCCTTTGATCTCTAAGGGAGCCAAGGGGGAAGAGCCCACATCTAGTTCTCTCTTCCTGACCCTGACGGAGTTGAAGTCACTAACTCAGGACCTGCATGGGGCACAGACGGAAGATCACAGTTCACAGGACTTCCCCTGCCCCATGCACCCAGGGCCCCAAGACAGGGAGAGGAGGGGACCAAGGCGACATGGACTCTAGGATGTCTCCATCTCTGCTGTGAATTTAGCTCAGAGTCTGGATGACAGCTGAGTCACAGCAGTGAGCCCCATCTGCAAACAGGGGGCTGGACTGAGTGGGCTCAGAGAGGTAAGAGAAGACAGAACAGTTTCTGTCTTAACTCCTCTCCACTTATCAGGTCCAGCTTGTCCCAAACTCCATAGGCCCTCTTTCCCCAGTGACCCCATCCCAGCCCTACCTCAGGGCCCTGGAGACTGAGTGGGCTGGGCTGGAACCCTGGCCAGAGGAAGACTCTCAAACCAGGGGGAGACATGTGATGGGCCGCGCGTGATCCACCCCTTGCACGCACTCCCTGCGTCCCCAGCACCCAGCCCCCAGCACTGACGCTCAGGAGCCCCAAGAGCTCAGGACTTCCAGCTGCAGCCAGGCCACAGCTGCTCCCGTGGCCATGCCAGCCTGATATGCACCTGGGGCTAAAAGCATTTCCTAGAATTAGGGGTAGAGATTCAGATGCCTTGAGAAACTCCATTTAAATAAACAACCATCTGGCTTTTTTAGAACTCCAAAACAGGGTGAGAGCCACCCCACCTTTGGTTAGCCCCCTAGGCGTAGTCACATGGCCCTCAGTCCTGTCTGCCCTCCGGAAGGGTCATTTGCAAGCCCAGACTTGGCAGAAAGCAGCAAGGAGCCTGGCCATAACATCCAGCCATTGCCAGAGCCCGGGAGGGCACAGACACTGTTCACTGGCTCCTGGGAAAGTTCTCTGGGCTAGGACCCTGGGCTCAGCAGAGAACACAGAAGAAAATGGCACAACCCAGAGAGGAGACAACCCCTCGGAGGCAGGCCAGAGAGAAAGCAAATGCTCTAAGGCCTCTATGCTGGTAACGCCCAAATTGGACTTGGGGGGAAGGCCCCCAGATGTGTGAGCTACATGCAGATTCCTTGGGTCCAACTCATCTCCTGACTCACATTCATTTGAGGACAAGGTCTGAGAATCAGTGTTTTCGGCAATCCCCATGGAACTGCCTTGGGAATGCCCTGTGTTCTGCCATCAACCCCACTCCCACTCCTGCCCCTGGAAGATCATTACTGGTCAGCCATCTGTACAAAGTGTCTGTGGAGCAAAGTCCAGTGTCTCTCCCGACCTGCCCAGGCTGAGCCCCAGCCTCAACCCCCTAACGTGATGCGGGGCAGCTCCATTTTCCTTGAAACATTAACATCCTCTGTTCAACTGACTTGTGGGGGTGTTGGGAGATGAAAGTTGGGAGAGAGTCGTTTAGTCCCTAAATCCCGGGGCAAAAGAAAGATCAGAGTCAACAGGGGCCAGGCCCTGCAATTCCACATCCAGTGCTCCAGGACAAAAGAGAGAAATGGACAAAATAATATTTCTTTGCTTGATATGTGAATACAAACTGTAATCCAGTGGGATGTTTCCCCCACTGCACCACACACTTCTAATTCCTATCTATGTCTCCAGCAAGCACGTGGTACCTGACAAGGAATGAAACCATTCAGTATACATCTGAGGGAGCAAGGGCGGGGCTGAGGGTTTCATTCAAGAGATTATATGTGAAGTCAAGACTAGAAGTCAAGACCCAAGACGCTAGAGGGGTCAGGGTCTTACCTGGTGCCTCTGATAGGCTGAGAACATTTTTTCAAAGTCCTCTAGGTCCAGAATCCGAAATACCTGCATGTCATCAATCTCATTCCAGACGGTGCCAGGGACACGTTCCTAAGTCGAGGGCAGGGAGAAGACCCCATGGTTGACTCAACTCCATTATGGAGACGTCTGGTGCCTCCCTAACCCCGCCTGTCCCTCAACTGCACACATAACGACAGCCAGGCTTTCAGGCCTTCAGAAGGGGCTCAATTCCTCCCCTCAACTCCCACCCCTCTCCAACACACTGCTCCAGGGTGGAGGCCAGAGACGACCCTCTTCTCCTCCCTTTCATGCGGGGCCATATGGAAGTATGTTCCAGAAATCACCAGGAGGGCAGGAGTGATGGGTGGGCAAGTATGAAAGGGGGTGCAGTGTACTCCTTCCAGAGAAACAAAAACAAAACCAACACTCTCAGGGCACTCGCCCGAAAGTCAGGCTTGGCTGGAATCATTAGAAGGAAAAGTGTCCACACATACTTGGGATCCTCAAAGCCTCAGGGCTGACTCCATTTCCCGTATCTGACAGGGTCATTTTCTCTCCCAGGGGTCTTCCTCCCACTTTCCCAGATTCCCAGAAAGTGGACAGACGCCAAAGTCTGGAACATCCTGCCCCCTATAGTGACTGCTGAGGCCAGCAAGATTCTGCCACAATTTCCTGTTGGTCAGACCCAGAGAAGGTGTCCCAACCCTTATGATTTGGCTGGGCCCAGGATTTATATTCCAAGGTCCATCAACTTAGGCATTGCCCCATCTCTGGGTAGGACCCTTGCATTGAACCCCTACCCCAGAGATTGGGGAGGAGCTGTTAGCCAAGCCCAGAACCCTCCAGTTGTCTTGTAACATCCTGATAATGGCTTAGAGGACAGAGAGCAGGGCTCCCCTCCCAGACGCTCCACCCCTCTCCTCTTAGGACTCCCCACCTCATCCAGAGCTTTGCTGTCCCCTAAAACAGAATCTCCCCACCTTCCTCTGCCTGGAGGGCAGCCAGGGAGCCTTCCTAAGGCTGCCTCCTCCTCCCTTCATCTCCCCCTCAGCAAGGCTTGCAGAGGGAAACATACCTTTCACTCACTTTTATTTTCTTAAACTCTGGAAAGGGGAGGCTAGGCCAGAGCAGGGGGTGGGGACATTCCTGTGGCCTTCCTAAGGCCAGGGACCCTCTTGTGGAATGCCGGGCTGGGAAGCTCGGAGCAGCAAGGGATACAGGCAATTGGCCAAACCTAACACAGACGCATTCTTTTCATGGCAGAAATAACCACTGTGTGTGTGTGTGTGTGTGTGTATGTGTATATGTGTGTGTGTACACAGGAGCACGTGTGAGACAGGCGAAGGAGAGGGGAGAGGAGCTAAGCTCCTGGATGGGGTACATGGGAAGCAGAGAGAAGATGGGAAGGGGAATTGAATTGAAAAGGGGAAAAGGGAGGTGAAATTTCTTATTCACTCCCCATCTACAGTTAGGCCTGGCGTGGAGGTGGGTGCAGTGGGAAGGCCCACAGAGGTAGAACGTCGCACTGCTCTTCATTCCTGGGCAGGCCAGATGAGAAGGAAAGGGCTGGACTGAGAGAGCTGGATATCAACCCCAGGAAGAATTTCCCACAAGATGAGAGATGAGCATCCGGGCTCTCCCCCACTTCTTCCCACTCTCCCTTCACCCTATTTGCCAGAAGGACTTGGGGCTCTTAGTGGAGGTGTAGCTGAGGTCTGCAGCCAGAGAGAGGTACATCATTCCTAGTACTCTCCACATCCTAAATGTCACCAAGTCACCCTGATGTGCCCGCCTTGTATAATCATTCTCAACTTTGTTATACCTCTCTGGCCAAGATCTCATCTCCTCCAGTCTAGATTCCTGGGACTTCCTGCTTCAAGAGACAACCCTTACACGCCAGGGAAATCTCTCTCAGAAACACAGTTCATTATGTTTCCTTCAGAGGGCATTTGGGATCAGACAGACCTAGCCAGCTGCTCTCCCAGCTTCATCACGATTGGGACTGTTGGCCAAGGGAGGGGCGCTGCTCTTTTCCCACGTCGCATAAAAGGAAACTGAGTCTCAGTGATGCTCATCTGAGCTGAGGTGGGGATTAGGTGAGATGACATACTTAAAGCACACATGACAGTGCCACCAATAATTAATCTAAGATTATTAAGCCTTTCTATGTGTCAGTCACTGTTCCAAGTACTTTATATGTATTGTCAATTAATCCTTTCAACAATCCCTTGATACAGATATCATAACTACCCCCATTTTACAGATCAGGAACCTAAGGCCTAAATGATGAAATAACCAGCCCCTAGCCACAAAGTAAAAGCTTGGGTCCGGGTAACAGGTTCTCAAATACTCCTTGATGCCCATCCACTCCACCCTGCTGAGAAACATCTGCAACTCCTACGAATGCGCTCCACTGCATATCCACCAAATCTATATTTTCCCGTCTAGGAATGAAACTCTGCCCTGCTCGGGGTCCCAGAGGAATTTGTACAGACTTTATTCTTATTGGACCCTAGAGAAAATGCTAAGCACAAAGCTCTGTATGATGAAAATGTTGCAAAGATATTAGTTGCCATTCTGTCTTCCTTAATTGTCGAGGTGCCTAATTAACTTTTCGTTACATTTTTAAAACCTTAAAGGTAAGTTATAAGTACAGGAGGCAAAAAAGATTTCTTTTTAATTAAGATAAAAACTACGATTTCTGATGATGAACAATGAATGTTTCCACACAGCCGGTGGCCTTCGGCTCTGCAGAGCTGTTTCCCTGCTCGTGTGCAGTTGGCCTTTCTGGCTCGCCTCGTGACCTGGAGAAGCATCCACAAGGCACACCTGTGCAGTTGTCACAAACTGTAACAATGTTGCTTCAAAATGCTATTAACAGGTGGCTCTAAAATTTTAATAACTCAAATTAGAGATGTTATCAGAGGCCCAGGAGACTATGAATGGGCTGTATTCAAGCTTTGTCTTCCTACCTACATCATGAAACCAGAGGTAGAAGGAATCTTAGAGATCATCTCACAGATGAGCAAACTGAGACAAAATGAGCGATTTCCACAGGTCACACAGTTAGTTCGGTCACACGGTTTGAGCCAAATCTCCTTTAATCCATCCCCAGGATCTCTAGATGTTTCCTTGAACACACTTCCTGATTTGCCATCTCCAAAGCTCTTACAGGGTAATGTTATATCTCACTTTTTATTATCATCGGTCACAGCCCCAGCAAAAAGCTTTACACAAGCATACCTCAGACTGAGGGGCTAGCTGGTTGACCATGAGGGGAAGGCACCTGACAAACAGCTGACCACCTCCTTAGCAATCCTGCGTCTCTCCCTACTTAAGCCTCTACGAGCGAATTCAAGCTCATAGAATAGTACAGTTACAAATTCCCCAAGAGTGAGTCTGCAGGCCCAGTCGACAAGGTCAGAGGGGTCCATTAGTCTCAGCTCCAAACTGTTGTTGAAATGTGAGTATGGGCCAGGCTAACTGAACTCAGTGAACCTGCATGTGTTTACCTTAAGAGCAAAGCCACTGGTCCTCTTAATAGGACACAGTGCAGAACCAGAGGCAGGGCCTGACCCAGGCTGGGCCTGACCTTCAGTTACTAGGGGTCCAATGTGACCCAGAGCATCTCTACTCTATGCTCATGAGCGTTCAACAGAGGGATCAACTCCTACACGTGGGCCAGGATTGGTGATTATCAGCGGATAACATTATGAGGGCCTTTCACTGCTGAGCAGTCTAGAAAAGTAGTCAATGTGTGCACCTGCCCCTGGGAGGATGCCAAAAGGGCTACATCTAGACCTCAAACTCTTCATTGTAAGGGCACCTCTACACCCTCCCCTTGTTAACCCTGTTGTGGCCTCTTCATTTCAGTCCTTTGTACACATTGCCCCGATCTTTACCGTCTCTAGACCTTAGCCCAAGCTCTTTACCTACATCTTCCACCTTTGTCCTCAAATTGACACTATCCTGAAAATTCTAGCCAAGCCCTTGTCTTATCTAGAAAGTACTCCTGCTGGGCCCATGCCCTGATATCTAGATTACTCCATTAACCCTCAGCCCACACATATCCATTTGTAGGTGGCTTTGCCAACATGAGCATTACCACATGCCAAGCCATCTCCTCTCAGTATAGATGCTCTTCCCAGCGGACAGTGAGCTGCCTGGTGTCAGCAACCCCATCTTCTGCATCTACTCTGTCTACCCTACCCCTAACAAGAAGGAAACCCAGGTGGACATCTGCAGACAACGAGCAGGCAATCCATGGGGCTGGCTGCCACTGGCTGTAGGAGATCCACTGACCTCCCTCCTTGTTACTCACCTCATTCAGCTTGACCCAGTTGAAGGACTTCAGTGGGTGGGAAGGCTGGGGGACACACTTCTTCCTGAGTGGGGTTTCACTGCTGGGGAAGGGGTCTGGAGGGAGAGGGAGGCCCATGCTGAAGCAAGGTGGGGCACCAGGGGGAGTGGGAGGCCCCCCGGGTGGAAGGGGTGGTGGTGGCGGTGGGGGGCAGCAGACAAATGGTAGAGGGGGCGGGGGTGGAGGCAGGTCGTTGGTTGTCATCAAGGAAGACAAGGTAAGTGGGCCCCCAGGAGGAGGTGGGGAAGATACAGGTCCTGTCTGTGGGGAGATGGAAAAATAAAAAAAACAGAGCCATCAGCAATGATGCTTTTCAGGTCTCCCCTCTGCGCCTCACTCTCAGTCTCCACTACATTAGACCCAAAATCCTGCTCTCACCTCCCATACACTGTTAGCCTCTCATTTTCTCTGTGTTATAGACATCCAACACACATACAGACACAACCACAGACAGACACACACACATAAGTCAAACACCCATATGTAGACACTGGACAAAGTCATCGTCAACACAGGGCCAAGAGCAGGATTGGTACACACAGTTGTGTAGGCTGCTACTTGCACAAGGGCATCCAGCTGAGAGGGGCAAGGGAGCCAAAATCCCACCTGCGCTCTGCTTCCAAGGTGTGCTTCCCAGGATGGTGTCACCCAGAGGAGGGAGCATTACTGTTTCTAACATAAACAGCCTCAGGGGTCCCCCTTATTCTGGCTTGAGATCTCCTCTCTCTCCTCCCTCATGTGGGGGCCTTGGCCCCTCTCTTTCCATCCTATCCTGAAGGTCTCAGATCAACTGTGTGAAAGGAGAGGAGGATGCCCACGTACCGAGATTTCACTGAGTTGGGCTACCAGCTCTGCTACTTGTCCCCGAGCCTGGCGCAGCTCCTGGGACTCTCGGGCCAACTTGTCCTTCATCTTATTCAGCGTCCGCATCATCTCTTCCTTCTCCAACGTCTTGGTCTCACATTCTCGCTCTTTCCTCTCCAGCCTGCTCACCAGCTCTGTGTGTTCTGGAATGGGGGTGGGACAGGTGAGGGAATGAGAAAAGAGAATGTGAATGTGTGTGTCCCCCTCCAAAGGAGGGGATGGACCCTGGCTGGGCAGGGGAGGGGGTGTGTGGAGCGTGCAGCAGGTTCAGGCAGAGCCCCTCACCTTTCCGGAACTTCTCTGCCTGGTCTCGCCACTGTTTCACTTCATTCTCATTGATGAGCCTGGTGGGGAGCAGAGGGAAGGGGCAATGTGACTGTTGACCACTGGCTCACAGCCTCCCAGAAGACATGTCATCTTCCTATTCCCCACATTGGTGCTAATATCTCCAATCCATCCAGCCACATCAAGGAGGCTGGGATTTTGACTCTCCAGATGTCTCTCCAGGTCCCCATCCCTGCCCAGTTCTCGTTATGCATCCCTTGTGGACTGTGAGAGGTGAAAGGACCCTTGGGCACCTTATAGTCCAACTCCTTGTGATACAGTTGAAGCTCCTGAGACCAGAGATGGCGAAGACAGCTAACTACTGGTAGAACTAGGACTAAATCTCAGGCTTCCCTTAATTGTATAATGACTTATAACCCCTTGTGAAAACAGATCTTTGCTTCCGAGAGAGATCAAAATATTTGCCCTGCCATGGTCCAGTCTTCCAAAGACCACTGTGTAAGAGCAAGAGAAATCGCCCACGCCAACAACAGAATAAGTGTGTTGAGGGTGAAGAGGGGTATGTCTGAACTATAGGAAGCCCTCATTCATGTCAAACAAAATTAAGCTTTTACCTGGACATCAAGGTACAAGAGAGATGAAACCCCAAAGTAAAATCCCAATAATCATTTCTTTTGCAAATCTGAAAATGTGCAAGGCTTAGATCCAGGACTGCTGGTCTCTTCAACCAGATCAAGGGTACAAAGAGGACAGAGTATGGAGGGGAAAGATTTTGTGAAGAGATTTATTTGCAGAGAGCCACTGCTGTCCTCTCCAAGTGTGCTACCCTCTCCACCATCCAGTGAAGTGGCTTCTTTGGGCCCACTCACAGAGCTTTGACCGATGTTCTCTGTAACTGGGAGGGAGGCAGGATGAACTGGGGCCAGGCAGGTCCAGACAGTGAAGAAGCCTTAACGAAGACAGCTGTGCTGTGCTGGACCTGCTGGCACTCCTAGGGTTTGTTGGTACAGAGATTGCATGAGGGTTTCTCAAGGGCCAGATGTAAGCATCTTGGAGGAACTGGGCTGAAGCCATGTTAAGTCCTGTCCAAGAAGTCCACGTGGGAGAAAACCGGACACTTCAACAGTGTTTAATTCTGTGTGTGGATTGCCAGTTCATCAGGAGCTGATGGAAAATATGGTACCAGCCAGCCCCATAAAAAAAAAAAACACCTTACATGGCCAGGGACCATGTAAAACAGGGTTTTACAGTGAGAGGCACTCAGCAAGGAAGGTCTGAAGATCCTAGGAAGACATTTCATGACTTGTATGCCAAGCCTAGAAACCAGGGGCCTGTTTACTAAGTTATCTATCAAGTAAGACCTTTTCCCTTTCTCCTTCCTGCTCCCACATTGTCTCTGGTGGGGTCAGAAACTGGTTACTACTGTAAAGGTGGGTAGAAAGAGTTAGAAGAGAAACAGAGCTGAGAAAAGATGCCAACCATCTCACACACACACACACACATACACACCCTTCCCACTGCAGCTTCCCAGCCCCAGCCTGGGATGGAGCAAGATCTAGGTTAAATCAAATCTAGTCTGATCATTCACACCTGGGACTAGAGCATCTAGCAGCAGATCTGAGACTGCGCTGGCGGCTGAAAGCGATCTTAGGGCTTCCATTGCCCAAGAAGCAGCAAACTTCATTGCCCCTGAGGAGTTTCCATCCTCTGGCAGAGGAAAAGCTTCCCCACTAAACAGTGTAAATAATTAGCAGAAAATAAAATTAAAAATAAAAATACAGCTGCTTTTTGATTACTTTACTAGTTGCACATGTCCAACATACCAGTTAGGACTTTAACTACATCAATACCCAACTACTTGTGCGAATGAAAACAGTAGCATGAATAGTTCAAAAGACATTTTCTGCTTGGCTTTGGGATGCAAAACAATGAATCACTGAGAGCCAATGTACCTCTTTAAGGGCAACTGGCTCAGACTCATTCTGAAAGTGAAGTAAAAGTTTAAATTTAAAAATCAGTGTGTTAATGTAAGGTCTGATGACTAATTGACTTGAAATTTGGTTCTCTGTGTTTCTCTCTACCCAGGGTCAGTCAAAGACGACAAGCCAGAAAACCTTAGGCTCTGACATTCTGTCCAAAAGCCTCATGGTTAAATGGCCATGCTCTGTATTATGGTCGGCAAACTTTCTATAAAGGAACACAGTAAACATTTTAGGTTTTATATACTATGCACAGTCTCTGTCACATATTCTTGTGTTTGTTTCTTTTTAACAACTTTTGTAAAATGCGAAAACTGTTCTTATGTCATGGGCTTTACAAAAATGAGCAGGGGGACTGGAGTTAGCCCACAGGCCACAGCTCGCTGACCTCTCCTCTACGGGGTTTTATGTCTTTAAATTCCTTCTCTATCCACTTTGTGCAGTGGATCCTTGAGAATTTCGTACATATGTCATGTGGCTGGTTGAATTTAATTAAACTGAAATAAAATTTAAAATTCAGTTCCTCAGTCACACTAGCCAACATCCAGTACTCGGTAGCCACATTTGGACAGTGCAATTACGGAACATTTCCAGGATCTCGGAGAGTTCTATTGGACATTGCTGCTCAAGACCCATGTGGAGCTATCTGGTTTGAGAGAGGGAGCTGAGGTTTCACCAGTGAGACTGCAAGTAGGAGAGAGATGGAGCAGGAGGAAGAAGACAGGTGAGGGCTGGCCACTGCTCACATGTTGACAATGTTCTTGACATTGAAGTTCTCCAAGGGAGCAAGGTCAGGGTCCACGCCCCTCTCATCCTGGAGGACAATCTGCTGGAGGATGCGGTCCAGGAGCTGCCACTGCTGGAAGTAGCCACCATTCCGCTTGTCTGAGGGACAACAGGTATCACATTGTTACTGGGCCCTGGAGTCCCTGGGGCCCTGTCCTAGAGCCACTGTCTGGACTCAGGCTGGCGAGGCATGCCCTTCCTCCCCCTGGCAAGCTCCCAGTCTGCTGGGAGAAGCAATGCAGTTGCTGATGACAGAGAATCACAAATCCAGTCATTTCTTGATTATCTGCAACTGACCCTCTATGAATGTGTCAACCCTCTCAATGTACTTCTCCACTCTCTGAAATGCTTCCTGGCTGCCTTCTTCCCTGTCGGTACCCTGAGCATCCTATGCCTTGGGAATGCAAATAGCTTTTCACATTGTCTAAAAGAAGCACCTTTAAGAAAGTAAATCTGCTCTAAAATATTACACGCTGAATAATGAAATCTTCAGGGGAAATTTTAAAAAAAGGAAAAGGTTTAGGATTATCTATGCTATTGTTCTACAGGGAAAGATGAATGGAAACTAATTACAGGTATGCCCTGAGAGGGAATTGAATGGGCTGGGGAAGTGTAATGGAACCCAGGCAGGTTTCTTGGTGAAGGTGACCCTGAACTATGAAGGCAAAGGCATTGTTGTGTTGTGCCTGGTCTCATAGGGCCCCTCTCTCATGCCCTTTAACCATAGTCTGGCTGAACATGGACTTTCCTTTCCTGTAATAACCACAAGCTCTTCTTCCTTAGTTCTTAATCCCAAGCACTTCTCTCTACTGACCACCAAGAGAGGTCAACTAGTAGGATCGATCCTGACCTCAAAGTCAAACCATCATGCCTCCAAGGTGGAAGGTCGTATCTGCAAAACCCATCTGCAAAGAGCAGGGGCCCAAGTGTGTGGCCTGGCCCCCAGAGGGCGTGTACAGGGGGAGACTTGGTCAGACTCACCAACCCAGGGAGGTCCTGACGCCTTGTCTCAACCTGCCCCGGACCAGGGCTCAGACTGGCTGAGGGAAGCGGCAAGTGTGGGCTACTCACAGGGCATCTGCAGGCAGTGGTGCAGGACAGACAGCAGGCAGGGGTAGGCCTCTGTGTGCTTCAGCTTCTTGTGGATCAGCTCGAACATCTGGGAAGCACTCTTGGTGTCGATGTGGACCTGGGGGAGCGGAGGGTGCAGTGAATGGGGAGGGAGAAGGCAGTGGAGGAAGAGAACAGGGGAGAGAAGACCACTTCCATCCACTGAGCCCTGTCCCATAGGAGAGCGTTCCTCCCCCTGCATCTGGCCCAGGCTTAAAAAGACAGAGACAGAGAAAAGGAGGAGGGAGATGTGCTAATTATCTAAGTGAGAGTTTCCTATACTTGGCACTACTGGCATCTCAGACTGGGTAATTCTTTGTTGTGGGGGACTGTCGTGTTCACTAGAGGGTGTTTAAGCAGCATCCCTGGCTGGCCTTTATCTATCAGATGCCAGTGGCATCCTCCTTAATCCTGTTGTGACAACTAAAAATGTCTCCAGACATTGCAAATGTCCCCGGGGGCAGAAGGGTGTGTGCAAAAGCACTCCTGGTTGAGAAGTACTGATCCGAACCAAGGGAAGGAAGTAGGGCAACAGATGATTCAAGGAGCATGTGGCATAGGCCCACAACCTGGGTTCAAATCCCAGATCCACAACTAGTTGTGTGACAACAGGCAACTCCTTATCCTTGCTAGCCTCAGCTTCCTTATGGATAAACCCAGGGCTTTTGTGAGAATGTAACGGGATGGGGCTTGGTGACTGAAGCACTGCCCCAAAGTAGGTTTCAATTTGGGTAGAGATTCTCTAATGCAATATTTAAGCAACAGAGTTGTGTATTTTCAGGGTTACTACGGCTAAAATAAAAATATGATATTTTTTTTGCTAAGCATGATCTAGTTAGTGATGGAGAGAGGTAACTCAGGAATTTGCTAGAAGGCAGGGGGAAAGTAGCACAGGAGAGGCAGTTGAGACTAATGATATATAAGAACTGGGGGTTCTATTTTATTTGGGGGTTTCAGCCTCCTAGGGGGTAGATGCCCTACCAGGTGAGGCCTGCCAGGTGAGGTCCCCCAGGTAAGGTCTGCCAGGTGAGGCCCACCAAGCGAGGCCCATCAGAACCAACATACTGCCAGGGCTCCAAAGCAGGACCTGGCCAAGGGGGCACCCACCAGGGAACCCAGCCAACACTGGACCTACCACAGCACAGGATTGGCAGAAGTGACTGTGGGACCACCTGGGACCCCAATGCAGTCAGGCCAACCCTGCAGGCTCCTCACCATGTCAAATCTCCTGGCTAGCTCCAGGTCATCCTCATTCCGGACCATCTCGAAGAAGTCTAAATGCCTAGATAGGATGGGGGTATAGAGACGGTAGACGTTATAGCCAGGACATCCCTGGTTGAGGGTTACAGCCCCTTCGAGCCCCCCACCGACTAAATCTGAAAGCTGCCTTCAGCATTCCTGGCTCCCAACAATACCAGTAGTGGCCCCCATCAGCCAGTGTGAAAACCAGAGAATACTCCACATGCTTCCAAATGCCCCCTAGGGGGCAGTACTGCCATGGTTGAGGACTACTAGGCCCACCTGTCTATAACATCAGAGATGAGATGGCAGGTCAGCAAAGAGGACAAGCAGGGGTATAGGTAAGACGTGGGACAAGTGGGTGAGAGAGCTGTCCACCGCCCCCCACAGCTGATCCTGAATCGATGCTAGGTATGGCAGGTGGTCTCCAGTGGAAAGGACAGCCTCCATGAAGATCCTGACAATCCTCAACCGAGGCAGAGGTTTGCAGTGGGGACAGGTGGCTTGGGCCTTACTTGTCCAGGATGGCATTCTCGTGCTGCCGCAGTTTGTCAATCACAGGCTGTATCCCCAGCATCAAGAACTCGTACCGTAGATGTAGGCGGAACTCCAGATTATCCTGGGGGTCACCAAGGGAGGACCAGACTCATTGGCTGGTCTCAATTTCCACAAGAGTCCCCAGTGGACCCCTCATTGCCACTCTAGTCATTGTCTCACCACATCTCCTGCAGCAAACTCATCTGGAGCTGCTTCAAGTCCCACAGTTCCAAGAAAGGGAGAGATGAAACATCCTTTGACCTTGTTATTTACTACTTTGGGTCTCCTGCCTCACTTCCTTTAAGTCCCTTCCTGATTTTCTCTTAGCTTTTGGCATCAAAGAGTTTGGCATCCAAACAAGCTCTGGAATCAGACAGATCTTGGCTCAAATTCCTGCTCTGCCACTTATTAGTTTTGTGACTTTGGGAAAGCCTTAGTTTTCTCATCTGTAAAATGGGCATGATCTGACTTACCTACAGGAGTGATATTCATAAAAATTACCTAAAGAGGTGTGGCTACCAACCAATCGGAACAGAGATCAGCCATAAATAGCTAGTACTGACAAAGGTGTTGTCAGCATCATAGGGACAGATTATTCCCACAATGCACCTCACCTAACTCAAGGTCATCAGGACCAGGTACAAAAGAAAAAGGATGCTGGCAGAAAAGAGGGAAAAGTAGAGATCATCAGATTGCCCCTTTTGTCCTTCAACCAGCTGACCATGACCGGGCCATCTGATTACCTTAGAATTTGGGGAATTTACCAGCTCTTGGAGTTCTTCTTCAATCATTGCTATTTTTATGACCTGAGAATCTCACTTTCACCCCAAAGGAATGGAAATCAGAAGGCATACCTCCTAACAGAAGGAGCTAGAAGAGCATGACAAGCCAACCCAGAAACCAGTCCAGAAGCAGGTCTTTAGAAAGCTCTAGAAAGAAGGGCTAACACTTGACCTCTTCCCATATATGACCCCGCTCTACCCTGAGCCATCTAGCCAGCAAGCTTGGGGTTTGTCCATGACACACATAATGCATGATACTACTTACGTAGGAAACTCCCTAGGAGATCTTCCAGATTTAGATAAAATCCAGAAGAATTTTGTGTAGAAGCAAAGCCAGCATTAGTCCTCACCACAAATTTTTAGAGTCACAGAGAAGACAGATGTGGGTTACATGCAACACTGCTCTGGCTGATGTCGTCTAGCCCTCATGACAGTGAAGTTCATGACGAGTTAGTCTTTCTTGGCCCCAAGTAAAGGAGGCAAGAGGTGATAAGGATTATCTGAAGACAATGATGATGGTGGCAGCCACACCAACCAGATGCCCTGGCCCCTTCCCTCTGCTGCTTCCCCAGGATGCACTCATACACTCTACCCCAGGTCCAGAAAGTCAGTGCATAGCAAGGGCAAGTGCTGGCACCTCACCTCTCCAGCTCCAGCATTGAGGACAGCATTGATAAAGGACATGATGGCTGTTTTCAGATTCACTTCATCCCGGTATCGGCCCAGACTTCGGTCTAGCTCATTCAGCAGTGTCTGGAAGGAAAGGCGGGACAGATAAAGAGAGGAGGGCTCAGGGTGCTACAAGTCCAGCCTCTGTCCCTCTGTTCCTGCCATTCCAACCACTCAGAATGCCCCATCCATTCTCTCTACCCAATCTATCCAGCTGATCGTGGACCTCCCCTAGAGCTCACTGTTTCCAGTCTCAGTCCTGCCTATTTCCTCCCCACTCAGCCTTCGGGGCTTGGTATACATTGTTGGGCAGTGCTGAAGTGCTGGTCAGCCTTTCACGGCTGTTTATGGCTCATCCATCACCCATATCCCTGCCTAGCTCCTTGACAGCACAGACACTGCCTTATATCCCTTTGCATCTTCTGCAAAGGGTCAGGGGCCACTTTCTGCAGAGTAGATGCTTAAAAGTGTTTGATGACAGAATAAACAGCCTATACTGGTGGATCAACCCCAAAGTTGGCAATGACAGTCCACATCTATTGAGACTTATTCTGTACCAAAACACTTCATACTTATTGTCTATCTCATTACTTTTCTGGGGCAGGTCAGGGAGAAGAAAAGAGAGTAGCATGGCCTGAGCTCCCAGGACTTGTTCCAGTGTCCACACAGTAGGCACTGAACCAGGCATAGAGTCTAAAACTTTGGCCCCAGCAACTGCATTTAATTCAAGGATTCTCGACTGAGCCCCTATAATGAGCCAGGCACTGGGCTCAGAGATGCAGAGCCACGAAAATGAAGCAGACTGATATTCCAGCCTCAAGGAATCCATGGTGTAGTGAGGAATCCATTTTCCAAGCTATACTTATATATCTTGAGGCATCCCCCCCACCATGTCCTTTTATATAAACCCTCTGGGTCCCAGTATTCTCTGCCTATTATCTTCCATGAGAGGGCATGCAATCTGAATTACTTCCTCCTTCTCCCCAGTTTCTGCTACAAAGAATCTTCAGTCCCTCACCCCCAGTATGTGAGGCTCCTGCCCCATCCCTGGCTGGTGCCCCACCCTCTGCCAGACCCCTCACCTGGAAGCGCGTCCTCTCGGCTGCATACACCTGGTAGTGTAGCATGGCCTGTAGCACCTTCTTGTGGCCACCGGGCACAAGGCACACAGCACCCAGGATCTCCAGCACAGCTACCTTGGTCTTGCTGTTTTCAGTTCTCAGGCTCTGCGCAATGGTGCTGATGGCCTCAGGCTGTGCCAGCACATGCGCCCGCCCTTGGGAGTTGTTCATCAGAGCCTTGATGCAGCCGATGAGGGAAGTGTGGATGCGGCTCTCACAGGTGGCATGGTCCATGCTCCGGAGGAAATTGAGCAGACAGGTCAAGCCCTCCAGCTCGATGAAGCGAGTCACAAACCTACCCAGACCAGAGCCATTAGCAAAACAGGTATCCTGCATTTGTGTGTTACACATTTTGCAAAGAGTTACCCATTATCTGTGTAGAACCTTGTCGCATCTACAGTAGCCCCTAAGTTCATTTATAAAGTTTACCTAAAGCACTGAAACCCTATAACCTCACAGAAGACTTACATCTTATTTGCATCTTATTTATTTATTTATTATTATTTTTTGTTTGAGGAAGATTAGCCCTGAGCTAATATCTGTATCAATCTTCCTCCACTTTATATGTGGGTCACCGCCACAGCAAGGCCAACAAATAGTGTAGGTTGGTGCCCAGGATCTGAACCTGGGAATTTGGGCCACCAAAGCAGAGTGCAGGGAACTTAACCACTACACCACAGGCAGGCCCTTTATTTGCATTTTAAATACAATCATTTGCATGTTATTGATTGTCATTTGCATGGCTACAACGGTACCTCTGCGAAGGGGATGATCATCATAATGATTAGGGCTGTTAAACCTGAAGATTCATCCCCAGTGAGGATAAAATTAAGAGAATCACAGTCAGAAGACAAGGAGGACTTCTAGACAGGTGGGCCGTCAGATCACTTAGCCAAGGGACCAGGGCTGGGAATGGTACTCTTTAAGAGATCCTTAAGAAGACAATGGAGTTATCTTGAACGTTAACAGAAAACATTAAAAGCCATGTAATTCATGGGTTCTTAAGCTGGAGTCTGTGTTCCCCTAAAGATCTATGGCTAACATTTACAGATCCATGAAAAGAAAATGACACTTGTATTTTTGGTAACCTCTAACTGAAATTTAGCATTTCCTTTGATGATGAATGTAGGTAATAAGTGACAGTGATAGGAGCAGAATCTGTGACTTTGTCACCCAAAGAAATCCCAGCTATTTTCATATGAAATCAGTTATTGCAGGTATCTCAAAACATCATTTACACTTATCAGCACATCAAAATGACGGCAGTTGCTAGTTCTTGATGTTTAAGGCATAAATAAGCACATTTATTGCTACCTCACAAATTTTTAATATTTGGTGATTGTATTTCCACTTAATTGGCTTATTTTTAATCTTACCTATTTTTATCTATTTTATTTTATTATTTAAAAACATCATTCTGATAAGCAGTCAATAGGTTTGATCTGGGAGCCAAAGTCATCTGTGGCACCCGTGCACACGCAGTCTTAGAATCATCCACGATCTGAGGAAATGGCATAAATGGAACTTAAAGAATCACTACATATAATTAATACATTTGATTCAAGTGTATTTGTGTGTATTTCTGTAGCATTATACAAATATGACTAGAAAAATAGAATATACTCTCAGATTGCTAAAAGTAGGTATTATTTACTTTTTTCTATTATCTGCTTTTCTGTATTCTACAAAATTTCCACCATGACCATTTTGTCATGTGTAACTTTTGTAATCAGAATTTTATTAAGGGAATGAGAAATAAATTGAGGTGAGAGACAAACTTCCCCTCAGCCGCTCTGCTTCCCCATCCTTCCTGCACCCCCTTCCTATACCAGACCTCCACCCCCACCCTGAGCGACAGGGTGCTCTCATTCTCCTTGATGCTCTGTTTTCAGGCTCCTGGTGCAGAGAGCTCAGTCCAGACAACACACACACACACACACACATGCACGCAGGCAGACCACTGTGTGCTGGTAAATGTTTAACAACTGGCTCTCTGGAGAAAGAAAAAACAGCCTGATTGTATTGTTTGCCAATTTCCATGGTATAAATACTCCAGCACAGCACATTTCAAGCTATCAATGTGACATCATTGAACGCAGAGTTGGGAAGAGATACGCTATTTATAGCATTTCCACCATGCGTTACACAACAGGTGTAAACTCAAGAGCACACATAACAGTAAGATGCAGTAAAATCATTAGGTAATTAGGGAGTGATAAGTTTCAAGTATTTATTACCTTTGTTTTTGATATCATTTATTTAATCATAAGTTTATATAATTTACATTTTAATCATAGCTATGTTTAACAACCAACTAGCAAAACTGCTAAAAATATAACAGTGGCTCTTACAAGCTGGTTCCCAGACACAAGAAGAGACTGTGGCTCTTGTCCCCTCTTTGGACCCCTGCACAGTTTGGCCTGGTAAGGGGCAGGGGTTCTTCTCCGGCCTTTGAGACATCCTCCCCTTCTCCCTGGCTGCATTGATCCCACTGTAGATGGGGAAATCTCATCCACAGACACCACATCTCCCCATAGTGGCTGGAGTATTTCTCACCTACACTCCCCTCCTCCAGGCTGGGGCATCCACCTGCCCCTCATTCTTAGAAAGGTCTTCTTATACACCTTGTCTGTTTGGCCACCCTCCCTCCTGTTCTATTCTCCCATGAAAAACAAGTACCCGCCCTCAATTTCTCTTCAGATAGCTCTTCAGGACCTGTGGTTTATTCCATTTTCCTACATTCCTCTCTCCTGCTCCCCTACATGCCCACCCCTGGCAGCCTCCCAGCTCCTCAGAGAGAGGGGGAGCGGGAGCCGGGAAGTGAAGTGAACTCCAGAGAAGGCTGGGCAGTGGAGCTGGCCAAGGGGACAGGATGGGAGCAGAGCACTGTGTGAAGCTTCAGGAAGTCAAGGGGAACCACCTGGGTGAAGGGACATAGAAGGAAGTGAGGGAAAGGGTAGCAGTGAGTCACCTCATGGGCTGCGTCCGAAGAGCTGTCTTCAGGTCTTCTACGATTTGGTTCCTCATCTCTGTCTCCTCCTCGTCAAATGCGTACAGACTCTGCATCTGAGGTAGGTAGAGGGGGTGAAGGTCATGTGGATGGCCCAGCCCCCTGCGCCTCCAGCCCAGGTATGACCCAGGGTCCACCCTCACCATAGGAGGGGCGAGCCCTCAGGGGATGATTTACGGAGACAGAGTGTCAGACTCTGAGAAGACCCAGGTTCTGGTCCTGGACTTCACTTTCCTCATCTGTAAAATGGGAGAATTATTGACCTAGCCTATTTTCCAAGCCTGTGGGACATACAAATGGTTAATAAATATTTATACAGTGGGGGGATTCTAAAGCCGCACAGAGGAGGGAGGGTTTATGATAAACTCTCGGGAGTAAGTGGAAAGCTGCTGAGCCCCAGTGAGTGGGATGTGCTGTGCAGGGGAAGATGAGGGGCGACCACTCTCCCCATAGCCCTTGCAGGTGGGGGCAGGGCAGGAGCGGAGCGCCACTCACCGCAGCCATGGAGTTGATGCGGTCAATGTAATAGTCAGGCCAGCTCGTCGCCAGCTTGTTGGGGTCCTCCTGCTCCTGGAACAAGAAGAAAGACTGTATGGACCCACTGACAAGGCAGGCCATGGCCTGAGATCCTGAGCTTCCTTCCTTGGCAGCAGAGAGATTCACTTCCCAGCCCCACCTGGAGGGGTGACTTCGAGGAAGTCACAAACTCTCCCCAGGCTTCCATTTCTTCCTTGGTAAAATGCGGACAACGAACATTGACTCCCATGACCAGCCAATCACGTGGGCAGAAACCACACAGGTATGTGCACTTTCAATGAGCAATATGCATGATTAAAAAAGATATTTTTCCCTGTTATATTTGTTCTGGCTTTATTTAATAAAGTTAAGTTTTATGTCTGTTGAATCTAATAAAAATTTTTGCTTATACTTTTGCACATCTGTTTTTTCAAATTTTCTGATAATATCATTCTCATTGTATTTTACAAAAATATTGGCCTGTGATGGTTTGGAAATTTAAAAACTTGGTCTTTCTCTCAGAGTTTGAGAAGCAGTGATGTAAATCATTTGATGCAGTGCCTGGCACACAGTAGGTGCTCAATAAATAGTAACTTTACAAAAAGAGGGAAATTGAAACTCCCAAGACCCTGGGTTTTGGAAAGACTCAGGGGTCCCTCATAAGGGTCTATCATAGCTCGGTGGCCCGGCCCTCAGGTCCCAAGAGAAAGCCTCAACTCCTCCCCAAGTGTGGACAAGAATGATGGGAAACGGATAAATATTAATGCTGATGGTAAACCCAGCCCTCTCCTCCAGCCAATGGATCTGCCTGGTCCTGTCCCCCACTCATCGGCACGTTCCCCTTCATCCGCTTTCTGCCAAGCTTCCAGCTTCCAAATCAGTGTGAAAACTTACCTCCTCCAGAATCTCCCTAACAAACTGCCTGTCTGCTGGCCGGCCTGGATTCTGCCCTGCCTCCCTCAGCTCTGTCCACTGGGGTTCACAAATGTGTTTCGTAAAATTTAAATTTGAGACCAGTGGGAAGGCTGCCTTGATTTGGTCTTCATGACTGCACGTGGCTGCATGTGTTACATCTCCACGACTGAAGCCCCCAAATTCTACATTCTACCTTGGGCAGGGAGGGCTGATCACAGAACCAAAGACAAATGCATCAGCCAACACATCCTTTCCCGCCTTCACTGGCCCATCACTTATCCAGGCCACGTGCATTTAATGAGCACCTACTTAATGCCAGTCACCATACTGAGCCCTAAAAATACGGGGAGCACAGAGTCAGCCTCTGCCTCCCATAAACGGCCCAGTGCCAGAGGCAGGGCGATAAATGCTCTGTGGCAGAACTAGTCATAGTGGACCACGGAAACCCGGAAGGTGGGGATCTAACACAGAAAGCTTGTGAGGAGAGTGGGGTAGGCATCGGAAAGGACTGGGCTGAGTTATTAAAGATTAGTAAAGCCAAGACAGGTGGGAGGGTGTCACAGACAGAGAAGTACCATGTGGGAAGAGAGGGGGCGTGAAAGTGTATGGGAAACTTACACATCATTTGTTTTGGAAATTAGATAGAGACATCCTTGCATTCTAATAACTTTTATTTTAGCTGTATAAGAGATCGACTTAAGGGAGCTCCATAGTAAATCAATTTGGAAAGTGGAGAATCATGAGAAATGATTAATTACTCCTGAAATTTATTTTCTCCTCCCTCCCCTCCTCTCTCCCAAGACTTGAACTTTTTTTAAGACCTGCTTTTCTCACAGTGAGATTCCTGGACACCGAGCAGAGTATTCTGTGGGTGCTTAATAAAGGTACATTGAGTATACTGGACAATAGCTTGTAGTGTGTGCAGCCCAGGCATCTCGTCACAGGTTCTCGGACTCCAGCAGCCCCGGGTTCTAGCGACGGTGCAGCCACTCGCCATAACTGGCGGTGACTTTGGGTGAGTCCATTGCCTCTCTAGGCTTTCCTTGCCTCGTATGTAGAATAAAGGACTGCATTGGATTGTTTCTCGGCTCCTTCCAAATCTAGAGTATATAGGATTCGAATCCTCTAATTTTATAAGGTCAGTCTGGCTCAGTACGGAGCCCTGGATGGGAAAAATATCCTGAGGGAGAAGAGTAAGGAAAGAGCCAGGACTGGGCTTCAGGGAGCATGAAGGAGAACCAGCTCAGAACCGCCCCAGACCTGCCTGTCTTCTCCCAGGAGGGAGACAGTCTGACCCAGGCGCAGGAATAACCAGGTCCCACCTCCCAAACACCTGTCTCTGAGGTCCACGGAACAGGCTGCAAGTCTGAAAAATTGCAAGGGGAGAGGGGAGAAGAGGAAGGTGGGCTGAGAAAAGAAAAACAGAATGAAAGAAACAGGCTTAAATAGAAAGAGGGCAAGAGAGACACAGAAAGCGATGAGCAAAAGAGACACAGAGACAGAGAAAGACGGAGGAAGAGAGAAGAAAGCACAGCCGCAGGGAAAGCAGAAGGGAGGAGAGAAAATCCAATTAAGCCCTGAGTGGAGCCCGGTACACCCCTCTCTAGGGAGGACAACAGTCTTTAATGAAGGAGAGGAGAGGGAGGAAAGCGGGGGGGAGAATGGGGACTGATGTGTGACCCTGATGTGCATGCTGCCCTCTGAGGCTGAGCCTGGCACATGCTGGAGGCTAAAGAATCAGAAGAGAACCCCCCTCAAACTGAGTCCTTACAACAAAGCTGCCCCAGGAATGGCCCAGGGCAGCACGCCCTCCAGGCACGGGCACAGGCACCAGAAGAGAGTCTAGACTCGTCATCTGCGTATCTCTCTGACCCAGCACCACTCCTGGAATCTAGCAGGTACCTGCCTAAAGGCTTTTTGCAAAACAGAATCCTATTTCCCTGAGTGTAAGCTCCATGAGAGCAGGCATTTTTCCCCCTGTTGCTCCTCCAAACCTAGGACACTGCATAATAAATATCTGTTGAACGAATGAGGGAGCTTGGAGGCATGAGCTGCCCCATGCTGTGGACCCTGAGGTGGCAGTGCAAGGGGTCAGAGAGCGCACCTTCTTCTTGCTGCAGTAGATCTGCCATTTCTTCTCGGGGGGCAGCGCAAACACAGCCTCCCGGTTTTTGTCGGTGAGATCCAACTCATCCTGCAAAGATAAGAAACGTGTCTGAAACCCAGGATGGTTGACATTAGGATATTCAGCCCTACAGGAAATTATACTTTTCCCAAAACTATCTCTCAGCCTATCTTCCTCCAAACAGCACCAAAGATATCACAGGGCAATTCTTTTTCTGCTGGAAATACACCCTCAGCCCCTGCTTCAACCCAAGCCTGTGCTGCTTCTGTGCTGCTGCCCTTGCTTCCTGTCCACCCCACCTTGTCCCTACAAGTTCCCCCGCCTCTTCCAGGCCCCCGTTCCCTGCCCATCTCCTGCATTGCTCTGCTAGCCCCTAATCCTCTTGCCCGGGATTTCTCGTCTTCCTTCCCTTGTCCTTCTCAAGCTTGTCGACACCATAAGTCAAGGCCTGACAAAGAAAGGAGTCAGTCTACAGATCTAGCCCTTGCCTCCATCCTTCAAGTCTCCTTGCCCTTTGAGTCTTTCCCCTAGAAATTCTCTAGCTCCCCCAACCTTAGCATGGGGCCCGGCACAAGCTGAGGGGAGCTGGTGAGGATGAGGAGCAGAGCAACTCTCCAGGCAAGAAGGGTATGCCATACCAAAAGAGGTACTGATCTCCTTCCCATGGAGGTGTGCCTGCATGCACAAGGCTCAGGGCTCCACCAGGCTAGCCCACACTTCCCAAGGAGTAGAACTGGGAAGTTTCTAATGTCATCAAATTCAGGGTATCTCTACAGGTAGTTTGGGGTGACTTCATAGCTTTAGCTGTGCTGGATGGCCCCTAAAAAGCTCTCTTCTTGAAGGTTCTTCTCCTATGATTCATGAATGATGCTCAGACTCAAGAAGGAAATAGTTAATGAGCCATGGGGAACATCACGTGCTTTCAACTCAATTATTCTGAGGGTTTCTTTTAATCAAAAGCAGAACTCACATTAAGACAATAAAGCATATTACTTACTTTTTACTTTTAAAAATGATAAACAGTGAAAGCAATATCTAAGAAAGAATAAGCGTCTTAGATATCCATATTTATACTCTTGTCTCTATACTTTTATTCAAGGGAAAATGTTTAAGACTTTCGTTCACCTAGATCAGAACTGTCCAATAGAAATATAATGTGAACCACATGTGTTTTAAGAATTTTCCAGTCATATTAAAAAATTAAGAAATAGGTGAAGTTAATTTTAACACTACATTTTATATAACCCGAAAAATCGAAAATATGATCATTTCAACATGCAATCCATGTAAAAAATTATGAGATATTTTCACCAAATCTGGTGTGCATTTTACCCTTACATCGTCTCCATTCAGACCAGCCACACTTCAAGTGTCTAGCATCCCCAAGTGACTAATGGCTACCATCTTGGACCGCACACACAAAGATGATTAGAAACAATGTCCATCAGATCATCTGCTTTTGGAAATAAAGACTTCTGCAGATCTAATGCTAATGAAAGGTTCTTACCCAGAACCACTCTCTACATGGCCCAGGAATGTCCTTAGTCAAAATTCCCAGAGCCCTGCTCAAGGTTCCTGCAGTATTTCCTTTTCTATGCTCAGATTCAGAAATAAAAGAAAAAGTAGAGTTACGTGCATCTTACATTTGCCAGCAGAAACTCTGCATCTCTTCTGCTTTGCTTACAGTCAGTTCCACCTGGACTGCCCTCCCACCTGGCCTGTGGACCCTGGTCTAATTCCCACGCTCAAAGCTGGCCTCTTCCAGCAAGCCTTCCATAGACTTTCCATGTAGGAACACCTCTCTCTTCCCAAAGTCCAGAGCAGTTACATTCAACCTTGTGTTCTGCTTATTTATGCACTGTCTTTTATTACCAGTGGCCTCTGTCACTAAATCAATGGACATTTCTTCTTGATTTTACTCAGCCCAGTTTGCCTACGACTCTGCCGGCCATTCACTCCTTACTGAACCTCTGTTCCCTGGTTTGACAACCACACTCTCGGGCAGTCCCTCCTGCTCACTCTATGCTCTTCCTGAACTCCGCTGATGACTTCTCTTCTCTCCCACCGTCAAATGTTGAAGTCCCTCAGGGCACCATCCTGGGTCCTTTTCTCTCTTCCCTATGCTTTCCACAATGAAGCCTTCTCAGTCATTCCCAAGGACTCAGTTATTATCTCAAACTCTCGTAAACCTGTACCCCCAGGCCACCAGTTTTCTGAGCTCCAGACCCCGGGACCCAACTCCTCCTGTACCTGCCTACTTTGATGTCCCTCTGGTACCTCATACACTTATGTGGTGTTACTATGTGCCAGGCACTGTTCTAAGTGCTTAACGTTTACTCACTTATTTAAAACTTGCAACAACCCATTTTACAGATGAGGAAACTGATGCACAGAGAGAATTTGCAAATTGAGTTCATTATCCAAGCCCCCTTAACCTGAGTCTCCTCTGGCCTGTACAGGGGCCCAACATCCACTCAATTCCTCATGTCAGAAACCTGGGTGTTCCTTGATTCCTACGCATCAACCCCACCAAGGCCTATTATTTTTCCTCCTCAGTAGCTCTTGAATCTGTCCACTCTCTCCATCCTCACTGCTAACACTTCAGTCCAACCCACCACTCTCCCTAGCTTGCATTGCACCAGCAGCCTCCTAATGGTCTACCCAGAATCCTTCTTCAACAGAGTACCCTGAATGGTCTTTCAGAAAAGCAGACTGGATCACCCCAAACCCCTGCATAAAGCTTTCAGTGGCTTTCTATCTCCCTGAGGATTGACTCAAAAATCCTTAGTTATTCTTGTCTTCCTGGTGTCCTCCAAAATGATCTGGCTCTTTTCTGACTTGAAACTCTCACATATGCGTCTGCATGGGACCCTCTGTCATTGTTCTGCACCCCCATTCACTTACCTAACCATCACTCTACTTTCAGATCTCTGTGTCAATGTCACCAGTTCAGGGAGGCCATCATGACCCCCAGTCTAGAATAAAGCTCCCTGCTAGACACTGCCACAGTGCCCTGAACTCTCCCTTTCCCAACACTCCCCACGCTTGTCATTACTGTTCAAGATCAGTCTCCCTATTAGACTTCACATTCTTGGAGGCAAGGACCATGCCTGGTGGCTCCTCACTCAATGCCTGGGACCCCCGTAGGGCCCAGCACACAGCAACCTCTCAAGAAATATTTTTCACTTGTTTGATCAATACCTGATGTTAGTCTCCTTGCAGACAAGACTTGTCTGACTCATTCTTGCTTTTGCCAAAGTACCTTGCAAGGATCCCTGCCTACTAAAGATGCTGGATAAATACTTATTGAATAAAAGGGCCAAAGAAAGAACACCTCTCGCCATCTCCTTCTCTCAAAACTCATGCACTCAGTTCAAGAAAATATCCCTGACTGTGATAATGTCAGAAACATACTTTCGATCTTTCAGTTCCTATCATGGATCTTTCAGCTCCCAGTTCCTGGCATAGAGCTCCTAAATCCCTTGGAATTTCCTGGGTGATAGGAGCCTCTTTATTCTTGTGAGGCAACTCTTGGTGGGACCCTCGGTGGCTTCCAGATGCATTCTAGTCACCAGAAAGATCAAGCCCTGATTAGAAGCCTAGAACTTTTAGCCCCACTTCCCAAACTCCAGGGAGAGAACAGGAGCTGGCGATTGAGTTAAAAATCTATGCTGCCTACATGATGGAACCTCCGTAATTGCCCCTAAATGGCAAGGCTCAGAGAGCTTCTGGGTTGGTGAGCGCATTGATGTGCTGAGAGGGTGGTGCACCCCAAACTCCTCAGGGACAGAAGCTCCTGCACTCAGACCCTCCGGGCCTGACCCTATGTATCCCCTCATCTGGCTGTTCATTTGTGTTCTTTATAATAACCTTTATAATAAACTGGTAATAGTAAGTAGAGTGTTTCCCTAAGTTCTGTGAGCCGTTATAGCAAATTATCAAACCTGAAGAGAGGATCGTGAGAACCCCTGATTTGTAACCAAGTTGGACAGGAATGTGGGTAACCCAGGGACCCACTACTTGTGACTGGTTTTTGAAGTGGGGGGCAGTCTTGTGGGTCTGAGCCTTAACCCGTATGGTCTGCACTAACTCTGGGTAGTTAGTGTCAGAATTGAGTTAAATTTTAGGACATCCAGTTGGTGCCCTCAGAGAACTGGAGAATTGCTTGGGGTAAAAACCCACACATTTGGTGTCAGCAGTATTCTGAGTATAAAATGGATCTCAGTAGTACTAACACCAATCAGGCTCCAAATGTTATTCTACTCTAGTAAATACTTTGTTCTCTCCCACCCATGCCCCATCCTGAGGAAAGGTATCCAGCAGAACAACAGTGAGTTTTCTCGAACCTAATGTGATGAGGAAGGTGGACAACTTTTTCCCATAACCTGCATGGTCTCATCTTCAAGTGCTCTTGTTATTTGAAGGGCTACATTGCCTTCATCAGGTACATCCACTATTGACTTCAAGCATGACACCCCATTTCAAATCACATAGCATTGTTTCTCACTGGCTTGACTACTGGCCAAGTACAAGAATGAGTGACCAAGAGCTAACGGTAGATGGACTTGTGTTCATTGCTCTAGGCCAGGGTACAGGCCTGAGTCCTGGGCATGGGTCCTGCATCCCTGATCTGAACATTTCTTGCTCTGTCTCACCATCAGATCTCCAAAGAGAGGAATCCTGCTTCTTTTCTGTCCTGTCTCTTTGTGGTACAGGAGTTCACCAAAGACATGGTGCTGCTCTGGTCTGGATGGGCATTGCAAAGAGTCAGGAAGAGCCGCTACCAGTGTGAACAACCGAGCTTCCACCTGCCCCAGGCTAGACATGGGATATAGTTATCCCGGACCTGAGCCAGGTTCCAGGTGTGATACAGGCATCTCTACCTCCATATTTCTAGCCAATCATCCCCTGTTCTGGGACCTGGTGTCTGCCTAAAGAACTCCATTCTGTCCCTTCTTCCTGTGTCTGAGATAAAGGGATCCCAGAGAAATTCCAGTGAGCAGAAGAGAGAAAGGTATCGAGTGTTCTGATGCTCTTTGAGGCTCTTCATTGCCTTATTTCACAAAAGTCAGGTCCCATTCCTTTCTTGGTGACCTAACTGCTGCCCGATGAGGTCTAGAATCCAATGGAGATATGAGGTAGGTCCATTCTTCTGGGGACAGATGTCATGGTGTCCACTCCAGTGAGTGACTCTTTCTCCTACACAGCCGATGCATCCCAGGGGGCCCACCTCAGCCCCAAGCAGAGTGTCAAGAGGTGGAGATTCTAGCACCCGGGCCCCTGTCCTCTGTCCTGCTCTGCCTGCTCCAGCCATGCGCCTCACAATTGTCAACCCCTTTCCTTCCCTGCCCCCTCACTCACCACCAGCTCTGCGAAGCGGACGTTGAGCTCCTCCGGGTTCGGGATAGGACTGGAGAACTCCATGTACTGCAGAGGGTGGTTGTCCCGCAGGTTGATCTCAGGGAGGTCGCTGCCCCCGAAGCAGCACAGGAAGCCCAGGCCATGGCGGCTCCTCTTGCGGGGGGCCATGGTCACTGCAGGCCAGGGGGACAGTCAGCGGGCAGATGCCCTAGGTCCTCATCATGAACTGGGCAAGAAAACACAGAGCACAGAGTGGTCAGGAATGGTAGCCAAGTAGGTAGGGGCAGTGGTCACTCTGCCACCATAACTTCTTTGCCCAACTGCCAGGAGCCCTCAACACAATAACCAAGGCCCCCTCCATTCACCCATGACTTCTCTCTGTTCCCTCCAGCACTTTCCACCTAGAGGCATTTACCCATCCTCCACACCATGCTCTCCCAGTGTTTCCTGCCACAAACACTTTCAGATTCTCCCTCCATGCCCTGAGAAGAGAGGAAGTCTGCAGTCACAGAATATGACTTCCAGGAGGTCAGAGCTGGCACTCCTCTTCCCCTCTCCATGACTGTGCAGGTGGGAATCCTATTCCCTATCCTCTGGCAGACCCGTTTCCAGCAGCACTCAGTCACTCACTTAATTCTTTTTGGGGTCTGGGGTTACCTAGTTTAAAGGTTTCATCCAAAGAGGAGGGAAGGGTTGAAATAGGCCAGTAGGAGAGACACTGAGATAATTATAAGGCATGGCTCCTGAAGCAAGGGCCTCCAGGGGAGTAGAGGATGGAAGGCTTGCACAGCTTTCTGCCCAGTCTGTTGTGCCCAGGCATGTTTGGATAGATGGGAGATATCAACAGGGCACAGGTTTACCCATCCATCTTGAAGGAGGGATGACCTGGAGAAGTCATTAGAGTGAACCCTGGGTAAGGAAATGAGGCTGATCATTGGAACGGTGTTCAACCAATATTGAAGGAAATCTGGCCAACTCTCCTTTCCATACCAACCAACAACTGAGGATACCACTCTGGCCAGAGACAAGAAATAATGGACACCCAACACTTGGGTGCTCGGTGGAGCAGAAAGGGTTAAGTCTTTGGCTTACCACTGGGAGAGCCTCGTTCAATGGTGCTCAGCTTGAGAAGGAACACTGGCCCTAGTTATTGATGCCACATAGCTTCTAGATAGACTAAGCCCAACTCTCTGCACATAGGCTTCCTGAAAAGGTAAAACCATCCTTGACCACTGGTTCCTAAACAGGCTTTCAGATACTCTGGATGGGTTCAATAGAGAGACCATAGCTTACTCACCATACTGCTGCCCAGCCATATTCTCCTCACACTTATATATCTTAAACTTTTAGACATAAATAAGATTCTGCCTTTATCTCTATTGAATATTATATCACAGGTCTGGGGTCAAGATTTTTTTTTTAAAGATTGACCCTGAGCTAATATCGGTTGCCAATCTTCCTTTTTAATTCCCCTTCTCCCCAAAGCCCCCAGTACACAGTTGTATAGTCTAGTTGTAGGTCCTTCTAGTTCTGCTATGTGGGATGCTGCCTCACCATGGCTTGATGAGTCATGCTAGGTCTGAGCCCAGGATCTGAACCGGCAAAACCCTGGGCCACTGAAGTAGAGCGCGCGAACTTAACCACTCAGCCATGGGGCCGGCCCCAAGATTTTTTTAAATTGTGGTAAAATATACGTGACATAAAATTGATCATTTTAGCCATTTTTACGTGTACAGTTCAGTGCATTAAATACATTCACATTGTTTTGCAACCATCACTACCATCCATCTCCAGAACTTTATTCATCTTGCAAAACAGAAACTCTGTACTCATTAGACAATAATTCCCCACATCCTCCTCCCCTCAGCCCCCGGCAACCACCATTCTACTCTCTGTCTCTGTGAATTTACTATTCTAACTATTTCATAAGAATGGAATCATACAGTATTTCTCCTTTTGTGACTGGCTTATTTTACTTGGCATAATGTACTTAAGATTCAAACATGACATAGCATGTGTCAGAATTTCCTTTCTTTTTAAGGCTGAAAAATATTCCATTGCATGTATATACCACATTTGGTTTATCCATTCATCTGTTGATGAACACTTGGGTTGCGTCCTCCTTTTGGCTATTATGAATAATGGTATTACAAACGTAGGTATACAAATATCTGTTTATAACCCTGCGTTCAATTTTCTTGTGTAGATACCCACAGGAGGTCAAGATATTTTTGAGTCTTGATTCTTGCTGTTTCTCCTAGATTTGAGTCATTAACAGAATGATCAGAATGTCTCCATGGTCTTTACCGACACCATTGCTAAAAATGTTGACCACAACAAAGATGTAGACAGACCAGATGACACAGCTACCTCTTCTGGGAATGCCAAAGAAGTAGTCATTAACCCTCTCAGGCGACACTCCTTCAACCAGCTCTGACTCCACAAACCCACGCTCTTATCTTGCCCTCTTTTCTATAAAGACACCACAGGAGACTTTCCCTAAAGCCTTATGGAACTCAAGATATGCCAAATCTACGGCATTTCCTTGAACCAAGCTCTAGCACTTTATCAAAAAAGATAACTGTTGCATAACCTATTCCTAGTGAACCCAGTGTAACTTCTGGAGAACACTGCTTTATTTCCTAAGCCCTAATAATCTAGCTAATAGTCTAATCTGATCTGGCCTCTCATGTAAGTCATGATACATTTTAATTGTCATTCTAGGGCTTTTACTGGCTCCATTTTATCTTTCTTCATAAACTTTGTGACAGATTTTCTAATAGACCCAGGAGAGCCTCAAATAACACACTATCCGAGGTTGCCTTGTGTTATGGGTTATCTTTTCTGTGTTTACATCTTAGCTCTCCACAGCAATACTGAAGGCTCCTTGAAGGCAGGGACATGTCTCCTGTTCCTTTGACGCCCTCTTCCCCATTTCTACAGCTAATAAAATGCCTTGTGCTTAGTGGGTGCTCAATAAATATTTCTTGGTCAATTGGGAAATGACCTGTGTTCACAGAAAAGGAGGAAAGAAATAATGATTGAAATCTCTGACTCCTAGCAGTTGGCAAGCAATCAGAAACCTTTGTAGGGAACAACAAAGGGACAGTCCTGAGGCTGGGGGCAGGAGAAGTGGCCAGTGGGCTAATGCATGGTGGTGAAGACCTGAAATAGGCTGGTGGCTGAGGAAAACGAGAGGAAGAGAGGCTTTGGGTCTTCCACGGGACTCGACAACCAGTGGCCAACAGCATGAGGCCTGATCATGAGGCTTAGTAAAGCACTAATTCTGCAGGCAGATAGGGGTGGACTCCCCTGGGGGTCCCCTACCCATTTTCAAGTTTGGGATGATGATGTAAAATACAGACCAAGTCCCCTTTGTTTCATCAGCCTCTGAAATGCAGCTACAGCTGGTGGGCAAGACGGCCTTGTTCAGGGCATAAAGCATGGCAAGAAGACTTCCAGAGGCCATGGTGAGGCTGGTTGACTGCATGATGGGGTTCGAGGGAGGGATGGTCAGCGTCTGAGGAGCTGTGAACTCTCTTCCTGCCTTCATCTACCCAACTTCTTCTTGCTCTCCAGTCTCCCTCCTTGTCATCTTTGCCCTGCAGCTCCTGAGCCAGCCTTTGCCAGGGGAAAGCAGGTGTAAGGACAGGGCTGGCCTACAGCTGGCACCCCCTGTTAGTCTTACACCAGCTGTGTGACCCCCTGACTGCTCTGATGGGTCGGTGCCATGCCATACGTGTCATTAAATATTTTTAATGTCTCTCCCCTAAGTATGAGGAGTGAGGTGCAGTGGCCTCAGCAAGAGGGAAGAAGGAGACACAGGCCTTCCAAACAGGAAGTACCGTCCCCACAGAGAAGGGCCTGGGCCCCGGGGGAACGCTGCATATTTGCCCTTTTAAGGGGAGGCCTGTTTGACAGCTCCTCAGTGTGTTTACGTTTCTGAGGACACCCTCCTCCCCATGGTCCCCTGTTAGGGCCCCATCTGAACATCCAAGACTAAAACCACAGGCTGTCAGCTAGGAATCTTCTAGCTTCACGGTAGAGATCAGAAAACTGAGGTGGCAAAGAGGAAAGGTCTTATCTGAGACCACACAGCTAGGGATAGAGCTGGGATTAAAACCCAGGACTGCAGCGCCACTACCCCACCGAGCTGGTCTTCCCACTTCAATGGCCCTTTTACCCCTCTTGCTCCAGCCCCGCCAAGAGCCTCCCTCCATTAGAGAAGGCCAATCTCTACAGCTTAGTTTAGAAACAGCTCCAGTCTCAGAGGTCCCCTCTAGACCAGGAGAGGGTTACAGAGATCCCAAAGGCCCCCTCCTTCTCCTCCATCAGAGAGAGGCTTCCACCTCCCACCATCCCAATTTCTCACCCACCCCTGTTCTAACCCCCTTCACCCCGGCAGAATCTTCCAAGTCAGACGGACTGGGATTTGACTCCAGCTTTGCCTTCCCGGCTGGGTGATCCTGAATGTGTTGTACGAGGTCTTAACCTCTCAGAGCCCCAGGTTCCTCATCTGTGACACCAAGATAATGACAGCATCTTCTTCAGCGGATTTTGGTGAAGAGGGAATGAAATAATATAAGATGCCTGGAGCACACTGGGCACTCACTAAAGGCAGCCAGCACTGCTGCTGGGCCTTCATCGTCATTATCACCAGCAAGGTGAGACCTGCCTGTCCAGAACCTGCAACCACGAGCCCTGCTCCAGGCACGGATGGGGCCACAAAGCTTGGCATGGTAGAGATTAGCCCAGCCAGACTGAAGAAGCTGCCCAGCTTTGCCTTCAGTCATTGGGAAGTCTGGATCAGAGGAGCTGGGCTTTTCCTTGGACTCCGAGCCATCTCTAGTTGGGAGGGTGAACCCTCATCTCTGACCTTGGGCCGGGAGTGGGAAAGATGGAGGTGGCCAGAGCAATTCATTTCTGCAAAATGCCTTTGGAAAGAAGAGCAATGGAGGTTCCCACCTCAAAGTAGAATTGAGAAGCAACATGGAAAAATGGGAAGGATTGGCAGAGCCAAACCCAGCGGACTTGAACTTAGGCCAGAGGAATATAACCTGCCCCCCACACACACCTTTCTATGGAAACTTCCCAACACCAACAGCTCCATGCCTTCCACATCCTGTCTCCTTGCCCCCACCCCTTCTCCCTGTGGGGACAAGGGCCAAGGACTGTCAGTCCCTAAACACAGAGTGACTGGCCCAGGACACCAAACCATCAGGTCACCACCAATTAGCCCTCTTGTGCCAATAAAGCTCCCCAAAGGGGTCTCCTCAAGTCCTCCACCTCCTGCCAGACCTCACCTTCTTAATGTCACATCCTTTCAGATGTCAAGAAAATAGATTTCCTTAGTTCAGGAGACCAAGGCTGGTCCCAGCTCCATCACTAGCCAGCTGTGGCCCAGGTGGCCACAGTGTAGCCTCTCTGGGCCTCATTACCTCTCTGCGCAATGGCAGAAGACCTCCTAGGTCTGAAGCCCTCCAAGGGCCCCAGCAGTCCTGACCTTCCATGCTGTCTGCTCAATCCCATGCCCAAAGATTTCCCGGGGGGCTGTCCTCTGCCTGCACTGAGCACTGCTCCCACATTCCCCTCCAAGCCAAGAAGCACTTCCTAGTATTTGAGTTCAATATCCCATTTGGTCTATAAACATGAAAATCCTAACACTTACCCCCAAACCCTGGCCCCTAGCCCCTCTACACATCAGTTTTTGCATTAATTAGGACTTCAAAAGCTCCATATCATTAGTGCTTATTCCTAAGTCTTAAGTAAAGGCAGAATATTATTAATACTTGAAACTCTATGTGCCAGACACTGGGCTATATCTACATTTCATCTCCATAACAACTCTCTGAGACAGGTGGCATCCTTTTAAAGAAGTTATTAAAAACAATAAACTGTGATTCAGAGAGGTTAAACAACTTCCTAAGGACACACAACTAGTTAGTGGCATAGCTAGGATTCAAACCCATGCCTGTCTGGCTCTAAAGCTGTAAACCACTAAGCCAGAGGGCTCATGTCCAAGGAGTACCCTACGCTATGCCCTGCTCAGAGCTTTCTCAAGTGTTCTATAGATTCAGACTCAATAATTCATGACTGAGCATTTCCTGTGAGCTGGGCCAAGTGTTTTCACAGCTCTGCAGTCTCATTTCAGCTTCACAACGACCTTGCGAGGTGATTACTATTATCACCCCCCCGCCCCTTACAGATTTTGATGTTGAGGCTTCAGTGGCTGTCCCATGGCTTGTGAGTGACACCCCGCTGCTAGGAGACAGAGCTGGAACTCACAGCCAGATGTTCCGACCCCAGGTCTAGTGCTCTTGTCACAGAAACAAAGCTCATTGATAAACACGTCCTTTAGCTCTTGGGGCCAGTGCTGTGGCTTTGGGGTATTCAGATCGCCTGGTCCCATCTTCCACCCCCACCTCCAGACATGAGGTCACAGGGCAAGGATGTGCTATTGTGTCTCTCCTTGGCCGCTCCCAAAGTGCATCCTGGGAGCCAGGCCGTGTGCTGACAGTCTTCTGTTTACCTCGTTTACTGCCCCCCACCGTCCAATAGCATCACTATCCCAACTTGTTGATGATGACCTTAAGACTCTCGAGGGTCAGGCAACTAGCTCAAGGACCACATCCTATAGGCGACGGGGCTGGATTTTGAAGACAAGTCATGTTGCACTCAAACATGCATGCTTTTATCCAGCTTCTAGCCCATGGGCCAGACACTGGCCTAGGTGATGAGGACACAGGAGCAAACAAGGCATGGTCCCTTTCCTTGCGGAGGTCCCCTTCTAGCCGGGGAGCCAGGGGAGTTGAGACAGTGGCAACACAGAAGGGTTAGAGAGACAGGTACTTTGGCAGCCCTGAGAAGGGGGACCTGGTCAAGCCTGGTGAGGGTAGAGAAAGTCAGGGAAGGCTTCCAGGAGAAGGTGACATTGAGCCAGTCTTGAAAGAGAGGGAATTAAGGAAGGGGGCAAGAGGTAGGAAAAGGCTTTCCAAGCAAAGGGGAACAGCATCAGCAAAGGTGTGGAGAGAGAAACAGCATGGTGTGCGTGAGGCCAGAGGCCCCACCAGTGACCTATTAATTTGTGGCTAAATTAACAGGCAAAGGGAACGGACAGGGTATACAAGTACCTTGGTTTGACGGCAGAGCTCAGGCATCCTGGGGAGCCTGCTCCTTTGCTCTCCTCTCCCCCCAGGTCCCCTGAGGCCTGGGTCTGGGAATGAGGCCTGGAACAAAAGGAATGTAAACAATTTCCTGCTCCACAGGCTGGAGATTTCTCCCTATACACTGATCCTTCATGCGCCACTGGGGGTCACCTAGGAAGTGGCCCCAGGCCCAGCTTCCCCACAGAGGAGGAATCTATGCTTTTCCATCCCAGGCTGACCTACCCAGGAATCTGCTCACCCACCTCCCCTCTGCCCATCGACATCACACCTGCTCCCACTTCGAGCCTCTGAAGACCATCCCCTCATGCTCTGTGGGCAGCAGACAGGCCTGGGGTCCCTCATAATCCTATCTACACCCGCTTCTACCCTGAAGCTGCCTGAATTACCAACCCTACCCCACAAACTCAGTTGGGTTCTGTTCAACTGCCATCAACTCTATGTGACTACAGACAAGTGACTTAGCCTGAGTCTCAGTTTCCTCATCTGTAAAATGAGGAAATAATAGTACATACTTCATACGATTGTCACAAGGATTGAATTAGTTAATATTGGTAAAGCACTCAGAACAGTGCCTAGTAAGAGTTAACACCATGCAGAGCCATATAGATAAGCTACTGTTATAATGATGAAGATACACGAATGTTGACTGTATGTATTACAGAAAGTTCTCTCTACATATGAATGAATCTGACATATTATTACAGCGGTTGGCAAATATCACAGGGGCCAAATCCAGCCCACAGCCTGTTTCTGTAAATACAGTCTTATTGGAACACAGCAGTGCCCACTTCTTCGAGTATTATCTATGGCTGCTTTCATATAACAGAGTCCGCACGGCCCACAAAGCCAGAAATGTTTGCTACCTGGCCCTTTCCAGAAAGCTTGCCTATCACTGTGTTACTAGGTTGAATCATATGTAAATGACAGTATTCAATTATGTTTAATCCACAAAATCATCAATTTCATATGGTTCAACTTAGTAGAGCATACCGGCTCATCGCGTGTCCTGTCTTACTCATTAAAATGGGAGGGCTGTGCTCCAATTCAGCTTTTCTAATCACAATAAAGTTATAATTATCATTTTTTGAGCACCTATCATGTTCAAGGTTTATCTCAAATTTCCCCACACCCCTCCTAGGTAAATACGATTCCCACCGCCCCCTTGCACAGACGAGGAAATCTGAGGCTCAGAAGGATGCGACGTGTGAGCCTAGGATTCAAATCAGGTCTCCAGACCCCACATCTGCCATGCTGTCCCCACTCACTGCTGGTCTACGAGGTTGCTGGGCGTGAGCTCCATCTCTGATCAGGACGAGACATGGAGAGCACGGAGACCTCCCACCTCCCCACTTCTCTGCAGGTTTATCTCCCAGAGAGCACCCAGGCCACGTGGTTGATGGGACCCAGCGCTGTGACTTCCCTGTCAGCCTCAGGACAGGGCTCCGAACAATCTGTCATGTAGTGTGAGCCTCAGGCGGGCCGGGGAGGGGGTGGGAGCACGTTCAGAAATAAGCAAGTTCTCTTTCCAGGACTGGGGAAGCTATTTTTAGCAGCCGCCTAAATTATGGTTTCCCCCTCTGCTCTGGGAAAGATGGAGAAAGCAAAAGTAAATGTTCTCAGTCCCAGAGTCCCCTCAGTGCAGGCTGGGGGGTGGGAGACGCAGAGAGGGGAGAAGGGGAAGGAAAGAAAGGGGCGTCTTGCTGGGAAAGTGAAACTGAAAATTCCCCAAAGTGACATTTCTCTGACTTGGGGGTGAATGTGGAAGTTGTGGATTTTCCAATTGGTTTTCTCATTTTGGGAAATGATAAAAAGAATATAGGCTTCTTTGTCTCACTAGGGCAGAAAACAAGCAGATAACAGCTCTCCAAGGCCAGGGTCAAGCATTCATTCATTCGTTCATCCATCTGTCCACCCCCTGAGTAGCTGCCATGTACAAAGCAATTTTCTGGGTGTTTGAGATGAACCTAACATCAAATCCTGTCCTCCCCGGGTTTACAGACTTCCTGGGGAGGCATGTGCCTCAACACACACAACCAACCAGGGGACAGGGAGGGGAGGAGGTGCGGCTCCAGGCCCTGGGACTGCAGGAAGGGAAGAGCACCTTCTGGCTGGGGTGATCTGGAACGTTTACCAGAGGAAGCAACCTTGAAGCTGTGTCTCAGAGGAAGCAAGGATGTTGGCACATGCCAGCGTCGGTCCAAGAAAGCACTGACAACCAAGATGTGCCAGACTGAAGACCTGGTGTCAAGAAAAGCCCGATGTGAGTGAGAGGCAAAGGGAAGTAGTTTTACCAGGCTGGAGTGTAAGGCTCAAAGAGGTACAATGGGAAACAAGATTGGGATCAGATAAATGAAGGCCTTGAATCCCAGGCAAGGAGGAGGAAGCCACTGAAGGATGGACGGTTGGTTGGCTTTTGGCTAATTAGTTGGTTGGAGAGTTTGTGAGATCTGATCAGAGCTGGAATTTGGAGGGACAATTCTGGTGGCACCGTATGGGGTGGATTACAGGAGAGAGAGAGAAGAGGGAAGAGTGAGGAGGCAGCTCTGTCTGTCTGAGCAAGAGTTAATGAGGCCCTGAATTGCCAAGGATGCAGAGAGAGAAAGGGATGGATGCCAGAGATGTCCCAGAGGGGTGTGCGTGCCAGCACATGCGTGAGCGGATGAGGAGGCTTTGGCAAGACGTGTCCCGGGCACGGAAAACAAGGACTCGGGCTGAGAATGAGAGGGAGTGGTGGGGAGTTCTTTGGGCAACAGCTGTGAAGTAAAAGAGGAGAAGGAATTTCAACACCCAAGTCTCTGCTCCCCATCAGAGCCAGAGCTCTGGGGCTCCTGGCCAAGGGGAACTCACCCTACTGTGACAGTGGGGTGCCTCACCCCCTCCTGCTGCCGGGAAGCCAAGCCCTTCCCCCAGTTCACACAGATGGGGCTGGGGATGGGGGGGGTGCAGCCTACAGCTTCCTCCTGTGCACTCCTGCCGGGTCTCCCACCAGAGCACCCTAGCATACTGAGAACTCACACCATTCTAGGCACCCCTAGGCTGGGAGCAGCTCCCTACTGACCACTCCTCCTGGTCCTCTTCTCCTGGGGTCCCAGGACAACAGCATTCTGTCACTTATGAGGGCAGGACCCCAAGGCCCTGTTAGGGCAAGCTGGCCCTGGAACCCCAGTTGGGCCTACTCACATGGTCATTCTCTGGACCCTGAGCAGAGTCTTCCCCAGACATGGGCCCTCCCTACAGTCCTGCTAGGTCCTCTCAGTGTCCTGCATTCACACCAGAAAAGGCCCTGCATGTGCCTCAGGGCCTGGATGGACATAAATCCTGGACAGCAGGCACATTCCATCTCTCCAGGGCGGAGAATGGGGGGGCAGAGGCTGGGGGCGGAGGGAAGGGAGCTGAGCTGACTCCTGGGAGGCAAATGTGATTGAAAACGCAGACCCAGGGTGACCTCTCACTCTTGTTCATATAATTCCACCCATTCACTCATTTATTCTAACAAATATTTGTTGAGCACCTAAGTACTGTGCTGAGAGCTGGAAAAATGCAGTGGTAAACAAGAGTTCAGTTCGGTGGGGAAGGAGGATAATTAAGCAAATAAACATAAGAAAGCGTAGATCTGGTCATGATTGGGGAAGTATGATATTTGAGTCTGAGGAATATTTGTGGAACTCCCTACCAACGGGGGTTCCATTCTACCCTGAATACTCTGCTCATACACAAGGTTTAGACGGGGCATGCCATAGTGGGATGAACGCTGGGAGATAATCAGAGATGCTATCAAAGATTCAGGGCCAGATGTCTATCCCAGTAAATGCTGTAAATATAAAATGCTGAAAACACCCAAAATACTAAAACATATGGATTGCTTAATAGGGATTAGACAGACAGACAGACAGACACATATCTGCTCACACACACATACGACAGCCTGAAGTAATTATCTGCGGGTTACTGGAGTTTAGGGTTTTTTTTCTGGATTTTTCCAAATTTCCTACTATAAGCATTTATTATTTCATCAGAAAAGATAATGTTATTTTTAAAAGAAGAAGATAAACCCTAGCCTAAAAATGGGGAGACGTAGGATAGAGCCCCATCTCTGCCCTAGCAGGCTACCTGGACGAGAGAGGAATGACTTTGGACAAGAGAGCTTAATTTCTTCTAGCCTTGTCTGTAAATGAGCAGGTCAAACCACATGCTCACCAGAGTTTCTTCCACCCCTGACACTAGGCTCTGTGCCACAGAATACACGAGGTGCTGAATGATGCCGGTTGAATGGAATCATATCCCCTGAGCTCCCATTAGTTCCTCATCCATTCATTTGCTCATTCATTCAGCCAGCGTGGTTCTAGCACTCTCTCCATGCCTGGCGCTGCTCCTGGTGCTGCCATACAGGGACAAACTAAACAGACATAGCTCCTGCCCTCAGAGAGCAACAGTCTCCCAACTCGGGGGTCCCCGTCCCCTGCTCCTTTGCTTTGATCCCCAAGGGCCCATCCTGTTAATGATTTTTGCCACCTTTTTTCCAAAATGCCTTGGGTACATTTGTCTCATTTCCAAAGCTCCAGACCTAGGCCAGCCCCAGAGGATCTCGTGCTGAGACCAGTACTGACCTCTCATTTCTCCCCTTCTCCAGCATCCTGCAAGCAGCTCTTAGAATAATGTTTCTAGGAGCACCGGACTCTGCATGCCTCAGTTCAGCATCCCTCAGGGTTTCTGGTCCAAACTGAAAGCCTCTTGCTTCACTTTTTAGGTTTGGCCATTTGGTGAGGCTCACAAACTCCATACAAAGCAAGCCTTGAAGTCAGATCTACATGCTACTGGCCGGTGAGGACGTGGAAGAACTGGAGCTCTCCTCACTGCTGGCGGGAGTGTGAAATGGTGCAGCCATTACGGAAAACAGTGTGGCTATTTCTTAAAAAGTTAAACACGGGGCCCACCCGGTGGCATAGCAGTTAAGTTCACACCTTCTGCTTCGGCAGCCCGGGGTTCCCTAGTTCAGATGCTGGGCATGGACATAGGCATCACTTGTCAAGCCACACTATGGCAGGCATCCCACATATAAAGTGGAGGAAGATGGGCACAGATGTTAGCTCAGGGCCAGGCTTCCTTAGCAAAAAGGGGAGGATGGGCAATGGATATTAGCTCAGGGCTAATCTTCCTCAAAAAAAAAAGGTTAAACATACACCTCTGTATGATCCAGTGGTTCCACTCCTAGGTATTTACCCAAGAGAAGTGAAAGCATATGTCCAAAGTCTTATCCACGAATGTCCATAGCAACTTTATTTGTAAGAGCTCCAAACTGGAAGCAACCCAATGCCCATCAACAGGTGAATCAATAAACAACTTGTAGAGTGTATCCACAGGATAGAATACTACTCAGTGATAAAAAGGAAAGAACTATTGATACATGCCACACGTGGCTGGAGCTCAAAATAATTATGCAAAGTGAAAGAAACCAGAGGGAAAAAGGGTACATACATATTGTATGATTCCACTGATCCAAAATTTGAGAAAATGCAAACTAATCAATAGTGACTGAAACCAGGTGGGCAGTTGCCTAGGGAGGGGCACAGGGTGGGCAGGGAGGGGGTGGATTATGAAAGGCACAAGGGGACTTTGGGGGATGACGGGCATATTCGTGATCTTGATTGTGGTGATGGTTTCAGAGGTGCATACAGATGTTAAACTGTATCAAATTATGTACTTTAATTATGTAAAGTTTACTGTATGTCAATTATACCTCAATAAAGGTGTTAAAAACAAACAAAACAGGTCTCTTCATAGCCTCACAAGATGAAACCACCAAGGGCTCTGGCCACCCTCTAGAACATTACTAATAGTATAAACCACGAGACGGATTCTAGGGAAGACCCCAAAGTCCAGAGGTAGGGGGATGGGGAACGGGCAGGCCCCAGGCCCAAGCCTCAGCTGGTCTGGTCTCATCTTCCAGGAAGTGGAATGGGACACTGTAGAGAGCATACGCCGTCATATTAAACCTGTGGCTAAGTGACTTAGTATCTGGGAGCCTTATTTTCCTCATGGGCACAGGCATGACAAAGCCCACCTCCCAGGCCTACTGTGAACACCCAATGAA